>NC_041731.1:60750044-61053074 GCF_004115215.2 Ornithorhynchus anatinus
ATTCATTCATTCAAAAGTATTTATTGAGCGCTTACTATGTGCAGAGCACTGTACTAAGTGCTTGGAGTGTACAAATCGGTAACAGATAGAGACAGCCCCTGCCCTTTGACGGGCGCACAGTCTAATCGGGGGAATTAGATAATCGGGTGCATATCTACCCCAGTGGTTAGTTCAGTGTCTGGCACGTAGTAAGCACTTTAATACCATTTAAAAAAAATAAATAAAACCTGTGCCCTGGAGCTAGGCAGGATATTAACACTGCTAGTAGGGATGGAAAAGATGTATAAGGAAGAGAGGGCGACTGGATGGACCAAGAAGCAGCATGGTTCAGCGGAAAGAGCCCGAGCTTGAGAGTCAGAGGACATGGGTTCTAAACCCACCTCCACCACTTGTCTGCTGTGTGGCCTTGGCCAAGTCACTTCACTTCTCTGTGCCTCAGTTACCTCATCTGTAAATGAGGATTAAAAGTGTGAGCCCCTCGTGGGACAACCTGATCACCCTGTATCTACCCCGGTGCTTAGAACGGTGCTTAGCAAATAGTGAGTGCTTAACAAATACCATCCATTGGTATTATTATGAATGTTGTGCCTCGATGAGGCATCCAGCTGGTGAGACTGTAAGATCCTTGTGGGCAGGAATTGTGTCTACCAACTATTCTACTGGATTTTCCCAAGTGCTCAGTACAGTGCTCCGCATCCAGCAAGTGCTCCGAGAAGACCAGGAGATGGACGTTAATTCCCAGCTGTGACTGAGGACTCCCTAAACCCTAAAATGAATCACTGTGTACTGGGCTAAATGGAGCACATGAAGGGAATACTACTAATAAAGATATTGTGGTATTTATTTAGCGTTTACTATGTGCCAGGCACTCTACTAAGCACTTGGGTTGGACATAATAATAATAATAACGTTCGTGTTTGTTAAGCGCTTACTATGTGTCGAGCACTGACATGGTCCCTGTCCCATATGGGGCTCACAGTCTCAATCCCCATTTTACAGCTGAGATAACCGAGGCCCAGAGAAGTGAAGCCACTTGTCCCAGGACACACAGCAGACGAGTGGAGGAGCTGGGATCAGAACCCGTGACCTTCTGACTCCCGGGCCCTTGCTCTCTCCACTACACCACTGGCCCAATTAAGGAGCTGAAGAGAGAGATTTATGAGCAATAAGAAAACAATTAAAATAGGTGGAGGCTGGACAGGAAGGCAGAGAACAGGGAGGAGAGCAAAACTCCTCTTTGGCTGTTCCTCCCGGTTGCTGGGGTTTGGGTCGTACCTGGAACGGAGACGTTACAAGTTATAAGTCTCTGCTTTCTGGGGGCTGTTCTCTCTCTTGGCTGAAATCTTAAAATAAGACGATTACCCTAGAGGGGTATATACGAACCGTGTAATTCACTGTTTCTGAGGGGGTTGGACCATAGATAAAACAGTAATGGAGCCAGGCATAATAAGGAAAGGAAGTGGGGACTAAATGTGGGTGATGTTTGGGATGGGAATTCTTTCCCAGTCAATCAATGGGATTTGAGTGCCTAATGCATGGCTCGGGGGAAAGATCCCAGGCTTCGGAGTCAGAGGTCATGGGTCGAATCCCGGCTCCGCCACTTGTCAGCTGTGTGACTGTGGGCAAGTCACTTCACTTCTCTGTGCTTGTTACCTCACCTGTAAAATGGGGATTAACTGTGAGCCTCAGGTGGGACAACCTGATGACCCTGTATCTACCCCAGCGCTTGGAACAGTGCTCTGCACATAGTAGGCACTTAACAAATCCCAACATTATTATCATTATTAATGGGTGCAGAGTACTGTACTAAGCACTTGGGAAAGTACATTATAACAGAATTAGTAGACTCATTCCCTGCCTGCCAGGAGCTTAAAGTCCAGAGGGGAGACAGACATTAATGTTAATAAATTATGGATATATCCATAAGTGTCGTGGGGGTTTAGGGGGCTTATTAAACGGTGCAAATCGAAATGCAAGGGCGACGCAGAAGGGAGTAGGAGAAGAGGAAATGAAGACTCAGGTGGGAAAGGCCTCTTGGAGGAGATGTGCTTTTAATAAGGTTTTGAAGACGGGGAGAGTGATCATCTTCGGGTAGAAGACGGAGGGCATTCCGGGCCACAGGCAGGACGCGGCCACGGGGTCGGCAGCGGGATAGACGAGATGGAGTGAGAAGGTCGGCATTAGAGGAGTGAAGCCTGCGGGCTGGATCGTGGTAGGAAATCAGAGAGGTGAGGTAGGAGGGGACAAGGTGATTGCTTTAAAGCCGACGGTAAGGAGTCTCTGTCTGATGTGGAGGTGGATGGGCAGCCCCTGGATGTTCTTGAGGAGTGGGGAAATTTGGACTGAACGGTTCCCTAAAGAAGCATGGATATTGGCCTGGCTTCTGCCCTAGGAACTGTAACGTAGAAGCCCCCATAGTCGTCTAATAAGTTGCCAAGGTGCCGCCAGCGGCATCCGGATCTTATCCGTGGGTGAGGGTAGCGATAGAAAGCTCGGCCTGCGCCCACACAGCTCTTCCCAGGGGCGGGTGCGGAGAAGGACGGTCTCCAGCTCCTCCACCCTCCTTACCACCCGCAGTGTCCGGCGCCTTCAGAAACGGGTCTGCCCTCTCTGCCCACGCTTTCCGGCTGCCGCCCTGCAGCACCCTGCCGTCCTGTCTCTGGATCGACCTCTACTCGCCCACCGGCCATTTGGAGTATTCGGAAATCGGAGAGCGGGCCGTGTCGAATCCACACAGGGAACTCCGCGACCTCGGAGTTCGTCCGAAGTCCTCTCACCCTCCTGCTCCTTGTCCAAGGGGTAAAACAAGAACTCTTCAGGCGACACAGGAGGTGTTGGCCAAAGAATTAAATAATGATACTAATGATAGTATTTGTTAAGCGCTTACTGGGTGCCAGGCACTGTACTAAGCACTGGGGCAGATGCAAGCTAATCAGGTTGGACACGGTCCACTTCCCACATGGGGCTCAGTCTTAATCTCCCTTTTACAGGTGATGGAATTAAGGCCAGAGGAGCGAAGTGACTAGCCCAAGGTCACTCAGCAGATAAGTGGAGGAGGCAGGAGTAGAACCCAGGTCCTTCTGACTCCCCAGCTCAAGCTCTGTCCACCAGGCCATGCTGCGTCTCAAATGAAGTTCCTCCGATGAAATTCCCCTGTTGTTTTTTGGAAAGGACAAGGGGGGATGTTATGGTATTTGTTAAGCACTTACTAATAATAATGGTGGTGTTTGCTAAGCGCTTATTATGTACAAAGCATTGTTCTAAACGTTGCGGAGATACAAGGTGATCAGGTTGTCCCACGTGGGCCTCACAAGTCTTCATCGCCATTTTACAGATGAGGTAACTGAGGGCCAGTGAAGTGACTTGCCCAAAGTCCCACAGCTGACAAGCAGAGGAGCCGGGATTAGAACCCATGACCTCTGACTCCCAAGCCCGGGCTCTTTCCACTGAGCCAAGCTTCTTCTTAGGCACTGTACCAAGTCCTGGGGTAGATACAAACTAATCAGATTGGACTCAGTCCATGTCCCACGTGGGGCTCACAGTCTTCATCTCCATTTAGTAGATGAGGGAACTGAGGTCCAGAGAAGTGAAGTGGCTTGCCCAAGGTCATACAGCAGATCATTCAATGGTATTCATTGAGCGCTTACTATGTGCAGAGCACTGTACTAAGCGCTCGGAATGGACAAATCGGCAACGGATAGACAGTCCCTGCCCTTTGACGGGCTTACAAAGCCGGGATTAGGATCCAGATCCTTTCTGACTCCCAGACCAGTGCTCTATCCACTAGATCACACTGCTTCTCTGGGACAGAGGGGGAAGAGAGAACTGGTTTGGCGTCTAGGTCACTTCTCAGCCTTGTTTGATCGGATCAGCTCCCCTCTTTGGCCTTGACATCCCCTGGTTCTCGTTCCACCTTTCACTGTCCATTCCAAGCGCTTAGTCCAGTGCTCTGCACATAGTAAGCGCTCAATAAATACTATTGAATGAATGAATGCTTGCCGCTCACTCCCACCGCAGTCCCGCCTTCCGAATAGCTTCCGAAACCAATCTGGGGCTCATCGCTTTATCGTCCGCTTCAGCATTTCAGTAGCCGAATGCTCATCTAGTACACCTAATAATAACCGTGGTATTCGTTAAGTGATTACTGTGCGTCAAGCACTGTAATAATAACAATAATGATGTTGGTATTTATTAAGCACTTAGTTCGTGCAAAGCACTGCTCTAAGCGCTAGGGTAGATACAGGGTCATCAGGTTGTCCCACGGGAGGCTCACAGTCGATCCCCGTTTTACAGATGAGGTAACTGAGGCCCAGAGAAGTGAAGTGACTCGCCCACAGTCACACAGCTGTCAAGCGGCAGAGCCGGGAGTCGAACCCATGACCTCTGACACCGAAGCCCGGGCTCTTTCCACTGAGCCGCGCTGCTTCTCACTAAGTGCTGGGGGTGATACAAGGTGATCGGGTCCCACGTGAGGCTCAGCCGAAGTAGGAGGGAGAACAGGTATTGAATCCCCGAGAAGCGGCATGGAGTAGTGGATAGAACATGGACCTCGGAGTCAGAAGGTCTAATCCCAGCACCGCCACTTGTCTGTTGGGTGACCTTGGAAAAGTCACTTGACTTCTCTGGGCCTCGGTTACCTCCCCTGTAAAATGGGGATTGAAACTACGGGCCCCACCCGGGATAGGGACAGTATCCAACTCCGAACCGGTCGTTGGGCAGGGATCGTCTCTATCTGTTGCCGAATTGTACATTCCAAGCGCCTAGTACAGTGCTCTGCACATAGTAAGCGCTCGATAAATGCGATTGAATGAATGAATTAAGCTTCCCCAGTGCTTAGTAGAGTACCTGGCACATAGTAAGCGCTTAACAAATACCATTATTATTATTATTATTATTTTTTAAATTTGAAGATGAAGGAAGTGAGCACTGTACTGAGCACTTGGGACGGTGCAGTGTAAGAGTAGGAGACACATTCCTTGCCCACGGGTACGTGGCTCGGTGGAAAGAGCACGGGCTTTGGAGTCAGAGGTCATGGGTTCGAATCCCGGCTCAGCCACTTGTCAGCTGAGTGACTGTGGGCAAGTCACTTCACTTCTCGGTGCCTCAGTTACCTCATCTGTAAAATGGGGGTGAAGACTGTGAGCCCCACGTGGGACAACCTGATTCCCCTGTGTCTCCCCCAGTGCTTAGAACAGCGCTCGGCACATAGTAAGCGCTTAACAAATACCAACATTATTATTATTACCTGACGGATTCGAATCCTGATCCTCTGACTCCCCGGCCCGTGTTCTTTCTACTCCTCTCCCTTAGAGAAATTGCTCCCTATCGTGATTCCTGTAGGCTATTTTCTCTTCCTGTACTCCAGATCCCCTCTCCACCCAGACCAGATCCACATCTCTCACTGTTTGCACAGTATCAGCGGCGTTTATTGAGCGCGTTCTGTGGGCGGTACACTGTACTAAGCGCTTGGAAAGGTACAGTAGATTAGTAGATGCGATCCCTGCCCGCAAGGAGCTTACGGTCTGACGGGCCTGATGCCTCGTCAAAGCACGGCCTCCGTCCTGGGCCATCCGGTCGTCCTCCGTACGCAACTGCTCGATCACCGTCGGCGGCTCCGACATCCTGCTGGGCCCCAGAGCCCTTTTTTTGTTGTTTTAATGGCAGTAAGCGCTCACTACAGTGCCCGGCACATAGCGCTCCCGGGACAGCCTAAGCCCCGGCACCCGGAGGAACGGCCAGAAAGAGGGGTTTTGCTCTCCTCCCTTTCCTCCGCCTTCCTGCCCAGGCTCCACTTAGTTTAATTCTTTTCGTTTTGCTCATAAATCACTCTCTTCAGCTCCTTAATTGGGCCAGTGCTCGTCCCTCAGCGTGCTCCATCTGGCCCGCTAGGCAGTGATTTTATTGAGTTCGGGGAGTTTCGGGTCACAACTGGGAATTACCGTTCATCTCCTGTTCACGTGAACCAGGCAACCGGCTCACACGGCTTAAAGTTATTCTTTCCATCTGCCGCCTCCCCAAGAATAGATTACTGTCTCTCTCATCTTCAGTCTCTCATTTGCTTTCCGAGAACGACGGGAAAGGAGCTCCTTTCTCGTCCCTCTTAAAAAAGCTGAACCTACTAAGGCCTAAGGAGGCGACTCCTTTCTCTCCAAAGTCTCCGAGATACCCGCCGCTGGGTTCTTGTGGTTCGACGTTCTGCAGCGTGGCTCAGTGGAAAGAGCCCCGTCTTGGGAGTCAGAGGTCATGGGTTCGACTCCCGGCTCTGCCACTTGTCAGCCGTGTGACTGTGGGAGAGTCACTTCACTTCTCTGTACCTCAGTTCCCTCATCTGTCAAACGGGGATTAACTGGGAGCCTCACGTGGGACGACCCGATTACCCTGTATCTACCCCAGCGCTTAGAACAGTGCTCTGCACATAGTAAGCGCTTAACAAATACCAACATTATTACCTTTCACTGGGCAAAAAGAGTTTCCCCTACTAAGGACAGAAATGCCGCGTTCAAAACAGAACGGCAGTTCTATCGAGCTGCGTAACTATATATGGTACAGATATGTGCGTGATTCCACACGCACATCTCGAGCGAGAGAACAGAAATGTGAACCGGTGTCCGGTTGTAACGACGTAGGAAAAAAAAAAAATAGCGAGACCGGCGTTGGAGCACTGCTGCGGTATTGTTCGACTGGCGCCTTAATCTCCGATGGATCCGTGTCAGATTTCCCTGGAACGAGTAACGGCCAACACCCGACCTTGGCCGCCGTCAAGCACTTTTCCTCACACGACACTGAGGAAGGGGAATAGGAAACTCTGCTCCTCCTTGTGTGTAACCACCCCTGAGCTCGTTTTCTGCTTAGCCCTGAATTGCTGTCACCCCGCTCGATAATAATAATAATAATGATAGTGACAATAGTAATGATAGTAATAATAATGTTGGTATTTGTTAAGCACTCACTATGTGCAGAGCACTGTTCTAAGCGCTGGGGGAGATACAGGGTAATCAGGTTGTCCCACGTGAGGCTCACAGTTAATCCCCATTTGACAGATGAGGTCACTGAGGCCCAGAGAAGTGAAGTGACTTGCCCACAGTCACACGGCTGACAAGTGGCAGAGCTGGGTTTCGAACTCATGACCTCTGACTCCCAAACCCGGGCTCTTTCCACTGAGCCACGCTGACTGATGGTATTTTTTAAGTGCTTACTCTGTGCTAAGTACTGGGGTAGAGAAGCGGTAGGTTGTAATGGATAGGGCTCGGTCCTGGGAGTCAGAAGGTCACGGGTCCTAATCCCGGCTCTGCCACTCGTCTGCTGTGTGACCTTGGGCAAATCGCTTCACCTCTCTGGGCCTCGGGTCCCTCATCTGTAAAAGGGGGATTGAGACCGTGAGCCCCATGTGGGACGGGGACTGTGTCCAACCCCATTCGCTTGTGTCCACCCCAGCGCTTATTACAGTGCCTGCCTCATAGTAAGCACTTTACAAATATTATTATTATTAGATACAAAATAATCAGGTCAGGCACAGTCCCTGTCCCACAGAGGAAACACAGTTTAAGTATGAGGGAAAATAGCAGCGTGGCTCAGTGGAAAGAGCACGGGTTTAGGAGTCAGAGGTCATGGGTTCAAATCGCAGCTCCGCCACCTGTCAGCCGTGTGACTTTGGGCAAGTCACTTAACTTCTCGGTGCCCCAGTTACGTCATCTCTAAAATGGGGATGAAGACTATGAGCCCCACGTGGGACAACCTGATTGCCCTGTATCTACCCCAGCGCTTAGAACGGTGCTCGGCATATAGTAAGGACTTAAATTCCAACATTATTATTATTACTGTTATTGTGATATTTGTAAAGTGCTTACGATGTGTCAAGCACTGTACTAAGCGCTGGGGTAGAAACAATATAATCAGTTCCCTCGTGGAGCGCACAATCTAGGTAGGAGGGAGAACAGGTAACGAATTCCCTCTCTGAAGATGAAGGAATATCGTCTTCCTGCATCGGAAGAGAAAATAAGTGACTTGCCCAAGGTCACACAGCAGATACGTAGTGGAGCTAGGATTAGAACCCACGTCCTTTGACTCCCGGCCCTACGCTCTTTCCGCTAGGCCACGCTGCTTCTTGACTCCCCATTTAACAGGAGGGGAAACTGAGGCTCAGAGAAGTTACCCAACGTCACACAGCCGGCAGGTTGAGCTTAGGACTCGGGTCCTCTGACTCCCACTCTTTCCACCAGGCCACATCGTAATATCTCTCTGTCCTCGGGAACTTGAAGCTCAACTGTTTTGGGAAGGGAAAGCACTTCCGTGATCCTTCCCAGTTCATTCATTCAATAGTGTTTATTGAGCACTCGCTATGTGCAGAGCACTGTACTAAGCGCTTGGAATGGACAAATCGGCAACAGATGGAGACAGTCCCTGCCCAATGACGGGCTTACAGTCTAATCAAAGGTCAAAACGTGTTCCGCGGATTGAGTGGGCCGTTAGGATGGGGCATGCCCTCGTTTCTTGATTCTTCTCCCCCCTTGCCCCGAGCAGAGGAGAGGCCAGCTTGAGTTCTTGAAACGTAGGGGCGATGGCAGCCATAGGTGAGGACCAGATAATGGCTGGCAGGGGCTCGCGTCTTAGAGGCCCCCCCAATTCCTCCTGCCGGCGGCACCCCGAAGTCTGGGCCCTGGATCCGGTCCTCCCAAATCAATCAATTAATCGTATTTATTGAGCATGTACTGTGGGTGGAGCACACAGTATAACCACAGTATAACAAACACACTCCCTGCCCACAAAATAACCGAGTGTCATACCCGGGATGTCGTGTGTGTGAGCGCGTGCGCGCTCTGGAATCCGTGCATGGGTGTTTTCACACTGAAGGGTGTGGTTTAGTAGAAAGTAATTATAGACTGAACTACAATGGGGTAGATTTTTAAATTTTTCTTCGTGATAGTTTAAGTTCTACGTGCAAGGCACTGAGTACTGGGGTAGATACAAGCTAATCACGTTGGACACAGTCTCTGCCCCACATAGGGTTCAGTCTCAATCCCCATTTTACAGATGAGTTAACGGAGGTCCAGAGGAGTGAAGTGACCTGCCCAGGGTCACACAGCAGACAAGTGGTAGAGGCGGGATTAGAACTGAGGTCCTTCTGACTCCAGGCCCATGCTCTACCCACTGGCCCACCCTGCTTCTGTATGTATGTCCCATAAATTTTAAATGAACAGGCGTGAGTTTCCTAAATTGGGGGTTTTTACCGACGTATAACGATCCCTCGTACTTCGTTCTGAAAACGATGTTTTGCACGAACGCTTGAATAGTGGGTAGGTTCCACCGGTGATGACACAGAGGAAGATTATAATGTTCTTCCACTTTTTTGAATAATAGAGTTTCTTGAAAGAAGAAATTCTTGGGTGGTTTATAGGGAGAGGAGCAAGGCATGCTCTCTGTTACCATTAATTTGCTCAGTAGAGCCAAGTGCTTTCTTCTGCATATCTATTTTCCATATTTATATAGAAAAGACCCAGAGAGAACACCATGCGGTTTTGACACCTCCTGCCTTTATTACTGGGTACCGGGCCGTCACCCAAGCTGGGTGACGGGTGGTTGATTTAGGTTTAAACAGAAATTTAGTGAAGGTAATGAATTTCTGGGAATTCAGACGCAGAGATGGATTCTCGCCATAAACATTTCTGAGGGAGTTCTGGGGAGGGGAAGGATTTTTGTTTTTTTTTCAACTCTCTGTGCCTTTTGTTGTGTTCCTGCTTGTTTCTAGCGCAGGGATGACAGCAGTTACCATGAAGCTCCACGTGGCAATCTTTTCAGTGAGTCACTTTGGACTTAAGTAATAGTGACTACTGCTAATAACAGTAATTAATAATTGTGGTATTCGTTAAGCACTCACCATGTGCCGGGCACTGAACTAAACGCTGGGGTAGATACAAGCAAATCAAGTTGGGACAGACTTTTTGTCCCACATGGGGCTCACAGTCTTAATCCCCATTTTACAGGTGAGACACAGAGAGGTACATGTGAAGTGCTTACTATGTGCCAAGCACTGTCCTAAGCACTGGGGTAGATGTAAATTAACCGGGTAGGAGGCAATCCCTGTTTCATAAGGGGCTCACGGTCTTAATCCCCATTTTACAGATGAGGGAAGTGAGGCCCAGAGAAGTGAAGTATCTCGCCCAAGTACACACAGCCGACACGTGGAAGAGTCGGGATGAGAATCAGCTCCTCCTGACTCCCAGGTCCGTGTTCTATCCACTAAGGCATAAGTGGTGGTATTTGTTAAGCGCTTACTCTGTGCAGAGCACTGTTCGAAGCGCCGGGGGATACAAGGTGATCAGGTAGTCCCACACGGGGCTCACAGTTTTAATCCCCATTTTACCGATGAGGTAACCGAGGCGCAGAGAAGTGAAGTGACTTGTCCAAAGTCACCCAGCTGGCAAGCGGCGGAGCCGGGATTCGAACCCATGACCTCTGACTCCCAAGCCCGGGCTCTTTCCACTGAGCCCCGCTGCTTCCAGCAGAGCTTCCCTTTGAGCTGTACACCGGACCCAAGTCTAGCCGATGCTCACGGATGGGGAAGGGAATAAACTGTCCACAGGACCCCGTCCTGCCCTTGCCCTCACCCTGCAGGCTCGGAGGCTGTCTAGGAACGATAGACTGATGGCAGCGGCAGGGGCTCGGCCTGCCTCCACTGTCCCCTCGAAGCTTGTGGGGCTAGAGAATGGGTCTGTTCTAGCCATGCTGACCGGAGAGATTTCCCTCTAATCGCCCTGCCAGCAACCAGCCCGCTTCTTTCTCAGAAAGAAAAAACCCCAAAACTGACAGCTCGGGCCCACGGAAGGGCCGAGCGGGTTCTGCAACTACTCCCTGAAGGAGCAACGCAGGCGGTTTGGGGGAAGGAGAGTCCCGGAGAAGATATTTGAATCGATGTCTGTCGCCCCATCTCTAGACCGTGAGCTCGTTGTGGGCAGAGATTGTCACTGTTCATTGTTGAATTGTAATAATAATAATGATGATGGTATTTGTTAAGCACTTACTATGTGTCAAACACTGTTCTAAGCGCTGGGGGAGATACAAGGTGATCAGGTTGTCCCACGTGAGGCTCACAGTCTTCATCCCCAGTTTACAGATGAGGGAACGGTTGCACGGAGAGGTGAAGTGACTTGCCCAAAGTCACCCAGCTGACAAGTGGCTGAGCCAGGATTAGAACCCGCGACCTCTGACTCCCAAGCCCGTGCTCTTTCCACTGAGCTGTGCTGCTGCCTGTACTTTCCCTAGCGCTTAGTGCAGAGCTCTGCACACAGTAAGTGCTTAATAAATATGATTGAATGAATGAATGAATCACCTCCTTTACCCTAGGCTTCTCTTTCCTATTCTTGGGCTCTACCCGTCATTTCTTTTATGGTATTTGTTAATCACTTACTATCTGCTAAGCACTGTACAAAATGCTGGGGTAGATATAAGCTAATCTGGTTGGACCCAGTCCCTGTAATGATAATGATTATGGTACTTACTAAGCACTTACTATGTGCCAGGCGCTGCTGGGGTAATAATAATAATAATGTTGATATTTGTTAAATGCTTAGTACGTGCAGAACACCGTTCTAAGCGCTGGGGTAGATACAGGGTCATCAGGTTGTCCCACATGAGGCTCACAGTCTTCATTCCCATTTTACAGATGAGGTAACTGACACACAGAGAAGTGAAGTGACTTGCCCACTGTCACCTGGCTGACAAGTGGCAGAGCGGGGATTCGAACCCATGACCTCTGACTCCCAAGCCCGGGCTCTTTCTACTGAGCCATGCTACTTCTCTAGATACAAGCTAATCAGGTTGGACACAATCCATGGAATGATGATAATTATTACGGTACTTGCTAAGCACTTATTATGTACCAAACACTGTGCTAAAGACTGGAGTAGATACAAGTTAACGAGGTTGGACACAGCCCTGTCCCTCAGGGGGCTCACAGTCTTAACCCCCATTTTACAGATGAGGTAACTGAGGCACAGAGAAGTGAGGTGATTTGCCCAAGGTCAGACAGCAGACATGTAGCAGAGCCGGGATTAGAACCCAGGTCCCTCTGGAGCCCAGGCCCGGGCTCTACCCACTAAGCCACATGGCAGACAAGTGGCGGAGCAGGGATTAGAACCCAGTCCCTTCTGATTCCCAGGCCCGTGCTCTATCCACTAGGCAACACTGCTTCTTGTTCCTTTCTGGGGACATTTGGGGCGAAGGCTGAGCCTGGGGGGGGGGGGGAATCCCTCATCCGAGTCAGAGGGCCGTCAGAGGCAATTAAGAGGGTCCTTAATTTCCCCTCCCCTGGACACGGACTAAGGTTGGGGAATCAAGGTAGAGGCAGAGAGAGCGCGGGAGAGGAAATGGAGAAGAGAAAAAGCAAGCACATAAGGTTAGCAGTAAAATCATTTCCACTTGAAAATGGGCAGAGCTCTGGCAAGTCACATGCAAATGATATGCGATCCCATTTGGCCCTCCAAACCAGGTTCCGGACTCGACTGTGGCGTCGAGATAATCCTAGTGGAGACTGCTAGGACGCGTCCCACGGATGCCGCGACAACCAGCATTCGCGTCCGGCTAAGGGTGACCGAGGACCGGTCATCCGTTAGGAACCACTTACCCAGGACTGATTACTGGGCTGGTGATGACTCGGCCTTGCTGCGTCTACCCGATCCAGCTCTTTGAAATACGGTTTTCCGTTTTTGCGGAGCTGCCATCTCGTTTCCATGCCAACCCCGGGGAAAGACGGCTAGTCAGCTTCCTAATTTAGCTAAACGGATTTTCCGCCTAGCAGACAACCCCGATTTCTTCCTTTCCTCCCTTCACGCTTGAACCAAGTGTGTGGGAGAGGAGGGAGGCGGCGTTCTTTCTCTACGGCAGCCGGTCACCGCACGGTCTGACTTCCTAGAGATGTTAGTGGTTGAGTGCTCTGAGGAAGCGCTTAAGCAGGCCCTTCAGAAAAAAAAGAAATCTCTTTGCAGGTGAGTGATATAAACGCTCACCACCACGAAAGGCAAGTTATCCTCCCGGATGCCAAGAACTATCAAGGTTTTAAGTGCGGTGGGGATGGCAGGGCGGGAGAAGAACACTAACCTGTAAGGGCTGGATTCATTCCTCGGTGCGGATATGGGTGCTGGGGTGAAGCTCTTCATCCAGTCTCTGTGAGCATAAAACTCCTATCGCACCTCCCCCCGGCCACACCTTTTTGGTTTTGCCTGAGCGGCAGCGTGGCCTGGGGGGGAGACACGGGCCTTGGAGTCAGAGGACCCGGGTTCTAATCCCGACTCCCCTTCTCGTCTGCTCTGTGACCCGGGGCAAGTGGCCTCCCGGCTCTGGGCCTCAGTTACCTCATCTGTAAAATGGGGATTCGATACCTGTTGTCCCTTCTCCTCGGACCGTAAGCCCCACGTGGGACCTGATTGTCTTGTATCTGCCCCAGCGCTTAGTATAATGCTGGGCTCATAGGAAGTATCTAACAAAAACCACAGCTGATGTTGATACTGTTTGCCAGTGGTTTTAGCAAGAAGCAAATAGGTCTCCAAACCTTAGCCTGACCGACGCGCGCGCTGTGTTCCGCAGTGGATTGTGAAAAGGCAGAGGGCAGAACAGTCCCTGCTGAGGAATCTCCCAGAGATTTTCTTTTCCTTGAGAAGCAGCGGCGGGCCTGGGAGTCAGAAGGACCTGGGTTCTACTCCTAGCTCGGCAACCTGTCTGCTGTGTGACCTTGGGCAAGTCATTCATCTTCCTCTGTGCCTCAGTTCCCTCATCTGTAAAACGGGGATTAAGACCGTGAGCCCCGTGTGGGACGGGGACCGTGTCCGATCCGATACGCTTGTATCTACCCCAGTGCTCCCCCTCTCAGGGAGGCACCTGGAGAGTTCCCAGTCCTCTACCAGTCTCGACTACGGGAGGGAGAGTCGAGCAGAGGCCTGTCCATTCCATTCCGAGCTTGGCCAGTGGCTAGCGAGCGCAAGACAATCTGCTACAAGTCAAAACTCACCTGTGCCGGGCAGCGGCAGCACTGGGAGAGAGTAGAGGGTGGAAACCCTAGTTTATTGTGTAGAAGAAGGCAGTGGTAAACCCCTTCTGCATTTTTACCAAGAAAACTCTGTGGATACACTAACAGAACAGTTGGAGATGGAGAGTGGAGAGTTCTGGGCGAGATGAGTCCACCTCTCATCAGAGTGCGAATCGGAAATAACTCGACAGTATAAGACAAGTCCCCAGTGGTTGGCACATAATAAGCAAATAAATACCATAATTTATTTATTCTTAATTTTATCCTTATCCTCCTAGAGCTTCTAAGCATACTCTTTCACTGAGGATCGCCCCTTCGCACGGAAGCACCGTCTAATCTCGGTTTTACCGACTCTGTCTTGCCTGGTTCTCTTCCTCCCTCTCTGACCACTGCTGGGTTATTTTCACTGGCTCTTCTTCTGCCCTCCCTCCATGCCATAAATGTGGGGGACCCCTCAGGCCTCAGTTCTGGATCCCTCTCTCCTCTCCATCTGCACCCGTCGATTTGCTCTCTCTGCTTCGGCTGCCATCGCTTTGCGGCTGACTCCCGAATCTGCCCCTTCGGTCCCGACCTCCGTCCTTTTCTGCATTCTCAATTTCCTCCTGCCTTCAGGACGTCTCTATTTGGATGTCTCGACACCTCAAGCTCGTCGTGGCCAAAACGGAGCTCTTAATCTTCGTACCCAAACCCTGTCCTCCCGACTCTCCCGGCAGTGGGGATGATAATGTTGGTATTTGTTAAGCGCTTACTACGTGCAGAGCACTGTTCTGAGCGCTGGGGGAGATGCAGGGTCATCGGGTCGTCCCACGGGAGGCTCACAGTTAATCCCCGTTTTACAGATGAGGGAACCGAGGCACAGAGAAGCGAAGTGACTCGCCCACAGTCACCCAGCTGACAAGGGGCAGAGCCGGGAGTCGAACTCATGACCTCTGACTCCGAAGCCCAGGCTCTTTTCCACTGAGCCACGCTGCTGCCCTCTTCCGAGCGCCCACCTGTGGCATTAACCTTGACGCATCTCTCACCTTCGACCCGCATAGTCCTTCATCTACTTAATCCCGTAGGTTCGATCTTCACAACGAATTCCCTTCCTCTCCATCCCGACTGCCACCAGCTTGACCAGACACTGGTGACACCCTGCCTCGTCTACTGTTTCTGCTTCCTCGCTGATCACCCTGCCTCCGGCCTCTCCCCCCTCCGGTCCCCACTTTATTCTGGCCTCCCACACCATTTTTCTAAGAAAAGAATCGGGTGCCCGTGTCCCCACTCCTCAAACGCCCCCAGGGGTTGCCCATCCATCTCCACCTCAAACAGAAACTCCCCACAGTTGGCTTTGAGACATTCAATTACCTCTCTCCTTCCCACGGATCCTTGCTCCTCTCTCACTGCGACCCAGCCTGCACACTTCGCTCTTCTAACGCCAACCTACTTCCTATGCCTCCATCTCATCTCTCTTGCCACGTACCCCTTGCCATCACCCTCCCTCTCAGCCCACCACTCTCCCCACCTTCAAAGCCCTACTAAAATCACATCTCTTCCAAGAAGCCTTCTTTGACTAATTTCTCACTTCCTCACCCTTTTCATCACCCGTGCACTTCAGTTCATCCCCTCAAGCACTTTGACTCGTAGCCCGTCCCCACAGAACTTAATACGCGCTTATCCTTATGCGCTCTTGCTGCCTCGTGTGGCTTAGTGGCAAGAGCGCGGGCTTGGGAGTCAGAGGATGTGGGTTCTAATCCCGGCTGTGCTGTGTGACCTTGGGCGAGCCTTTTAACTTCCCTGTGCCTGTTACCTCATCTGTAAAATGGAGATGAAGACTGTGAGCCCCACTTGGGACAACGTGATTGCCTTGTATCTCCCCCACTGCTTTGAATAGTGCTCGGCATATAGTGCCTGATTAACAAATACTATTATTATTTCTTATAATGCCCATCTCAGCTACTCGATTATAAACGCCTTGAAGGCAAGGATCTTTTCTACTTACTCTATTGTCTTGTTCTCTCCCAACCATCCGGCACACACAGTAATCACTCAGTTAATGCCATGATTGATTGATTACACATAGAAGGAACCTCTCTCTCAGCAGTATCGGCTTCCAGTCCAAAGGCAGATGGTGCCTTTATTTTTTTTTACCCCCACTTTCCCACAAGAGAGCGGTTGTCCAAGCTGGGACAGGGGAAAGCAGGCCCAGAACCGGCGAAGCGGGTCGGTGCGGTTTCTTGCTTGTTTAACAAGTTCCCGGTCCCACCCCTTCTGCGAGCTGGGAATTGCAGTGCAGCAGGATCCGCAGTTGCATCTGCTCTATTTCCCACAACCCTGGAGACACTGTAAGCTCATTATGTGGTATCCTGTTGTATCCCGTGTTCTGTTGTATTGCGTTGTTCTCTTTCAAGCACTTAGTACGGTTTTCTGCGCACAGTTAAGTGTTCAATAATAATGACTATTATAATATTCTATTAATATTATAATATATATTATAATACTAATGATTATGGTATATGTTAAGCCCTTACTATGTGTTAAGCACTAAAATAAGTGCTGGGGTAGATACAGGTTAATCAGGTTGGACACCGTCCCTGTCCCAGGTGGGTCTCGCATTCTTATCCCCGTTTTGCAAATGAGGTAACTGAGGCCCAGAGAAGTGAAGTGACTTGCCCCAGGTCACACAGCAGACTGGGGGCAGAGCGGGAAGTAGAACCCAGGTCCTTCTGACTCCCAGTCCCGTGCTCTATCCACTAAGCCTTGCTGCTTCTCAATCAATTCCACTGATTGATTGATTGATTGATTGGCCGGAGGTCCTGTTGCAGACAGCACCCTGGCCCTCCCCGGTAACTCTTCCTCTCAGCTAGGGCCAGGTGGGAGGCCCCATATGCTTGGAGGGGAAACTGAGGGATGGCAGAAACAACTCCATGACAGCGGCGTGGCTCAGTGGAAAGAGCCCGGGCTTGGGAATCAGAGGTCATGGGTTCGAATCCCAGCTCTGCCACTTGTCAGCTGTGTGACTGTGGGCAAGTCACTTCACTTCTCCGTGCCTCAGTTCCCTCATCTGTAAAATGGGGATTAACTGTGAGCCTCACGTGGGACGACCTGATTACCCTGGATCTACCCCAGCGCTTAGAACGGTGTTCTGCACATAGTAAGCGCTTAACAAATACCAACATTATTATCATTATTATTATTATCTCTTTCCTCCAGGGAAGTCTGGGAAGGGTGCAGACTCACCTCTGGTCTGCCACCCATTTGCTGTGTGACCACGAGGCAGTCACTTGACCGCTGTGCCTCAGATGAAAAACTAGAGCAAGAATTTCTGCCTTTCCCCCGCAGGGATTGTCTATAAAGGTGCTATGAAGCCCCACTTCATTTTTCTATGACCAGTGGGAAGCTTTTCAATAGGAAAAGCGTCTTCTACAGCAGTTTTTTAACTGGACTTGTGGAAAGAACATGGCTAGTCTCACGCAGCTTGAGAAACAAATTTCTCTCCTTTCCTTCGTTACGGAAAGTAAAACACTCTCTTCTGAAGCATCCGCCGCTCATAAAAAGTCAAGCCACGGTTTAGTGCCAGAATGTTGTTGATAAATTAGAAGAACAAATTCTTTGGTAGCTAAGAACGTCCTCGATCAAAGAATAAGCATTTCTTTCCATTATTAGGTTTTTTTATATGGCCCAAATAACCCTCCACGAGGTCCGGGGATCACCGGATGAAGAAATCTATTAGGCACATATCACGCATGAAGATGCCGAAGATCAGCGTTTAACAAACAGCCATCGGAGGCACAGCCTGCCCAGTGGTTTCAAGTAGGGATATAAAATTGTCTGTTTTAAAGAATTAGCAATCTGCCTAGATTACGGTTCCCCAGATCGCGTCACTCTCATCTACCGAGAGCGTCTGCTTATTGTTGTATTGTACTTTCCCAAGTGCTTAGTACAGTGCTCTGCACATAATAAGCGCTCAATAAATACGTCTGAACGAATACTGAGGCTCCTGTGATGGGGGAGGACCGTATCTGTTGGCTGATTTGGTGGTTATATGGTCTTTGTTTGCTATAGGCTCCCCGTTAATTGGACTCTGGGGTTGTCTTTGCTGTCATGGAGGTGGCTCATTTGATGAAGTGGATAGAAGGTGGGCCTGGGAGTCAGAAGGTCATGGGTCCTAATCCTGCCACTGCCACTCGTCTGCCATGTGGCTTTGGGCAAGTCGCTTTACTTTTCTGGGCCTCAGTTATCTCATCTGTAAAAGGGGATTGAGACTGGGAGACAGGGACTGTGTCCAATCCAATTCGTTGGTATCCACCCCAGCGCTCAGTCCAGAACCTGGCACGTAGTAAGTACTTAACGAATATCATGATTGTTATTTATTTGCTTTGTATTTTGGTAGGCTTAGGAAATGCCTCAGACTTTTGGGACCCATTTGGTTGCTGCAAACTGTCTTTAGTTGAAATACTTGTGAGCCCCATGTGGAAAAACCTGATAATCTTGTATGATCCCAGCGCTTAGAGCAGTGCTTGGCACATAGTAAGCGCTTAACAAATGCCATCATCATTATTACTACTTTTATTATGTCAGAACCAACTTTCTCATAGGAACATTGGCATAAAAGGGAGAGTGCTCCCTTAACAAAGATCTGACATCCTGACTTTACCGTTTATTATTGTTACTGTTAGAGGTCATGGGTTCGAATCCCGGCTCTGCCACTTGTCAGATGTGTGACCGTGGCCAAGTCACTTCACTTCTCTAGGCCTCAGTTACCTCGTCTGTAAAATGGGGATTAAGACTGTGAGCCTCACGTGAGACAACCTGCTTACCCTGTAGCTACCCCAGCGCTTAGAACAGTGCTTGGCACACAATAAGCACTTAACAAATACCAACATTATTATTATTATTTACAAGACTACATTTATTATTATTATTACATTTATCAAGTGCTTACTATGTGCCGAGCACTGTTCTAAGCACTGGGGTAGATACGAGTTATTCAAGTTGGACACGGTCCCTGTCCCACATGGTCTAAGTAAGAGGGAGAACAGACATTGAATCTCCATTTTGGAGTTGAGGAAACTGAGGCAAAGAGGAGTTAAGTGGCTTTTCCCAAGTCACTCCATTAGGCAAGTGGCAAAGTGGGGATTAATAATGTTGGTACTTGTTAAATGCTTCCTATTATGTGCAGAGCACTGTTCTAAGCACTGGGGTAGACACAGGGGAATCAGGTTGTCCCACGTGGGGCTCACAGGCTTCATCCCCATTTTACGGAAGAGGTAACTGAGGCACAGAGAAGTTAAGTGACTTGCCCACAGTCACACAGCTGGCAAGTGGCAGAGCTGGGATTAGGACCCAGGCCTTCTGACTCCCAGGCCCGTACTTGTTCCACTAGGCCACGCTGCTTCTAATCTTAATGCATTTAGATTGAGAGAGAGACAAAAGAAGTGAAACAGATCCGTTGACTCTCACTGGTGATCAGGTTACCCTCTCTCCTCTGCCTCCTCATCCTCTCTAGGCCCTACCACTTTCCTTACCCTGCAGTCTTCTTTAAACTTTGGCCCTCCTTTCCCCCACCAGCTCCCACGTGCTCCCCTGGATCTACATTTGCCTACTGGATAGTGTTGTAAAGTTGAAACAATATAACTTGAAACCAAGTTGAGGATGCTCAGTACTCCCTCTTCAAAGCCATTTTACATGGGCTGTTCATAATAATAATAATAATAATAATAATAATGATAAATATGGTATTGGTTAAGCGCTTACTATGTGCCAAGATAATCATGTCATCCCACGTGGGGCTCACAGTCTTAATCCCCATTTTCCAGATGAGGTAACTGAGGCCCAGAGAAGTGAAATGGCTTGTCCAAAGCCACACAGCAGACAAGCGGTGGAGGCGGGATTAGAAACCCCGTCCTCTGACTTCCAAGCCCGTGCTCTTGCCGCTAAGCCACACTGTGGGAACCAACGTGGCCTAGTGGAAAGAGTACAGAGCTTGGGAGTCAGAGGACCTAAGTTCTAATCCAGACTTCTCCACTTGCCAGCTGGGTGACCTTGGCCAAGTCACTCAAATTCACCGTGCCTTCATTTCCTCATCTGGAAAAGGGGGATTAAATTCCTGTTCTCCCTTCCACTTAGACTGGGATTCTCCCATGTGGGACAAAGATTGTGTTTGATCTAATTATTGTGCTTAGCACATGCTAAATGCTTAACAGATATTATTATTACTATTATTATTATCATCATTATTACATCTAACAGAGGTTGATGTTGGTACTGTTCCTTTTTTCAGATGTGAAATTTTGGTGCAGAGATAGTCAGGACTGTCTCAAGTTTGCACGATCAGGAAGAATATCAGGATTAGATTCCAGCTTGACTGCTCTTAGCACACTACTTTCAATCGATCAATCAATCAGTAGCATTTATTGAGCACTTACTCTGTGCAGATCACTGTACTAAGCAATTGGAAAAGTACACATTCCCTGTCTACTAAGATTGAACATGACAAAATCTGAAAGTCCAATTCATTTAGACATGAAAATGGGATGCAAGTAATTTAGAAGCAGGGCAGTCTAGTGAAAAGAGCATGGGCCTGGGAGATAGAGGACCTGGGTTCCAATCCTGACTCTACCATGGATCTGTTGAGTGACCTTAGGGAAGTCACTTCTCTGTGCTTCAGTTACCTCATCTGGAAAATGGGGATTGAAGCTGTGAGCTCCATGGATGGTGTCCATCCTGATTATCTTGTAACCCAGTACGTAGAACAGTGCCTGGCACATAGAAACCCTTCAACAAATACTTAAAAGAAAAGGAAAAAAGCCAAGGCACTTCTTTCCATGTTTTTTTTTCTTTTGAAAGGTGCCTTCTGCCCAGATATTCGATGGCGACATCTGACTAGGCTTTGGGGCAGGAGGAGCTGAATAAATAGGAAACACCGTGGAATCTATTTTTATTTGGTGCTGTCTTTATTTTCCCTTCTTTCAGTGGAAAATGAGCCCGGATTCCACATCGTTCCTGAGCGAACAACTATGAGCACAACAAATGTGGATTGAAAAAAAAAAATGCTATGCCCCTCATTCTCCAACAGTGGTTTGGATGAATTTCTCTTTCAGAGCAACTCTGGAAAGGCTTGGGGGCTTAAGCTCGGGCAGGAAACAGGTGGTTTGCTTTAGAAAGTGGCATATGTAATGTCAAGGGAAGCGAATGAGCTATGTCTCTGGCCTGGCTCCTGCATTGTCCTATTGTTTGCCTTGAAAGTAGATTTTCTCCATTGAGTGTGGAACAAGATGGCAATTTTTGCTTATTACCTGTGGTATCCCTGAAGGTGGGACCTGTGTCCTAACGGGAAAATAAATGACCGTTGGGATGTGAGGCTCTTTCCCACACGCTGAACTCTTGAGGTCAGAGTGGCTAAAGCTAAACTCAGGGGCTCAGAGCTCAGCTGCTCTAACTTCTGTGCGACACCGAGAAAGTGCCTGGTGCCCGTTTTTTAAAAAAAATGGTATTTGTGATTCATTCGATCGTATTTATTGAGCACTTATTATGGGCAGAGCACTGTCCTAAGCACTGGGAAAGTACAACTGGGCAACAAATAGAGACAATCCCTGCCCAACAACAGGCTCCCCGTCTAGAAGTGGGGAGACAGACAACAAAACAAGTAAACGGGTATCAATAGCACATTGAGAAGGTTAGCACCAGAGGAGGGGAGCGTACGGGGTGGGCTGTAGAAGGAGAGAAGGGAGGTGAGGTAGGAGAGGGCCAGGTGATGGAGAGCTTTGAAGCCAAGAGTGAGGAGCTTTTGTTTGATACGGAGGTTGATGGGCAACCACTGGAGATTTTTGAGGATGGGGGTGACAGGCCCCGAACGTTTCTGTAGAAAGATAATCCAGGCAGCGGAATGAAGAATAGACTGAAGTGAGGGAGACAGGAGGCTGGGCGCACTTACTATGTGCCTGGCATTTTACTAAGTCCATTCCCAGTGAGGACTTCATATCTTAGTTGATGATGAGGAAAATTGCTCATCAGTCCTGGGATTTCATCAGGCAGGGATAGCTATGGATCGATTAATGGTATTGTGCACTTACTGTGTGCAAAGCGCCGTAATAAACACTTGGGAGGGAACAGCAGAGTTGGTAGACATGATCATTGAGGAATTTAATATCTATCTAAACCTGAACTCTCCAATGCAGATGGTCAGTTACCTCATCTGTAAAATGGGGATTGAGACAGTGAGTCCCATGTGGGACAGGGAGTGTGTCCAACCTGATTAACTGTATCTACCACAGTGCTTTGCACATATTAACAAGTACCATGATTATAATTATTCTTCCTTTTAAAAGCTTCCAGCCACCGTCCTAGAACCTACTAATTCTAAAACAGGTATTGCTGACAACATTCAACTAGATCATTTCCTCCCCCCACCCCCAGCCCCCTGCCTTGCTCCTTTTCTGGCTGATTTAATGTTTAGCATGTTGTTTAAAGGGCTTCCTTATCTCTTGGATTCTCTAATCTCGGTAACCACCAAATCCTTTCTAAGCTCATTTCAGAGCAGGTGCTTTCTTTATTTTCCTTAGAATGCTATATGCTTGCACTTTCTGGGAATTTTTACTAATATTTCCATCCATCCATTAATTTGCTGCTTGAGGGCAAGGATCGGGGCCACGTAATAATCAACGGTATTTATTGAGAGTTTGTTGTGTTCGGAACAGCGTACTAAAGACTTGGGCGATCACAATATGGCAGAGATGGGCAGACATGTTCTCTGCCCATAAGGAGCTTATTTTATTGTATTCATCCAAGTGCTTAGTACAGTGCTCTATACAGACTTAGCACTCGAAAGCTATCATTGATTTACCTACCTATAATCATCTCAATCTTTTGTTTTAATGAAACCAAATCAAGAAGGGCATTTCCCCTAATGTCTTCAGTTTCTGCCCTACAAAATCGTCCCTAAGTCTATTTTTCACTGTGTATAAACTGTTGATTTTTCTTGATTTTTTTTTAGCAATTTTGTGGGTGAAGTTGTCCCATCACTACACTCAAAGTCATTTTGGTAAGTTGATCGACACCCCCCCACCCCAAACAAACAAAAAACCCAAATCCTAGTACCTTCCAAATATTTCAATCATTATTTAAGGATGCGGTTCTTCGGGAGAGTTTGGTTGATATACAGGAGAAGCAGCGTGGCTCATTGGAAAGAGCCCGGGCTTGGGAGTCAGAGGTCATGGGTCCTAATCCCGGCTCTGCCGCTTGTCAGCTGTGTGACTTTGGGCAAGTCACTTCACTTCTCTGGGCCTCAGTGACCTCATCTGTAAAATGGGGATTAAGACTGTGAGCCTCATGTGGGACAACCTGATGACCCTGTATCTCCCCCAGTGCTTAGAACAGTGCTCCGCACATAGTAAGCGCTTAGCAAACACCAACATTTTATTCATTTGGCATGTATTGTGAAAGCAGTCTGGTTAGGCAAGGCCCATGGGTCATCCTTTTCAACAAGCAAACAAGGCGATCCTCGGACTTTCGATTCCTACACTCATTCATTCAATCGTATTTATTGGGCGCTTACTGTGTGCAAAGCACTGTACTAAGCGCTTGGGAGAGTGCAATACACAACAGACACATTCCCTGCCCACAGTGAGCTCACAGTCTAGAGGGGGAGTCAGATATAAATAGACATAAATGGATAAACTACACATATATACATACATGCTGTGGGGCTGGGAGGGAGGATGAATGAGGGGAGCTGGTCAGGGCGATATTGAAGAGAGTGGGAGAAGAGAAGAGGAGGGCTTAGTCAGGGAAGGCTTTTGGGAGGAGATGTGCCTTCTGTAAGGCTTTGAAGTGGGGGACAGCAATTATCTGTCTGATATGAGAAGGGAAGATATTCTAGGCCAGCTAACTACACTTCCAACTGAGAAGCTGAGGAAGGTGTATTTGAATTATGTTAAGTACGGCACTGAAGGCTGTAAGGTTAGTTCAATCAATCATTTACTGAGCACTTACTGTGTGCAAAGCACTGTACTGAGCGCTTGGGAGAGTACAGTATAAGAGTTGGTAGACATATTCCCTGTCCTTACCATCAAGAGAGGGAAACAGACATTAATATGAATTATTAAATTCATATTAATAGAAATTACGGATATGTACATTGATCAGTGGCTTTTATTGAGCACTTACTACGTGTAGAGCACTGTACAAAGACAAGCTAAGCAGTTTAGACACAGTCCCTGTCCCACATGGGGCTCACAGTCTTAATCCCCATTTTACAGATGAGGTAACTTGGGCCCAGAGAAGTGAGTTGTCCAAGGTCACGCAGCAGACGTGTGGCGGAGCCGGGTTTGGAACGCACGTGCTCCGACTCCCAGACCCGTGCTCTTTCCACTTATGTACATAATTCCAAGTACATCAGGTTAGTCTTCAAAGGTGCAAAAATAAGGATTACAAGTTTGGCCTCTAGATTACCGTGGAGGACAAGGCCAGAGTTACTAAATTATAATAATAGTAATGATTGTGATATTAAAGGGCTTACTAATGTGTCAAGCACTTAGTACAGTGCTAAGCACTTACTACAGTGTTCTGCACACAGTAAGCGCTCAGTAAATACGACTGACTAAATGTTTTAAGCGCAGGGGTAGAGATAAGGTGATCAGGTCGGGCACAGTTCCTGTCCCACGTGGGGCTCACAGTCTTAATCCCCAATTTGCAGATGAGGGAACTGAGGGCCAGAGGAGTGAAAGTGACTTGCCCAAGATCGCACAGCAGACACGTGAAAGAGCCGGGATGACAACTCATATGCTCTGACTCCCAGGCCCGTGATCTTTGAGAAGGGATAAGTCAGACAAGAAGACTCCAGCCGGGGAAGGGGGCCCTCTGGACCGAATGAAAGGCAGACGGAGATTCTGGTCTTTTCCGCTGGTGTTTCGTATTTAGAGGGCCTTAGGGCGGAGAGCACGTAGCCCGGTGCCCTAGGAAACTGCTGAAGATGGTTTTCAAATTAGAACGACGGAGAACAGGATCCCAAGGTAGGCCTAGCACATACTGAAAGGATTATCCCGTGTATCTGTGCCTTATCCTCTCAAATGTGTAAAGTGGCTTCGGTCCATTAGAGCTGGGATCCATTAGGAACTGATTGACTTAGTTAAGCCACCAAAGCCGGAGTACCCTTGCCAATTCCTCCAGTTAGGAGATTCTTTCCTGGAACAGAAAGCCATCTTGCCTAGAACTCGGTGTAATTTTGGGGCGCGTTCCCCGGGATCGTTACCTTCGGTCACAGCCTCGGGCTGTCGCTCGCTGACGCTCGACAAGACCCGACACGGGAGAGGATTCATCCCTCCTTATTAAAACAGTATTTTCCGGGTTCAGCGGGATCCCCGGCAACTAATCCTCTCGCTTGGCTCGGCAAGACGGGAGGGGTCCGGCACCCCAAAGCTGCAGGATTTCTAGGCCTAACCATTTCTGGGTCACAGCGCTCTCTCTCTCCCTTGAGTCCCACCATTTCCAGACTCTAAGTAATCAGAGACAGCAATAAGCAGAGGTGTGGGCTTACTTACAAGCCACCGAGGCTCCAGTTGCCCCTAAGAGGTTGCTGCTGCTCCTGCTGATGGTATTCGTTAAGTGCTTACTATATAATAATAATGTTGGTATTTGTTAAGCGCTTACTATGTGCAGAGCACTGTTCTAAGCGCTGGGGTAGAGACAGGGTCATCGGGTCGTCCCACGAGAGGCTCACAGTTAATCCCCATTTTACAGATGAGGGAACTGAGGCCCGGAGAAGTGAAGTGACTTGCCCACAGTCACACAGCTGAGGAGTGGCAGAGCCGGGATTCGAACCCATGACCTCTGACTCCAAAGCCTGGACTCTTTCCACTGAGCCACGCTGCTTGCCCAAAGTCACACAGCTGGTAAGGGGCGGAGCCACGGCAGTGAATCCCGGTGTTCAGGAAACTCTCCTGGAGCAGGTGTTCTTGGGGTTCGGCTTGGTGACTGTCTGCTGAGTGGGAAGCTGACTGACAAGTGGTGCAACAAGGGCAGGGAATCAGAGGACCTGGATTCTAATCCCCACCCCACCACTTGTCTGTGCCTCAGTTTTCTCAGCTGTAAAAATGGGGATGCAGTAGTAATAATTGTGCTCTTTAAGCGCTACTATTTGCGGGGCACTCGACTAAGCACTGGGGTGGATACCAGCAAATCAGGTTGGTCGGTCCCTGTCCCACGTGGGGCTCACCATCTCAATCCCCAGTTTACAGATGAGAGAACTGAGGCCCAGAGAAGTGAAGTGACTTGCCCAAGGTCACACAGCAGACAAGTGGCAGAGCCGGGATTAGACCCATGACCTTCTGACTCCCAGGCCTTGGCTCTACCCTCTACAACTGTTTCTCCCTTCTACTTAGATTGTGAGCCTCATGTGAGACTGTTTCCTACCAGATTGATTTCTATCTACCCCGGCATTTAGAACAGTGCTTGACACAGAGTAAGCACTTAACAAATCTGGGGAAGCAGCGTGGCTCAGTGGAAAGAGCCTGGGCTTCGGAGTCAGAGGTCATGGGTTCGACTTCCGGCTCTGCCACTTGTCAGCTGTGTGACTGTGGGCAAGTCACTTCACTTCTCTGGGCCTCAGTTCCCTCATCTGTAAAATGGGGATTAACTGTGAGCCTCACGTGGCACAACCTGATTCCCCTGTGTCTACCCCAGCGCTTAGAACAGTGCTCTGCACATAGTAAGTGCTTAACAAATACCAACATTATTATTAAATGCCATTAAAAAAATAAAAATAAAACTTCTGGTAGGTTGGGGAGGTAGAGTTGGGGGGAGCTGCAGAAGGATCATTATGTTGGGTAGGATTTAGGGGGCTCTGAGAGTAATTTACTTCTATGAGTGGGGGGGGTTTCTCTAGTCTGTAAACTCACTGTAGGCAGGGAACATGTCCCCCAACTCTGATAAATTGTAATCTTCCAAGTGCTTAGTACAGTGCTCTGTGCAGAGTAAGCGCTCAATAAATATGATTAACTGATTAGTCAAAGGGTGATTTGGGTCTTGGAAAAATTGGAGCTATCCCTTGCTGTTGCCCTTTGTGCCAAGAGCAACAAAATACACATCTCCTCCAAGCAGTCTTCCTGACCAGGCCCTCATTTCCTCTTCTCCCCCATCTTTTTGCATTACCCTTATACTTGGCTTTGCACCCTTTATTCACTCCTCCCTCAGCCCCACAGCACTTATGTACCTATCCATAGTTTGTTTATTCACAGTAACATCTGTCTTACCCTCCAGACTGGGATCTTGCTGTGCAAAAAGAATGTCTACAAACTCTGCTGCATTGTACCCTTCCAAGCATTTACCTCTAACCTCCAGACTGTAATCTCATCCTCTAGACTGTAAGCTCGTTGTAGGCAGGGAATGTGTCTATTGTTATACTGTCCTCTCCCAAATGCTCTACACACAGTACGCGTTCAATAAATATGACTGAATTGAACGAAGGCACTTAGTACGGCGCTCCCCACAAAGTAAATGCTCAATAATAATAATAATAATAATGATGATGACATTTAAGTGCTATGTGCCAAGCACTGTTCTAAGCGCCGGGTGGGGGGTACAAGGTACTCAGGTTGCCCCACATGGGGCTCACAGGCTTAATCCCCATTTTCCAGATGAGGTAACTGAGGGTCAGTGAGGTGACTTGCCCAAAGTCACACAGCTGACAAGTGGCGGAGCTGGAATTAGAACCCAGGACCTCTGACTCCCGCATCCAGGCTCTTTCCCCTGAGCCACGCTGCTTCTCATAATCTAATAACAAATACAACTGATTGATCGATACTGCTAACCTATCACGTCTGTAGGACCCCATATGCTCTCTGAGCTGCAGAACACTCTCTCCAGGATGCAGGGAAGTTAAATCGATGGTATTTAAAGAGTGCTTACTACGTGCAGAGCACCGTATGAAGCGCTTGCGGTGATACGATACGACAGAGTTGGCAGACACGTTCCCTGCCCAAAGCGAGCTGGCTCACCGCTTATGGTAAGTTCCTCATTTTAACTGGTTCTACTAGTAAGAGGGGTGTAAAATTGTAGGGACAGAGAGCACGCACTTGGAAAATAACCAGAAGGTAAAAAGCCTTATATTTTAATCTGCTAAAGGGGAATTAGTTTATTACTCATCCCTAAAGCTTGTCCTCAAATGCAGAACTTGGGTTCAGGGAGGCCATTCCAGAAGAACGGGGTTGAGAGGCTAAGCTAGAGGAGAGAGAAAAGCTCTACCAAAATAATGATGCCATTCCACCCCCCTTTTAGTTTCCTTTAAGCAAAGACTCCATTATTTCAAAACCGAAATCCCAGACCATTCTTCCACTGTTTCTGATGATGGTGATGGTATTTGTTAAGTGCTCACTATATGTCAAGCACTGTTCTGACCTCTGGGGTATACAGAAGCTAATCAGGTTGGACACAATCCCTGTCCCACATGAGGCTCGGAGTCTTAATGCCCATTTTACAGATGAGGTAACTGAGGCCCAGAGAAGTGAAGTGACTTGCCCAAGGTCACACAGTAGACAAGTGGCAGAGCCGGGATTAGGCCCCACGTCTTTCCGACTCCCAGGCCTGTGCTCTATCCACTAAACCACACTGCTTCGTGCACATTCGTTCTCTGTTAGTTTAAATAGGAAAAGACAATCCAGAAACAGAGAAACCATAAAGGGTGAGCCAAAATCCTTACATATCCCGATCACTCAACTCCTTGTTAAGCACTTGCTATGTGCCAAGCACTGTACTAAGCACTACAGCTAATCCTGCAGTCCATACATGATGTCTCTTCCAAGATTGGAACAGATTTCATTTTAATCTTCCCTTTCAATACTTGGAGGCTTGTGGAAGTGGATTTCTAAAACCCTTACAGAGTAGCTTTTTGCCTACCCTGGGATTGCAATTATTTTTGGTATGTCATATTGAAAATATTCCTCATCTGAAAATTTGTCTCTGGATCACAACCCCAGGAAAGTAACACCATTGGGTTAAATCTGATATTTTAATTCACATACAAATTGTGGGGCAGGGATTAGAGGATTTTGCCTTGTAACAGAACTCACATACCTCCTTCAGTTTAAAATTCCACCCCTTTCTCACACGTCTCACTGATATTCGAGCTCAATACCCCTATGTGCAAATTTTAATGGTGAATTTCTTTCCCTATTTACAATCATTTTGCAAGGGCAGCAGTTCAAGATTATTAACATCTTTCGTTGAAAAAGCAAACTCTCCACGTATTTATTATTCACTTGTCATTTGCTAAGGATAAAAATAATGATAATTATTATAATTATTTGTGGTTTTTGCTAAGCATTTACTATGTGCCAGGCACTGTACTGAGCAATGGGGTGGATACAAGCAAATTGGGTTGGACACAATCCCTGTCCCTTATGGGGTTCAGTCTTAAATCCCATTTTACGGATGAGGTAACTGAGGCATTAGAAAAGTGAAGTGACCTGCCCAAAGTCACAGAGTAGACAAGTGGTAAATCCAGCTTAGAATCCAGTCCTTCTGACTCCCCAGCCTGTTCTCTATCCAGTAGGCCATGCTAATGCAGTAAAGCAGTGAAGCCTAGTGGAAACAAAATGGGCCTGGGAGTCAGAGTACTTAGGTTCTCATCCTGGCTCCTCCACTTGTCTGCTGGGTGACCTTGGGTAAGTCACTTCTCTATGCCTCAGGTACCGCATCTGTAAAATTAAAGACCTGTTCTCCCTCCCACTAGGACTGTGTCTGATCTGATTATCTGTATTCATTCAATCGTGCTTACTGTGTGGCAGGGCAGTGTATCCAACCCAGAGCTTAGTATATTACTTGACACATAGCAAGTGCTTAATAAAAGCTACCATTATTAAGCATTTGTAACAACTGATATATGATGGAAGATGACTTTTTTTTTCTAACAATGCAGTGGGAAGAACTGGAATCTCAATCTCTCCAGCTAGGAAAAAGATTTTTTCTTGCTAAGTGTGACGCACATCCTTCAGAGCAAAAAACAATTTCTTCATGCAATTTTAGTAATAATGAGAACCTACTTCTTCAGATCAGAATGCTAAAGGTAAGCACCCACCTACTTAGGCTCCCCGTTCATAGATAGCATCTTAGAAAAGAAATATTTTTTTATATTGGCAGTTAAAAACAGATTATCCCAAACATGACTAATTTATATAATCCACTCCCTAAAGGATTCCCTCTCAGAGTCACACCTAGAGAATTTCCAATCCTCTACCAGTCTCGACTATGGGAGGGAGAGTCAAGCAGAGGCCTGTCCATTCCCTTCCTAGCTTGGCCAGCGGCTAGAGAGTGGCAGGCAATCTGCTACAAGTCAAAACTCACCTGTGCTGGGCAGCGGCGGCATGGGAGAGAGTCGAAGCTGGAGACTTAAGTTTACTGCGCAGAAGGAGGCAATGGTAAACTATTTCCGTATTTTTACCAAGAAAACTCTATGGATAAATTACCAGAACCATAGCAGATGGAGGTGGGGTGTTCTTGTAGAGATGTGTAGAGCTCCCCAAAGTCACCCCTCCGCCTCTCCCCTCCCCCCCAACAACCCCCTCCCCTACTTTCCCATCCTTCCCTGCAGTATCCTCAGAGGAGATCTCCTCCCTCCTCGCAAGTGCCACCCCCTCCACCTGCGCCTCGGACCCCATTCCCTCTCACCTTCTTAAAACCGTCGCCCCTGCCCTCCTCCCTTCCTTAACTTCTATTTTTAACCACTCCATCTCCAAGGGCTCCTTCCCCTCTGCCTTCAAACACGCCCACGTCTCCCCCATCCTAAAAAAACCCGCTCTCGACCCCACTTCCCCCTCCAGTTATCGTCCTATCTCCCTACTACCCTTCCTTTCCAAAATCTTAGAACGAGTCGTCTACAATCGATGCCTAGAATTCCTTAACTCCCATTCTCTCCCAGACCCCCTCCGATCTGGCTTCCGTCCCCTCCACTCTACCGAGACTGCTCTCTCTAAGGTCACCCGTGACCTCCTTCTTGCCAAATCCAATGGCTCCTACTCCATTCTGATCCTCCTTGACCTCTCTGCTGCCTTTGACACCGTCGACCATCCCCTCCTCCTCCATACCTTATCTCACCTTGGCTTCACGGACTCTGTCCTCTCCTGGTTCTCCTCTCACCTCTCTGGCCGATCATTCTCGGTCTCCTACGCCGGAGCCTCCTCCCCCTCCCATCCTTTAACTGTCGGAGTTCCTCAAGGGTCAGTTCTTGGCCCTCTTCTGTTCTCCATTTACACTCACTCCCTCGGTGAACTCATCCGCTCTCACGGCTTTGACTACCATCTCTACGCAGATGACACGCAGATCTACATCTCTGCCCCCGTCCTCTCCCCCTCCCTTCAGGCTCGCATCTCCTCCCGCCTCCAGGATGTCTCCATCTGGATGTCGGCCCGCCACCTAAAACTCAACATGAGCGAGACTGAGCTCCTCATCTTCCCTCCCAAGCCCGGTCCTCTCCCAGACTTCTCCATCACCGTGGATGGCACGACCATCCTTCCCGTCCCGCAGGCCCGCAATCTCGGTGTCATCCTTGACTCGTCCCTCTCGTTCACCCCACACATCCTATCCGTTACCGAGACCTGCCGGTTTCACCTCTACAATATCGCCAAGATCCGCCCTTTCCTGTCCACCCAGACGGCTACCTTACTGTTACGGGCTCTCGTTATATCCCGGCTAGACTACTGTGTCAGCCTTCTCTCTGACCTCCCTTCCTCCTCTCTCGCCCCGCTCCGGTCCATTCTTCACTCCGCTGCCCGGCTCATCTTCCCGCAGAAACGATCTGGGCCTGTCACTCCCCTTCTTAAACAACTCCAGTGGTTGCCTATCGACCTCCGCTCCAAACAAAAACTCCTCACTCTAGGCTTCAAGGCTCTCCATCACCTTGCCCCTTCCTACCTCTCCTCCCTTCTCTCTTTCTACCGCCCACCCCGCACGCTCCGCTCCTCCGCCGCCCGCCTCCTCGCCGTCCCTCGGTCTCGCCCGTCCCGCCGTCGACCCCCGGGTCACGTCCTCCCCCGGTCCCGGAACGCCCTCCCTCCTCACCTCCGCCAAACTGATTCTCTTTCCCTCTTCAAAACCTTACTTAAAAATCACCTCCTCCGAGAGGCGTTCCCAGACTGAGCTCCTCTTCCCCCTCTACTCCCTCTGCCATCCCCCCTTTACCTCTCCGCAACTAAAGCCTCATTTTCCCCTTTTCCCTCTGCTCCTCCACCTCTCCCTTCCCATCCCCACGGCACTGTACCCGTCCGCTCGACTGTATATATTTTCGTTACCCTATTTATTTTGTTAATGAATTGTACATCGCCTTGATTCTATTTAGTTGCCATCAGTTTTTACGAGATGTTCTTCCCCTTGACGCTGTTTAGTGCCATTGTTTTTGTCTGTCCGTCTCCCCCGATTAGACCGTAAGCCCGTCAAACGGCAGGGACCGTCTCTATCTGTTGCCGACTTGTTCATCCCAAGCGCTTAGTACAGTGCTCTGCACATAGTAAGCGCTCAATAAATACTATTGAATGAATGAATGAATGAATGTGTCCATGGTGTCACTATGGGTGGGAGATGACTAGACAGCAAAAGACAAGACTCCCTAAAGGAACAGGTCTTATCTAAGAGGAGAAAATTGGCTGGGTGATATTCCGTGGGTTGACTAATAGTAGAAGGGTGGAGGTGACCCATTTATTAGGAGGTGGGGAGAGGAGACAAAGGACTCTCACCCTTCCCTCCATTTAGGAATTTTAGGCACCTTGGGAAACTCCCAGAAGCAATTAAAGGAGTTTCTTCTTCTAGCAGAGATGGGAAAGGAAAGGGGAGGTTTGCTCAAAAATCCCCAGGAACTCCCTGCAGCCAAACTGCACATGGCAGTTGGAAATTCCATTAATTTACTATTATTATCATCATCAATAATAATAAAAAATAACAGTAATGGTATTTGTTAAAAATTTACCATGTGCCAAGCAGTGGGTCAAATACAAGATAAGCAGGTGGAAAAGACACCCCATAACTCATGGGGCTCACAGTCTAAGAGGGAAGGAGAAGAGGCATTTAATACCCAATTTATAGATGAAGAAACTGGAGCACAGAAAAAATTAAGTGACTCATCCAAGGTCACACATTAGACAAGTGGCCAAGTTGCCATTAAAAGCCAAATACTGTGTCTCCCAGGCCCAGGATCTTTCCAATGGGCCACACTGCAGCCTCTTTGACACAGGATACAAAAAGTTTGGGAAAGGATAGTATAGATTATAATTTCAGGAAATTTGCTTCCCAAAATTTGAGGTGATTTGAGGTGGTGTCTAAGGTTCAAAGACAGTATCACTTTTTAAAACCCTATGGGAAACAATTTTTACCGTTTACTATTAACTCGGGTTTCCTTCCTAAATGAGTTGCCTCAAAATAGAGTAGCCAGGGACCCATGAATTTCAGCTATGACTGAACAGAATTTATATAAAAAAATCCTGATTTTTTTTTTAAAAAGGTCCTGGCTTAAAAGTCCAATAGCAAAAAAATTGATTTTTTTAAAAATTAAGATGAGCCGTCTGATCTAAAAGGAAAAAAAATGAGTCCCCGTGGGAATACTGGAGTGTCGAAGCCTTCTCTTACAAATTAATTTAATTTACACTGAATTTAAACTCCATAGGGTCATAGACTCACCAGCAAACAGTCTAACAGGAGAAAAATTTCAGTGTATATTTAATGAGAATTGAGCATAAGAATCTAAAAAAACAATTATTTGATTGTTAGGGAGGAGGAAATACCATAATTATGTTAAGAAATGTCACCATAAAAGCACCATTCACACCAAATTGAACATGTGCTAAGTTTTAAAGTGGGTGTTCTTGTTCCACGTCCTCTTTCGTCTCTGGCCTGTGGCTATGGACGACTGAGTCACCTTCACTGGGCAGCGTTCCGTAGGATAAACCATTTGAATCTAGTTGGATTTTGTCCAGCATTTGTTTTCCTGTGGGAAAGAAAGACAATCCTTTGACCACACTCTACCGGACAAGAACTGATCGTTTCCCCTTGCTTGAAGGCCTAATTTTGTTTTCCGTTTTCCAATTTGTGGTAATGTTTTGGAAGGGTCACAGAAACATCCAGGGCAAAATGGACCCCAAATGACCTCACTGACTCTGCTCTTCAAATTTTATAACAGATTAGATTTGCTGAGGACTTGAAAAATCCACATCATGCCACAGGAGCCCTGCAGAGAAGTACAAAGCCCTTACCATGTCACCAAACTTTTATCTCCTGGCTTATTCAACCCACCCCCTTTCCTCACTCGGTTACTCCCCACCTTGGGTCTTCTAAGGTTTGGCTGGCAAATTCTGTGACACAGAAAGGAGCCCCAAATCAGAAGTAATAATAATAATAATAATGTTGGTATTTTCGAATCCCAGCTCTGCCACTTGTCAGCTGTGTGACTGTGGGCGAGTCACTTCACTTCTCTGTGCCTCAGTTCCCTCATCTGTAAAATGGGGATTAAGACTGTGAGCCCCACGTGGGACAACCTGATTCCCCTGTGTCTACCCCAGCGCTTAGAACAGTGCTCTGCACATAGTAAGCGCTTAACAAATACCAACATTATTATTAAGCGCTTACTACGTGCAGAGCACTGTTCTAAGCGCTGGGGTAGATACAGGGTAATCAGGTTGTCCCACGTGAGGGTCACAGTTAATCCCCATTTTACAGATGAGGTAAGTGAGACACAGAGAAGTGAAGTGACTTGCCCACAGTCACACAGCTGACAAGTGGCAGAGCTGGGAGTCGAACCCATGACCTCTGACTCCGAAAGCCCAGGCTCTTTCCACTGAGCCACCCTGCTTCCCCTGAAGGTCATCCCATCAGCTATCCAAAACCCATGTATATTAGCTTCCTCTAGACTATACGCTCATTGTGGGCTGGGAATCAATTGTATTTATTGAGCACTTACTATGTGCAGAGCACTGTACTAAGCGCTTGGGAGAGTACAACAGTCCCTGCCCACAACAAGCTTACAGTCTAGAAGGGGAGAATGGGTCTGTTGTCTGTACTCTTTCAAACGCTTAGTACAGTGCCCTGCACACATTAAGCACTCAATAAATTTGACTAATTGAATTCTGCTTTCTTTTGCTGTTACCAGTAGCACCTATGTCCCTTTTGTTCCCACTGTATATTATGTGTTGACTGTCTTTTCCCCATCATCAATTAGATGGTAAGCTAGGAGGCCAAGACTATTTTATTTTTTGCATGCTTTCAAATCCTTACTGCACTGCAGTTCTCATACTAATAGTGATGATTGCCCTTTTCAATCATTCAATCAATCGTATTTATTGAGCACTTACTGTGGGCAGAGCTTTGGCACTAACCCTGGAATTACCAGCAAATGGTACACTTTACACATATAATAATAATGTTGGTATTTGTTAAGCGCTCACTATGTGCAGAGCACTGTTCTAAGCACTGGGGTAGATACAGGGTAATCAGGTTGTCCCACATGAGCCTCACAGTCAATCCCCATTTTACAGATGAGGGAACTGAGGCACAGAGAAGTTAAGTGACTTGCCCTCAGTCACACAGCTGACAAGTGGCAGAGGGGGATTAGAACTCATGACCTCTGACTCCCAAGCCCGGGCTCTTTCCACTGATCCACGCTGCTCCCAACCCCTGCCCCGTTGAGGACTGGACTTCCGATTTGGATTCATTACCAAAGCCTGCACGAAGCCGCCATTGTTTTAGTTGTTTTGGGGGGTAGGGATAAAGATTACATTTCTGATCAAAATCTGCGTGGGAGCAAATAAAAAAAGTACAGTTTTTAGGCTGCCAGGCCATGCCTCAATAGAAAACTTTAGGAGATGATGACACCTGTGAAGCCTAGGAAAGGCCAGGCCAATCGCCGACTGCCTATACTGCTGTCCGGGATAATTCCCCTTTTATTTAGTGGTATTTTTTAAGCACTTACTATGTTCCAGACACTGTACTAAGTGCTGGGGTAGAAACAAGCTAACCAGGTTGGATACAGTCCCTGTCCCACATGGGGCTCCCCCTCTTAATCCCCATTTTCCAGGTCAAGTAACTGAGGCACAGAGAAGTGATTTCCCCAATGTCACACAGCTGAAAAGTGGCAGAGCTAGGATTAGAACCCAAGACCTCTGACTCCCAGGCCTGAGTTCTTTCCACTAGGCAACACTGCTTCCTGCTACTAAAGGACCTTCTCTGTCACTTGGATGCTGCAATGCCAGGAACCAATGCCAAGAGTTTAAAAACTCTTGGATGTCCTTGGCTTATAGCACAGATCAGATCAGAACATGTCTTGTGTTAATTATTTAGTGGTTACTATTTTCCCAAAGGTGACACCTTGTTAGTATCTACTGCCGGGAAGATGTTTTCTCACCTCTTTGCCCTGCAGCTTTCTCTTATCCACACCTCTTAGATGGGGTCTATAGCAGTCTAGTTAGATAGTGGATTTAAGCCCTGTATTCTCTACAGACCAATTGAAAGAAAATGCCAAAGAATACTAATGTCACTAACTCACTTCTGAGGGCCTTCAAACACCACCATTGTTATCTCCCTAGTCTCTAGACCTGTCAGAACTCTTTTCCTCAAGAACGTAGCCCAGTTGCTTCCCCTGTTTGTAATTTGTTTTAATGTCTGTATTCCCTGCTAGTACTGTAAGATTCTTGGGGGCAAGGATTAAAATTACTCCTCCCCCTCTTCAAAGCCTTATCGAAGGCACATCTCCTCCAGAGGCCTTCCTGACTAAACCCTCCTTTCCTCTTCTCCCCCTCCCTTCTGTGTGGCCCTGACTTGCTGCTCCCTTTATTCATTCCCCTCTCTCAGCCCCACAGCACTTATGTACATATCTGTCATATAATAAAAATTATAATAATGTCTGTCACCCCTCTAGACTGTGAGCTTCTTGTGGGTGGGAAATGTGTCTGTTTATGGTCATACTGTACTCTCCCAAGCCCTTAGTTTAGTGCTCTGCACAAAGTAAGGGCTCAATAAATACGATTCGAATGAATGAATCTACCCAATCTACTGAACTCTTCTAAGTCCTTAGTACAGTGCTCTGCACCCAGCAAGTGCTGAACAGATACCACTAACTGATTGATAAACTTTGCTATTTCCTTCCAATTTTAACTAGAACTGAATCAGAGAATAGCCAACACGCCATGCTTCTTTCCCTCCCCATGCCTTATTTACAGAAATCAACAAGAAAATGTCCTCAACTTAGCTAAATGCTGTTTTTCTTAAAAAAACAAAAAACCCTCTCTCCCAATCTTATATATTTTCTTTCCTGAATTATTTCCCATTGTATGATCCCTGAGAGTAGATATTGTATCGTATCTTAATTTAGTATTCAGTATAGTGGCATTACACGTTAGATGATGCAGTCTCTCGTAAAGAGTCTCTTATAAATACCATAACATACCGGGATTGTGTCCGAAATCAATGTACGAGTCCTTTAACTGTTCTTTTTTCCGATCTCTTGTGATGAAAAAAACACCAAGGAATGACAGAAAACACCTGCAAGAATAGTAGAGATAATAGGAGCTAGGAGTCGCTCTTGGTTTTTAAACAAAAGAAGAACTGGACTCCAGTTCTTAGTCACACAAATTCTTTTGGCCTGTTGCTCACGGTGAACTATGGTTTCTGTTCATTGTCGTGGGCCAATTATACTTGTATCCAGACCTAAACTACGGGCAGCTGGGTAGATTAATCATGCCATATAAAATTATATTTAATAATTCCAATAAATCCCTGCCCTGTATTTTACTCATCTGGTTAGCTAATTTAGACTTCAAACCCCTTTGGGCCAAGACTAGTTTCTAATTCTCTGCTCTCAGGTTGCCTAGCCCATTACTGGCCTTCAACATATGCTAAATCATAATAAATTTATTCTTCAATTTCCTAAGAAATTAAGGTTAGCCTTGGCCACAAGAATAGCCCAAGGGCCCACGCACCAGAAGCTCAACCTCACCCAAATATTTTGTGAGATTCAGTTTCCAGAAAGGCTGTTTCCTCTCCTGAGAAGAGTCAGGATCAAACTCAAACTTTAAAGAGACATTTAGCAATGAATCTGCCAACTCCTTCTCCACTGCCACGTAAGAGGGGAAGGCCTTTTCTGAACTCTACCGGATATCAAGGATTCTGTGGCTTTCGGGGCTCGGTGGTGCTCCTGGGCCTTAGTCCATCTTGGCACTTGACCATCTTAGGAGTGAATGATTAGGCAGCAATGGCCTTGTGTGGCCCAAAATGGGCATTTCCAACTCTTATTGGATTCTGGGCTCTGTGGAGTCAATGGAGGATATTGTAAAGGGCTCCCTGTAATCCAGAGGAACCTCTGGATGACCCCTTCCCCTTCCAGAAGACATCCATGCCAGGTCCCTCAGAATCTCCTCGGCTTTCTGAGGGCCTCCACGTTGCAGCCGCCCCTGCCCATGTCCAGCATGGGGGGGGGGGGGGGGCTTTGACTCATATCATGCAGCAAGGTTGGGATCTGCTGGAGGGGAAACCGGGGGGACTGTTTTTAAATGATGCATCCCATTAAAAACACCACCCAGCACCAAATTGTGGCTTTTCAGTTCCTAAATGGAGAAGTCCACTTCCATTCTGAAGATTGTTCAAGTTTCTCACCCAACTTTCTAATGTCCCTAATTGAGTACAGGGTCTGTTGAGGTTGCTTCAAAGTGCCAAATAGAATTTGACTTCTCATAGTATAACTTCCAATAAAAAGTCTCACCCACATGTTTCGTGAGATCGACGATTCCGCTTCTGAGCACTTACCCAAAAAGAAATACGAACACATTAAGCACAGCTGCACCTCGGAATTCCCCATAAAACACGATTCCTACAGTGTGATGGAAGAAAATTCCAAGTTTACCATGCGGTGAGAGAAATTCAATTAGCTTCTAGAAATTGAGCAGCACGTTTAGTTAATTTTAATGCTTCATAAAGAATTTAACTTAGACGCTTTAAATTTTGGATTACTTTTGCTCAAATCACATAAATCACAAGATTGCCAGGCATCAATTAATCCCATTGCTTCTCATTTGTCCTCTCAACATCCCTGTCAGGCAGAATTTAACTGAGACACTTTAAATTTTGGATTAGTTTTGCTCAAATCACATAAATCACAAGATTGCAAGGCATAAATTATTCCCATTGCTTCTCATTTGTCCTCTCAACATCTCTGTCAGGCAGAGGGGAGCAAGAAGTCTTCTGAGCACTAAGGCCCAGAGAAAATCAGGAGCTTGACAAAGTCTCAAGGCAAGCCAGAGGCAGGGTTGACTAGAATCTGTCTCCCAGCTCCTGGTCTGTTCACTAGATAGCTACATGTTCTTGACAAGAACTCACCCAGTAATGTCCTTCTTAGAGGCAGAATGTCTAGATTCTTCACACATATGATTATTAAGGTCACATCTTCTCCAAGAGGACTTCCCCAGTTAAGCCCTCTTTTCCCGGGTCTCTCTCTCTTCTGCATCATCTGTGCACCTTTGGACATTTGATATCTGCCCCACCCTTAGTCCCACAGCACTTGTGTACATACCTTTGTATATTATAAGTTATGCATTCATATTAATGCCTGTCTGCCCCCTCTAGAATATAAACTTGTTATGGACAGGGACTGTCTCTGCTAATCCTGTTGCACTGTAGTCTCCCAAACGCTTACTACAATGCTGTGCACATAGAAAGTGCTCAATAAATACCATAGATTGATTGGTGATGATATAATCATAATAATAATGGCATTTGTTAAGCACTTACTAGGTGCCAAGCACGGTCCTAAGCACTTGGGTAGATAAAAGCTTATCAGGTTGTCCCACATGGGGCTCACGGTCCTCATCCCCATTTTACAGATGAGGTAACTGAGGCACAGAGAAGTGAAGTGACTTGCCCAAAGTCACACACCTGACAAATGGCAAAGCCAGGATTGGAGCCCGTGACCGCTGACTCCCAAGCCCAGGCTTTTTCCACTAAAGCAAGTTTTTTCTATGTGGCAAACTCCCTACTAAGCACTGGGGGAGATACACAAGTTCATCAGATGGAACACAGTCCTTGTCCCACGAGGGGCTTCCAGTCTAAGTGGGAGGGAGAACAGGTATTGATAAGCCAGTATCAGCAAACCTCCAGTGGGTGCCCATCCACTTCCACATCAAACAGAAACTCCTTACCAACGGCTTTAAAACGTCAATCTCCTTCCCTTCTACCTCACCCTGCTACCCTCTTAGTGCAACCCAGCTCGCATACTTCACTCCTCTAATGCTAACCTTCTCACCGAACCTGGATCTCATCTATCTCGCCGCCGACCTCTCGCCCACGTCCTGCCTCTGGCCCGGAACGGCTTCCCTCTTCATATCCGACAGACAGTTACTCTCCCCGGCTTCTAAGCCTTATTAAAGGCATTTTTCTTCCAAGAGGCCTTCCCTGATTAAGCCCTCCTTTCCTCTTCTCCCACTCTTTTCTGTGTCACCTTAACTTCTTCCCTTTATTCCTCTTCCCTCCCAACCCCACAGCACTTATGTACGTATCTGGAATTCCATTTCTTTATATTATGGTCTGTCTCCCTCTCTAGATTGTAGGTTCGATGTGGGTAGGGAATGTGTCTGTTTATTGTTCTATTGTACTCTCCCAAGCGCTTAGTACAGTGCTCTGCACACAGTGAGTGCTCAGTAAATACGATTGACTGACTGACAGAACCTGTTGGAGGACACAGTGCTAGGTGCCCTAAGCCTATCCTGATAATTCTGTTTTAGGGTGGCTTCTATGGCCCAGCGAGCTGGACTCCCCTGCTGTAGTCTGTGGCACCCTTAGAAATTCCCAGGGGCCAAGGATTTGGGAGGGGTTCAGGAAATTCTGCACCCCTTCTCCTGGTCCTCATAAAACCAAAGGAGCTCTCTGTGCCAGGAAGGCAAGAGAGGACGGGATGGAGTAAGGTTGCTCCATGGAAAGCAGCAAGGTGTAGTGGATAGAGACTGGCCTGGAAGTCAGAAGGTTGTAATAATAATAACGCTGGTATTTGTTAAGTGCTTACTATATGCTGGGGTAGATACAGGGTAATCAGGTTGTCCCACGTGAGGCTCACAGTATTAATCCCCATTTTACAAATGAGGTGACTGAGGCCCAGAGAAGTGAAGTGACTGGCCCACAGTCACATAGCTGACAAGTGGCAGAGTCGGCATTCGAACCCATGACCTCTGACTCCCAAGCCCATGCTCTTTCCACTGAGCTAAGCTGCTTCTCTGATCCCTGCTCCGCTACTTGTCTGCTGTGTGACTTTGGGCAAGTCACTTCACTGGGCCTCATTTCCCACATCTGTAAAATGGGGATTGAGACCATGAGCCCCATGTGGGACAGGGACTGCGTCCAACCTGATTTGCTTGTTATACACCCCAGTGCTTACGACAGTGCCTGGCACATAGTAAGCGCTTAACGTATATCACAATTATTATGATTATTATTATTATTACTCCAGACATCCCCAAGGCTCCTGAGGAGAATCTGCAGGAACTGCTCCAGGCTGGGGTGAGGTCCAAGAGATCTAAGAAGCTGACACCTAGGACGATTCGGTATTTTGGATGTATACTTTTCACTGTTTCAGAAATACATTCTCCATCTTCCCTTCTCCCCCGACCAACCTCTTCCTCACAAGGGAGAGAGGAGACTCACCACTGAAAACAGAGAATCGGGCCATTTTACCGACTTGTCACGGGGCGATCTTTCCCGCTCACCGTGGGCAGTGAAAGTGTCTCCTAACTCTGTTATTTAATACTGACTGTGGTATTTATTAAGTGCTTACTATGTGCCAGACACTATACTAAGCTCTGGGGTGGATAAAAGCCAAACGGATAGTGGGGCTACCCACATGGGGGGGTCACAGTCTCAATCCCCATTTTAGAGATGAGGCACAGAGAAGTAAAACGGTCTCCCCTCCGGCATTTAGGGCTGTGCCAGAGAAGTACCCAAAGGCAGCGATGAGTCAGGGAGACAGATGTGCGCTGCCGAATTTGTCTCATTCCATCCCATTAGTTTTATGGGGTTTATAACAAACTTCACATGGAAGGTCCTTTCCCCTAATGGAAGCTAACTTCTTTATATGCATCTTCTCCCCACTCCTCGCAGTGCCAGCCTCAGGGAACGTCAACTCCGCTATAAAACTTATGCTGCACTATAGTGGTAGTTTCTTGGGGCTTTTTTCTTCCTTCTCTCTCACACTTTCAGGTCAACTAAATGTTATTTTCTCAGGCTCTTTCGGATGAGATGGCTCAAGTTTAAAATGTCAGATATTCATTCGACTTTCTCTTCATTACTTATCTTTGCCCCCACCCACTCTATTCCAGTTTGCAGGTTTTATTTCTCTCCCCCCTTTGAACTTTTATGGACTTTTGTACTTATGTGCCTACGTTCTCTTTACACTCTATAACTGCTGTCTAATTTACGTTAATGTCTGTCTTCCCCTCTAAGCCTTCAACTTGTCTTGGGAAAGGAACGAGTCCACCAACTCTGTTATACTGTTTTTCTCCTGAGCATTTAGTACCGGGATCTGCACAGATTAAGCACTCAGTAAATAGGATTGATTGCCTAATTGATTGACTCTTTGCAGTGATCACTGTGGAATTTTTTAAGCATTTACAATTTGCCAAGGACCGTTGTGAACTCTGGGGTAGGGAGACCAGATTAAGGGGAAGGAAGAACAAGTATTAAATCCCTATTTCACATTTGAGGAAACTGAGGCCCAGGCGGAGTTAACTGATTTGCAGTGGAGGAGCTGGAATTAGAATCCAGGTCCTGTGACTCCCAGCCCGTGTTCTTCCCAGCGCCTAGATTTTTTTTTTTTATTGGTATTTGTTAAACGCTTACTATGTGTCAGGCACTGTTCTAAGCTCTGGGGTTGACACAAGCTAATCAGGTGGGATAGAGTCCCTGCCCCACGTGGGGCTGGCAGTCTTAATCCCCATTTTACAGACGAGGTCACTGAGGCCCAGAGAAGTGAAGTGACTTGCCCAAGATGACACAGCAGGCAAGAGGCAGAGCCGGCATTAGAACCCAGGTCCTTCTGACTCCCAGGCCCGTGTTCTCTCCGCTAGACCATGCTGCTTCTCTATGGATCCTGTCTACTAACTCTATTGGACTCTCCCAAGCACAGTGTAAGTGCTCAGTAAATGCTACTGATTGACTGATAGATAAGTCAGTGGTATTTACTGAGCAGCTGAGTAAAACAAAAGGTTCGTGCTCCTTGCCTTCAAGGAGCTTACGATCTATAGACTCTTGGGACTGGCTCTAGAGAAAGACCGTGTCCTCTAGATGGAAAGCTCGCCCTCTAGACTGCAAACTCTTTGTGGGCAGGAAATGTGTCTATCCACTCTGTTATTTTGTACTCTTCCAAGCGCTTAGTACAGTATTCTGCTCACAGTAAGAGCTCAATCGATACCATTGATTGATGCAGTGGATTGAACCTGAGCTGGAAGTTGGGAGATGGGGATCTAGTCTCAGCTGTGACACTGTGTCAGCTGCATCAGTTTATTGTTACACTGTACTCTCCCAAGCGCTTAATACAGTGGTTTGCACACAGTAAACGCTCAATAAATATACAACTGAATGAATGAAAGGCAGTTACCCCCTCTTGGGCCTTCCTTTTCCCCATTGGAGAAACTGAGATAATAACTCCTGTCCCAACTTACCTCCTGGGGATTTTGTGAGGATCAAATGAGAGACCGATATCGACATGCTCTGGGTTTTAGCTTCTCTACCTTATCAAATATTATCACTACTGCTACTAATATTTGTTAAGCACTCACTATGTGCCGAGCACTGTACTAAGCACTGGGGTAGATACGAGACACAGTTCTTGTCCCACCCAAAACATTCAGGCTAAGCAGGAGGGAAGATAGGTACTGAATTATCTGAATATTTCTCTCAATAAAAAATCAAATATAGCATACTTATTTTTTAAAAAAGCTTCGATATGATTTTCTGGTGCTTAGTTAAAATACCTTATATTAAATAATATCGATGAGTAGTGATTTTAATGGTATTTGTTAAGTGTTTACTACTATTAAGCATGGTTCCAGGCACAGGGTAGATACAAGTTTGCCCACATGGGGCTCACAGCCTTAAATTGGGGTGAGTAGGATTTAATCCCCATTTTACAGCTGAGGAAACTGAGGCACAGAGGAGTTAGGCCACTTGCCCGAGGTCACACACTAGTAAAGTGGTGGAGGTGGAATTAGAACCCAGGTCCTTCCCACTAGGTCATGCTGTTTATCAAGCATGACTGGTCAAGCGTCAAATGGCCTTGCAACACCACAAAAAATAATGGTTTGTATCAGGGAATTGAGAAACTCAAGTTCATATAAAAATGCATTAGGTTTTTGTCCAAAAATACAAATACAATAAAATAGACTAAGCTACTATTTTGTTACCTAGAAAAGCTCACTGATGTACAATATTTTGAAACTACCGTACCGGCTTTTCCAGAATTATGCATCTGTCTTTGAAAAAGAAAATCCCGCGCTTCAGAATCGGCAAGGTTCAAATAGGAATAGGAAGCTCGTAGGTGAGAAGAGCAGAAACTTGCCTGCAATAATGGCACTGGTTGTGAAGAACACCAAGTTAAGAGGCACGACTGTTGTTGCACTGTAGACCTGCATCGCGTGGTGCAAGAACCTACAACAGAAGACACCCATTGAATCTTAGACTTCAGATACTCTGAGCCAAGGTCAGGGGGTCACTTTAAGAAGTTCATCAACTGGAGAACAAAGAAAAGTGCTTTAATTAGGACAGTCCAAATTAGCCATCACAACTGATATGTATTTGATGTATGGGATCCCTTTTCTTGTTCTTGCTAAACCAGCAACAGTCAGAAAGAAAAGCAATCAATCATGGCCTAAGGCCATGTTTTGTTCTGAAAGGATGTCAAGATGTTACACTAGCATTTAAATAATAATAATAATACTGACAACATCAATAACAATTATGGCATTTGTTAAAAGATTACTATATGCCTGGGATTAAAACCCAGGTCCAACGATTCCTAGGTCTGTACTCTTTCCAGCAAGTCCCGCTGCTTCTTACAAAAAAGCAAACCAGCGCTCGGGAGTAGCATTGAAGAGGCAGGAATTGGTCTTTCTCATGAAAGGAAAATGTAAACTTTAAAACTTGGGGCCAAAGGTCTCGCCACCTTCTTCCTTCAGAAGCTCATCGATCGAACTTGCTGATGGGGTCAGAGAGGAACCAAATGCTACAATGTCTAATGGGTTCTGACTTTTGAGAGAGGTTGAGGAAGGTTCCCTCTCCCGGGACAGGCTGATGATATTCCTGCCTCTGGCCTCCTCATAGCTGACAGAGAATTACTCTCCCCGTCTCTTCTAAGCCTTATCGAAGGCACATCTCCTCCAAGAGGCCTTCCCTGAATAAGTCTCTCCTTTCTGCTTCTCCTACTCCCTTCTGTGTCACCCTCACTTGCTCCCTTTATTCATCTCCTCCCAGCACTTATGTACATAGCTGTAATTTATTTCTTTATATTAATGTCTCTCTTCCCCTCTAGATTGTAAGCTCACTGTGGTCAGGGAATGTTGTCGTACTGTACTCTCCCAAGTGCGTAGTACAGTGGTCTGCACATAGTAAGTGCTCAAAAAATAAGACTGACTGACTGATATTCCCCAGCTCACAGTAGAATATATCAAAGCTGGCCTGCCGGGATGGTCTTTTGGGGGGTACTTTTGGGGAAAACAGAAAATTTCTTCTTCAGGCCCATATGATTCATGCACAGGAGCCCAGCAGGCAGAAAAATCAAGCTTGGCAACAAAAGGAAAAGAATCAAAGTGGGAGAGAAAAGTAGACAAAATTTTAAACGTACCACGCCACCATTACTGGATCCCAAAGGCAACATAAAACAATCATTTAAGAGCCCATGGGAGGGAGAGAACTTCTGGATGAAGTTGCAAAGATCTGAGGAAAGGATTTCCACACCATGGCCAAATGTTTGATTTCTGCCTTCTCAATGGGTGAACACGAGCTAAGCAAAGAAGGTGAAAGGTTCATGGATTTCCTATATTGAGCATTTTAAAAATAACTAAATAATAAACTAAATGTGGACCTGTCCACTTGATTTATGTCTGAAGCAGATATTAATTAAGAGCAGAGAGCACCAGGAAAATATCTAAGTGCACTCTACGGGTTTATGCAGCATTCCAAAAAAAGCTCAAACAGTAAGAAGAAAATAAGAAAAACATTTGACTATATGTGCATGGAAGCTGCAAGCCCCATAAATGCTTACTAGACATCAAGGCTCAACTGCAGCTATCATCTGGAGACATGGGAGAATTCATCTGGGTGAATGTGTGGCGTAAAATTACAGAGTAACTAAAACGTAACTTACTTGACCTGGAAAACGCAAGATGCAACCATTATAATAAGCATGACATAGAAGATGGGATACGTGAGCTGGATTTGCTTTATCACAGAGAAAGCGATCATGCCCGAGACAGCTTTTACAGAAATGACAGTCATCGATCCTGGAAAATAAAAAATTGAAGACACCTTTCAGACAAAAGAGAAATAAATGTTCTGAGCATTCCAGGAGGGCAAACTGGTCAGATCCACTTATATTTAGCTCGTCTGACTCACTTTGGATTATTTAAAAACAACCGCTTATTGCCGGTAACCTCGTGTCGGGCGGGAGATAAATTAAGACAGCCTGGGCTCCTGGTGGGAATGATATTGCACGATCAATTAGGAGTCCGGTCATTAAAGCAACGTTTGACTCTCCGTTTACCCGAGATGGTTCCAATACTGCTGTCTGACTGGGAGTGGGTTTGATGTTTTGGGAGCAAACTGCTCATTTTCCAGCGTTCACTATTGTGGGGATGGGCTGGAGGTTATAATTAAGGGAAGACAAGAAAGAAGAAAACAAAAGGAGTAGATGAGAAAAGAAGCGTTCAAGGGAAAAATCATTGACTTTCAAAACTCTCGCTTTAGGGAAAAATGAAGAAAGAACAAGGAAGAATAACCAAGAAAAGTGATCCACTCCTATAACCCAAAATGGAATATGGCAACAGTTGCCAAAAGTTAACATCTAGGCTCTGCATTTTGTTGGCAAGTAGCTAGTGGAACTACTATTATGCTAGAAAACTGAGGGAAAGTGGAAAACTACAAAACGTAGAGAAAGTGACAAAGTCAAAAGTTCAGCCCTATTCTGCATATTCTGCAGAGAAGTAGTGTGGCTCAGTGGAAAGAGCCCGGGCTTGGAGGTCAGAGGTCATGGGTTCGAATCCCGGCTCCGCCACTTGTCAGCTGTGTGACTGTGGGCAAGTCACAACTTCTCTGTGCCTCAGTTACCTCATCTGTAAAATGGGGATGAAGACTGTGAGCCTCACATGGGACAACCTGATTACCCTGTATCTGTCCCAGCGCTTAGAACAGTGCTCTGCACATAGTAAGCGCTTAACAAATACCAACATTATTATATTCGGCTTCGTAAATCCATTTCTGCAGCTAATGATAATAATGGCAAGCAGCGGGCCAACTGGAGAGAGCACGGGCCTGGGAGCCAGAGGACCTGGGTTCTAATCACAGCTCTGCCGCTTGCTTGCTGTGACCCTGGGGAAGTCACTTAACTTCTCTGGGCCTCAGTTTCCTCAACTGCACAATGGGGGTTGAATACTTGTTCTCCGTCCTACCCAGACTGTGAGCCCTATGTAGGACAGGGACTTTCTCCTGCCTGATTAGCTTGTATCTACACCAGAATTTAGAACAATGCTTGACACGTAGGAAGTACTTTAATAAATGCCATTAAAAAAAAAAAGATCCATTACTTTCTGTGCTACTCCGGAGAACCAACAGAACGATAGGCTCCACATTTCAGAAGGAATCAGAAAAAAGGGTTTTTCCAGCACAGGATATCTTGAGTCTACATTACCCAAAGGTAATTCTTTCTGATAGTGTGTTACTAAAGAAGGTTGGAAGATGTCCCCTTGATCACAAACCTCTAAGATTACTGTTGTAAATAATAATTTTAAGGCAGTTTGGCTGTTCTCTGCAAAAAATTTATAAAGAACCATTTTTACTAAAATTATTTTTTCAGATCACTGAATAAACGGGATAAGACAACCTACTTTACACTGGTTTCTGAGGTAGTCCTCAGCTCCTACTAAGACACGGAGCCGGAAAGCAAATCACAGCATCCTTTTCACAGACTACCAACATTTTACATTTTTAAGGTTGCAAATCATTGCATCCCTTTCACAGGCTACCTCCATTTTACATTTTTCAAGTCATAAAAAGCTATTTTAAAACATGGTAAAAGCAGGTTTCTTTTTTTATTCCAATTGAGGAAATGCTACGAGAAGGTTGCCATGTCACATGTCTACACTCCATAGGGCCACGGCGGTTTTGCAAAGCCCGTGTGGCAGCAATTGGCTTTTACGAGCCATCGGCATGCAGTTTTACTGGTTCGGCACTGCTGAGGAGAGCCAGTCTTGGCCTAGAGACATCTGCAGTGCCACCCTCAGCTGTCAGAGGGCATTTAATAATAATAATGTTGGTATTTGTTAAGCGCTTACTATGCGCCAAGCACTGTTCTAAGCGCCGGGGGGATACAAGGTGATCGGGTTGTCCCTCATGGGGCTCACGGTCTTCATCCCCATTTTACAGATGAGCTAACTGAGGCCCAGAGAAGTTAAGTGACTTGCCCAAAGTCACTCAGCTGAGAAGTGGCGGAGCCGGGATTAGAACCCATGGCCTCTGACTCCCAAGGCCGGGCTCTTTCCACTGAGCCACGCTGCTTCTCTAAACATTTGAGAGAACGTTCATTCTTCTTCCCTCCCCGAGACTTCCAACTTACACTCCAAATCCGAGTGGCCTCCTGAGACCACCCAGCCGCCCTGGACTTGGGGAAACTGAGTCTGTGCGAAGGTGCGCTGAACATCAAATCAGTGGCATAAATTTAGCATCATAGAGACGCATAGTAGAAAGCCTATTAAGCATAGTGTAGAGAAGCAGCATGGCCTAGTGGAAAGAGCACGGGCCTGGGAGTCAGTGGACCTAGGTTCTAATTGCTTGCTGTGTGACCTTGGGCAAGTCATTTAACTTCTCTGTGCCTCAGTTCTCCTGTTGCCTTTCCTACTTAGACTGTGAGCCCCATGTGGGACAGGGACCCTTGTCCAATCTAACTCACTTGAATCTACCCCAGCACTTAGTGTGGGCAGGGAATGTGTCTGTTTATTGTTGTATTGTACTCTCCCAAGTGCTTAGTACAGTGCTCTGCACACATTAAGTGCTCAATAAATACAACTGAATGAATTGAACAGTGCTTGACACATAATAAGTGCTTAACAAATACCTTAAAAAAACCCCATCTTCTATCTGTTGCCAGTTTGTACATTCCAAGCGCTTAGTGCAGTGCTCTGCACTTAGTAAGCGCTCAATAAATACTATTGAATGAATGAATGAATTTGCAGAGCTCTATGCTCAGTATCTGGTAAAATACAATGGAGGTAAAAGGCAGGATCCCTGCCCTGAAAGAGTTTATCATCTAACCGATTCAAACAAAATCAAAAAAGATTTTGGCCAAAAAGAGAATGCAGAGATGAAACTGTGGATGTGTGTGGTGGTGCTGAAGTAACAGTTGGGAGGAAATGACCTTTAGAGAGGAAACATGATTTGGGAAATGGTTCCTGGAGGAGGTGAAATTTCAGGAAGACGTTGAATATGGAGAGAGTTGTGATTCAGTGGCTTTGCCGGAAGGGGATCCTAGGCAGGAGGAAACAAATGAGCGAGGGGTTGGTAAGAGGAGAATGGAGAATGAGCAGCGTGGCTCAGTGGAAAGAGCCCGGGCTTGGGAGTCAGAGGTCATGGGTTCAAATCCCGGCTCCGCCGCTTGTCAGCTGTGTGAATTTGGGCAAGTCACCTAACTTCTCTGGGCCTCAGTTGCCCCATTTATAAAATGGGAATTAAGACTGGGAGCCCCATGTGAGACAACCTGAACACCTTGTATCTTCCCCAGCACTTAGAACAGTGCTTTGCACATAATAATGATAATGTTGGTATTTGTTAAGCGCAGTAAGCGCTTAACATATGACATTATTATTATTATTATTATTTTTGAGGCAAAGTGAAGAGATAATCTTGGGAAGGGCAAAGAGAGGGAGGTGGCGACTCACCGTGTCTGGATCTCATCTCTCTTACCTTTAACATTTTGCTCTTGCCCCCCCCCCCCCCCCCACTGCATGGAACTCCCTTCATATCCGACGGGTCACTACCATCCCCATCTTCAAAACCCTTTTAAAAATCACACTCCTCCAGGAAGCCTCCCTTGAATAACCTCTCATTTTACCACCCTATTTTCTCTCCCTACTGGTTCACCTATGCACTCGAGTCCATACCCGCTAAGTAAGTAGGTACTCAACAGCACTGTTGTACACATCATTGCATTTTGATGCTTTCCCTAATTTTAATTAATTTTTTATTCATTTTCCGGTTTAATTTATTGTTCATTTATTTACTTTAATGTTCATCTTCCCAACTGGATTGGAAGCACGATGAGGGCAAGCCCTATCAACTATTTACAGCATTGCACTCTCGTAAGCACTCGGTAAATACCATTACTGATGATGGGTGTCTCAAAACCACTAGTCTGAAATTTCACTGACCCTGTCCTCTCCTGGTTCAGTTGCTCCTCTTCGGTCTTTTTCACAAACTCCTCTTCTGCCTCTCAAGCCCCAACTGTGGAGGTCCCTCGAGGCTCAGGTCTGGCTCCTCTTCTATTCTCCATCTGCACCCACTCTCTTGGAGAACTCATTTGCTCCCATAGCTTCAACCACCATCTCTAAGAGGCTAACTCCCAAATCTACCTCTCCAGTCCCAACCTCTGAGCTTCTAGACTGTAGGCTCCCGTAGAGTGTAAGCTCCCTGTGCGCAGGGAACGTGTCTGGTGTTATTTGTACCCTCCCAGGAACTTAGAACAGTGCTCTGCACACAGTAAACGCTCAATAAACATCACTGATTGATTTTCTGCAATCTCACCTTTCCTCCTGCCTTTGGGACACCTCTTCTTGGATGTCCCTCAAACTCTTCAAATGTATTACGTCCAGAACAGAACTCACCTTCCCACTCACAATTTGTCCTCCCCTCGACTTTGCCATAGCTGTAGGCATCACCACCAGACTTTCCCATCACAGTAGCCACCATATGTCCGACGGGGACTTTGTCCAACCTGATTAGCTTGTATCTACCCCAGCGCTTAGAACAGTGCCTGGCACATGGTAAGCGCTTAACAAATACCATAAGAAAGCCTGTGATTTTGAGACTCATCTCTCTCACTCAATCGGCATAGTCACTCTGTTACAGAATCCGGTCGATTCTAGCTTCACCACATTTCTAGAATCTGGCCTTCCCGCTCCGACTAAGCTATTACCTCACTGGTCCAACCACTTGTCCTTTTCCATCTCGACTACTGCATCGGCTTCCTTGCTGACCTCCCTGTCTCCAGCCTCTCCCTCCTCCAGACCATACTTCACTCTGCTGCCCAGATGATTTAACTAAAAAAATCATCCTGTGCACATCTTCCCAATCCTCAGAGAGCTGAAATAGTTGTCCATCCATCTCGGCATCAAACGGAAACTCCCCACCGTCAGCTTTAAGGCATTCAGTCAGCTCTCGCTTGTCTCTCACTAACAGTGCAGTCTGCACACTTTCCTCCTCTATCGCCAGACTACTCACTGTGCCCCATCTCTTCTCCCTCACCTTCAACCCCTTGCTCGTGCCCTCCGTCCCTCCTGCCTGGAACTTTCTCCCGCTTCCAATCTGACAGACTACCTTTTTCCCTCTTTTCAAAGCTCTCCTATCAATCAATCAATCAATCATATTTACTGAGTGCTTACTAAGTGCATAGCACTGTACTAAGTGGTTGGGAGCGAACGCTACAACAAAATTAGCAGACACGTTCCCTGCCCGTAGCGAGCTGACCGTCGAGGGGGAGACAGACATTAATACCAAAAAAAGTCATTAAAATAAGAAGGGGGCTCATCAGAGGTTATCCAAGATTGGTTAAACTGCAGAATTTTTCTGAAGAAGTCTGCTAAGAAGGACCTTATGCTTTTTACCAGAGAAGCAGCGTGGCTCAGTGGAAAGAGCCCGGGCTTGGGAGTCAGAGATCATGGGTTCGAATCCCGGCTCTGCCACTCGTCAGCTGTGTGACTTTGGGCAAGTCATTTAACTTCTCTGGGCCTCAGTTACCTCATCTGTAAAATGGGGATGAAGACTGTGAGCCCCACGTGGGGCAACCTGATTCCCTTGTGTCTACCCCAGCGCTCAGAACAGTGCTCTGCACATAGTAAGCGCTTAACAAATACCAACATTATTATTAAGTCTTCCCTGATTAACCTCTCAATTCCCCACCTTATTCTCCCTCCCTTCTGCAATGCCAAAGACTCATCTCTCTTCTCCTCACTTTACTCTTCCTCCCTTCTGCATCACCTCTGCATTTAAGTCAATGCTCCTTAAGCATTTTGATGTTCACCCTCTCCCTATCCCCAGTGCAGGTATGCACAATCAATCAATAGTATTTACTGAGCACTTACGACGTTCTGAGCACTGTACTAAACACTTGGGAGAGTACAGTACAACAGAATTAGCAGACGCATTCCCTGTCCATGACGTGCTTACAGTGTAGCGGGGGAGAGAGACGTTAATACGAATAAGTACTTAATATATAATTTAAATATATGTACACAAGTGCACATAGATTGTTAGCACCTAGAGAGCAGAAACTCTATCAACTGTATTGTATGATATTGCACTGTACTGAGTATTCATTCATTCAATAGTATTTATTAAGCGCTTACTATGTGCAGAGCACTGTACTAAGCGCTTGGAATGTACAAATCGGTAACAGATAGAGACGGTCCCTGCCTTTTGACGGGCTTACGGTCTAATCGGCTTGTCAGCTGTGTGCCTGCGGGCAAGTCACCTCACTTCTCTGTGCCTCTGTTCCCTCATCTGCAAGATGGATATGTCTACCAACTCTCTTATATTATACTCTCCCAAGAGTTTAGTACAGTGCTCTGCACACAGTAAACACTCAATAAATACCACAGTGATTGATTTTACCCTCCTAAGCAGTCAGTGCGCATAATGGTGAGCACCCTGATTGACTGAGTTTCTGTTTAATGTGAGAGAGGGAACTAGGTAACAATTGGAGATTTTTTTGAGAAGGGGAAAGGCATGTACAGAACATCATTTTTTACAAAAATGATCAAGACAGCAGATAAAGAGCACAGGCTTTGGAGTCAAAGGCCGTGGGTTCTAATCCCGGTGTGACTCTAGACAAGTCACTTCACATCTCTGTGCCTCAGTTACCTCATCTGTAAAATGGGGACTGAGCCAGTGGGCCCCATGTGGGACAACCTGATAACCTTGTATCTGCCCCAGCGTTTTGAACAGTGCCTGGTACGTAGAAAGCACTTAACTAATACTATTTTTAAAAAAGGAGATCACAGTTTCAGTTTTAAACATATTGAGTTTAAGGTATCGGCAGGATATCCATGTGGAGATGTCTTGGAAGCAAGAGGAAGGGCAAGACTGCATGGGGGGGAGAGAGGTAGGGTTAAGAGGAGGAAGTCTGGAAATCTGAGTTCTTATTGTGGGAAGGACAGTTTTGAGGGGTGGAGGGGTGAGGGGTTGGGTGGCATGAGAGTAGAATTTCAGAGTTGGTGAGGTTAGCAATGATTCAGAGACTTGCGAGGAAGAGATGTAATAATAATGTTGGCATTTGTTAAGCGCTTACTATGTGCCAAGCACTGTTCTAAGCGCTGGGATAGATACAAGGTAATTAGGTTGTCCCCACTTGGGGCTCACAGTCTCGATCCCTATTTTACAGATGAGGTCGCTGAGGCCCAGAGAAGTTAAGTGACTCGCCCAAAGTCACACAGCTGACAAGTGGCCGAGCTGGGATTAGAACCCACGACCTCTGACTCCCAAGCCCGGGCTCTTTCCACTGAGTCATGCTGCTATTTATTCATTCATTCAATAGTATTTATTGAGCGCTTACTATGTGCAGAGCACTGTACTAAGCGCTTGGGATGAACAAGTCGGCAACAGATAGAGACGGTCCCTGCCGTCTGACGGGCTCACGGTCTAATCGGGGGAGACGGACAGACGAGAACGATGGCAATAAACAGCGTCAAGGGGAAGAACATCTCGTAAAAACCGATGGCAACTAAATAGAATCGAGGCGATGTACAATTCATTAACAAAATAAATAGGGTAACGAAAATATATACAGTCGAGCGGACGGGTACAGTGCCGTGGGGATGGGAAGGGAGAGGTGGAGGAGCAGAGGGAAAAGGGGAAAATGAGGCTTTAGTTGCGGAGAGGTAAAGGGGGGATGGCAGAGGGAGTAGAGGGGGAAGAGGAGCTCAGTCTGGGAACGCCTCTCGGAGGAGGTGATTTTTAAGTAGGGTTTTGAAGAGGGAAAGAGAATCAGTTTGGCGGAGGTGAGGAGGGAGGGCGTTCCGGGACCGCGGGAGGACGTGACCCGGGGGTCGACGGCGGGATGGGCGAGACCGAGGGACGGCGAGGAGGTGGGCGGCGGAGGAGCGGAGCGTGCGGGGTGGGCGGTAGAAAGAGAGAAGGGAGGAGAGGTAGGAAGGGGCAAGGTGACGGAGAGCCTCGAAGCCTAGAGTGAGGAGTTTTTGTTTGGAGCGGAGGTCGATGGGCAACCACTGGAGTTGTTTAAGAAGGGGAGTGACATGCCCAGATCGTTTCTGCGGGAAGATGAGCCGGGCGGCGGAGTGAAGAATAGACTGGAGCGGGGCGAGAGAGGAGGAAGGGAGGTCAGAGAGAAGGCTGACACAGTAGTCTAGCCGGGATATAACGAGAGCCCGCAACAGTAAGGTAGCCGTTTGGGTGGAGAGGAAAGGGAGGATCTTGGCGATATCGTAGAGGTGAAACCGGCAGGTCTCGGTAACGGATAGGATGTGTGGGGTGAACGAGAGGGACGAGTCAAGGATGACACCGAGATTGCGGGCCTGAGAGACGGGAAGGATGGTATTTATCCAAGTTTATGTGCAGGAGCTCTATTTTGTTCCAAAAAACAATAATCAATCAAGAGTATTTATGGAGCAATTACTATGTACAGAGCACTGTACTAAGCACTTGGGCGAATATAATACAGTAGAATTAACAGACACTTTCCCCGATCAATAGTATCAAATTTTTTAAAAACGGTATTTGTTAAGCACTTACTGCGTACCATGCATTTTACTAAGCGCTGGAGTAGGTACAAGCTAATCAGGTTGGACACAGTCCATAGCCCACCTGGGGCTCACAGTCTTAATCCCCATTTTGCAGATAAGGTAACTCAAGCACAGAGAAGCTAAATGACTTTTCCAAGGTCACGCAGTGCCAAGTGGTGGAGCCAGGGTCAGAACCTAAGTCTCAGGCTTATGCTCTGTCCACTGGGCTTGCCGCTTCTCATCTGTGTATGAAAAGACAAAAATCCCTAAATCATCGATGGACAATCAGGTTACCGATTGGCAAATACCTGAGCTTGCATTTTTTTCTCAATGAACTAATTACCACTCTCTACCACTTACCTGATGTGTGACCGTGGGCAAGTCACGTCACTTCTTTGTGCCTCAGTTTCCTCATCTGCAGAATTGGGATTCGATACCTGTTCTCCCTCCTACTTAGACTCCTACTTGGACTCTGAGCCCACATGGAACCAGACTGAGAAGCAGCGTGGCTCAGTGGAAAGAGCACGGGCTTTGGAGTCCGAGGTCATGGGTTCGAATCCCGGCTCGGCCACTTGTCAGCTGTGTGACTGTGGGCAAGTCACTTCGCTTCTCTGTGCCTCAGTTACCTCATCTGTAAAATGGGGATTAAGACTGTGAGTCCCACGTGGGACAACCTGATTCCCCTGTGTCTACCCCAGCGCTTAGAACAGTGCTCTGCACATAGTAAGCGCTTAACAAATACCAACATTATTATTATTGTTATTTTGTAGTTAAGCCAGAGCTTAGTACTTTTCTCCCCCTCTTGACTGTAAGCTTGTCATTGGCAGGGAATACTGTCTATCAACTCTGCTATACTGTACTCTCCTAAGCACTTATTCCAGTGCTCTGCACATAGTAAGCACTCAGTAAATACCACTGATTGATTGCTTGGGACATGGCAAGTGCTTAACTAATACCACCGTTATTATTATTATTCTTACCAACTGTCACTGGAGATGATGGATAATCAAAGCTTTATCGCGGGATTTTTTGCTCCTAAGCAGCATAGAATATTGAATGATCAGAGACACTGGAGAATTCCTTCAAATGTACTCCCCGAAAATATCGATAAAAGTTAAATATGTGAAATGAGAGCAAGGAAGGGATAGAGAATAAACACCGAATAACAGGTTCTTACCTAGAAGTGCCACAAGCATTAGCAAAATGACAATGTGCTTCAAACCTTTTCTTTTATAGAAATATAGGAGGACGCAGAATGCTATTATTTCTAAAATCTGGAAATGAAAATTAAAAAGGGACTAAATTGTTAAGACGCACAAAAACGCTTTAAAATGTCACATTTCTCACCTAAGCTTTGCAACACAATCTGCAAAGATGATTCAAAGCGAAGAGGCTTCATTAAGCTGCTTTAACTATAAACACCGTCCTGTCGTTTAAGCTATCAAAGTATTCCATTCACACATTGTCCTGCTCTTAAGTAAAGCTACAGACTAATATTTATGAATCTCTCGAATTCTAATTTTGACTTGTACCATCTGTTCTTCGATATCCCCAAAGGAAATAACGTTGTCAGACACATTCCCATATGTAAAATTTAGAAGTTCCACTATTTCATTCCTCACCCCTCAAGCGCTGTTTCTACCAGAGGTGGTCTCAAGAGACGCCATTTTTCCGACGAAGGGATATGATTTCCAAGTAGCTTGCCACAGCAATGGTGAGGGGGAAGCAGTTACTTAATCGTGTCACCGGTTTACAAGTAGGAAAACCAGGGTTCTGAGCAGTTAATAAGAGTAACAATAATGGTATTGATTGTGTACCCACTCTGTGCAACGTGTGTACTAAATACTTGGGAAATGCAACAGACACCCAAGTTGTGCTCTATGTCTTAATGGGAGAGATAGACATAGAAATGTTTGCAAGCGGTGGAATCAGAAGAAATGAAATTGAATGCTCAAACAAATATCAGAACTCATCTAGTCACAAAGTTAAGGGATTCATTTGGAGTCACGGCTCTCAGTCATGGAGAGCTGAGAAGAGCACTGAAAATCTCTCAGTTCTTAATGCCGTGCTCTCTATCTTAGATCGATCAATCGATTGATTGAGAAGCAGCGTGGCCTAGTGGATAGAACACGGGCCTTGGAGTCAGAAGGTCATGGATTCTAATCCCAGCTCCGCCGCTTGCCTGCTGTGTGCCCTTGGGCAAGTCGCTTCACTTCTCTATGCCTCAGTACTTCATCTGTAAAATGGAGATTAAGACTTTGAGCCCCATGTCGGGCAGGGACTGGGTCCAACTTGATTAGCTCGTATCTATCCCAGTGCTTAGTTCAGGGCCTGGCACAGAGTAAAGTCCTTATCATTAAAAAAAATCAATCAATCGGTATTTATTGAGTGCTTACTGTGTGCAGACGACTACTATGCTCTTGGGAGAGTACGATAGAATGTTAGACATGTTCCCTGCTCAAGAAAAATTTTCATTTTAGTGGGTTAATTTCATAAAAATAATTAGAATGATTACTTAATGGTATTTGCTAAGCCCTTACTTTGTAACAAGCACTGTTCTAAGTGCTGGGGTAGATAGAAGTTAATCAGGTTGGACACAGTGCCTGACCCACATAGGGCTCACCCGTCTAAGTAGGAAGGAGTAGGATGTAATTTGCATTTTACAGATGGGGTAACAGACACAGAGAACAATAATAATAATGTTGATATTTGTTAAGTGCTTACTAGGTGCAGAGCACTGTTCTAAGCGCTGGGGTAGATACAGGGTAATCAGGTCGTCCCACGTGAGGCTCACAGTCTTCATCCCCATTTGACAGATGAGGTCACTGAGGCCCAGAGAAGTGAAGTGACTTGCCCACAGTCACACAGCTGCCAAGTGGCAGAGCCGGGATTCGAACCCATGACCTCTGACTCCCAGGCCCGGGCTCTTTCCACTGAGCGACACTCCTTCGCTCGGTGACTGTCCCAAGGTCACGCAGCGGACATGTGGCAGAGCTGGAATTGGAATCCAGGCCCTCTAACCCCCAGGCGTGTGCTCTTTCCACTAGGTACGTGTCATTTCTTTGCTTTATATTTTCCAAGTGCTTAGTACAGCGCACTGCATCCAGTAAGGATCCAATAAATGCTATTATTACTGCTACATCTATCCCATCGTCTAATGAGCCCTTTTGTGAAAAACATTAGTTTTATGGGAATAATTTTCTCAGCCTGTTACTAACGATAGGCACTGCAGTAATTTAGTAACACTTCAGTGCTATGTCTCTGGTATAATAATGAAGGGTAAATTGCCAACCAGATTACTGCAGCTAAACACTGTTTCTCCTTTGAAATACATGGGGAGAAAAAACTCCACAGAATCTATTTCTCAGTGAGTGTATTTGGGTGTCAACAATGAGTAATCAGGATGAATTCTATTTAATTCTCATCCACAGTGATTTCTATCTGAAGATATGAAAGCCCAAATTCATTTCCATTTTGCCCAAAGAGCAAATTAGTACAAATTGAATCAAAGCCCAGCAGGTAGAAAACTACTTTCAGTATGAATTGTCCTTCCTTGGTCCTATTTCCCTCGGGAGCAGTGAATTATGTGTTGCCTATTCTTACAACCTAGATGGACAGAAACAATTAATGTCTTCTGAAGCCCAGTTTGGAGCTATTTCCTGATCATAAAGTAGAGCAAATGAATCAAGGGGAATCAATCTCCTTTTAGAGGCTTTGATTTGGTGAATGAAAACAATGTATTAAAAAGACTTTTTTAAGGCTCGAAAAACTAAATGTATTTGAATATGTATATTCAGTAATCCCACATATTTGAAATTACATCTTCGAATTGCATACGACCACTTCCCAACTCTCCTATAATGAGGGTTTACGCTGCGACAGAACCCCACATTAAGGTGAATTTACACTATCGTTCAAACCCGGCATTCGATGTTGCCCACAGGGGCACGACTCTTTCTTTAGCTACTGTGCTGTGTGTGTGGTTTCTTAAGTGATATTAAGTGCTTACTATGTGCCAGGAACTGTACTGAGCGCCGGTGTAGACACAAGATAATCAAGTTGGACACAGTCTAGTAGTCTTAATCCTCATTTTACTGAGAGTTAACTGAGGCCCAGAGAAGCCAAGTGACTTGGCCAAGGCCACACGACAGACGAGTGGCACGTCCCAGCGTCACAGGGCAGGCAAGTGGCAGAGCCGGGATTGGAACCCGGGATTATAACCGGGATTATATCTACAATTCTATTTATATAGCCATAATTTTATTTACATATCCATAATTCTCTTTATCATATTTATAATTCTATTTATCTATTTTGATGCCACTGATGCCTGTCTACTTGTTTCGTTGTCTGTCTCCCCCTTCTAAACTATGAGCCTGTTGTTGGGTAGGGATTGTCTCTATATGTTGCCAAATTGTACTTTCCAAGTGCTTAGTACAGTGCTCTGCACACAGTAAGCGGTCAATAAATACGATTGAATGAATGAAAGAACCTGGGTCCTCTGATTCCCAGGCCTGCGCTCTTTTTACTAGGTCCCCCCGTTTCTCCACTTTCTAAGCACCTAGTGGAAGTGCACTGTGCCAAGTGGGTGCTCAAAAAATACTACTACTACTACTAATTAATGTTGGTATTTGTTAAGTGCTTACTATGTGCCGAGCACTGTTCTAAGCACTAGGGTAGATACAGGGTAATCAGGTTGTCCCACTTGAGGCTCACAGTCTTATTTCCCATTTTACAGATGAAGCAACTGAGGCACCGAGAAGTGACTTGCCCAAAGTCACACAGCTGACAGGCGGCGGAGCCGGGATTCGAACCCACGACCTCTGACTCCTAAGACCGTGGTCTTTCCACTGAGACACGCTGCTTCTCTAGCTCATTTCTGGTTTGCGCTACAGTGCAACTCTCAGGGTTGGTTTCCAGCCAATCCCAAGGCTCATTCACACTCAATTTCTCTTAGCGAGACAGTAATGGCACCCAAGAGGTTGCCTTGCGACTCTGTCCTAAGCTCCCTTCCTTCCTCCCTTTCCCTGTTTTAGACTGTGAGCCCCACATGGGCTGGGACTGTGTGCGATTCAATCCCCTTGTACCTTTCCGCAGCACATTATAACTGCCTAATCCATATCGTTACCACTACTGGGCAGATAAACTCTGCAAACTCCTCTCTTTGTGAATAGGCGTGACCTTGCGCAAGGCACTTCACTTCTCTCTGCCTCAGTTCCCTCATCTGTACGTGGCTCAGTGGAAAGAGCCCGGGCTTGGGAGTCAGAGGTCACGGGTTCGAATTCCGGCCCCGCCACTTGTCGGCTGAGTGACTGTGGGCAAGTCACTTCACTTCTCTGTGCCTCAGTTACCTCATCTGTAAAATGGGGATTAACTGTGAGCCTCAAGTGGAACAACCTGATGACCCTGTATCTCCCCCAGCGCTTGGAACAGTGCTCTGCACATAGTAAGCGCTTAACCAATACCAACATTATTATAACAAATCCCGTACATATTGTGTACAGATCGATAGACAGATATGAAGATCTCTTACCACATAGACCAGAAACTGCCAGCTAACGAAGGAAGTCTGTATTTTTCTTGCCGTGATGTCCTGAGTTATAGTTGGAGCAAAAGTCACCAATAAATACAGCCCTGCAATTGTCAGGGTCACACCTGCAAATAAAATTGGAGAGAGAAACAAAATTGAAACAACCCACACTCTCAGCCACTGCAAATCCCACTTCCCAGTTACCTCTCCCCAAATCAATACCGCCCGTCAAAGGTGTTTAAATGACAGCCCACGCAAGCTGAAGTCCTTTTGACGGCAACAGGTATAATTCATTCATTCATTCAATGGTATTTATTGAGCGCTTACTATGTGCAGAGCACTGGACTAAGCGCCTGGAATGGACAAATCGGTAACAGATAGAGACAGTCCCTGCCCAGTGACGGGCTTACAGTCTAATCGGGGGAGACGGACGGACAAGAACAATGGCAATAAATAGGACCGAGGGGATGAACATCTCATTAAAACAATAGCAAATAAATAGAATCAAGGTGATGTATAATGGGAACAGTAGCCGCCAGGACGCTTCGTCCTTTAACGTTTCTTTTTGGGAAAGGAAGGGGAAGAAGGGAAATATTCACAGGGGAAGGAGTGGATAGAGCACGGGCCTGGGAGTCAGCAGGACCTGGGTTCTGATCCCGCCTCTGCCATGAGTCTGCGGGGTCATTTTGGGTAAGTCGCTTTAGTTCTCTGTGCCTCAGTTGCCTCGTCTGTGAAATGGCGATTAAGATTGTGAACCCGATGTGGGACAGGGACTGTGTCCAACTCAATCACCTTGTATCTATCCCAGTGCTTAGAACAGTGCTCGACACAGAGTAAGCACTTAACAGATGCCACATTTATTATTATTATTATTGATTTTACATTCTCTTATTTAGTCATTCATTTTTTTTCTTTTCTACCTATCTACTTTTGTGTCACTCTTTCCCAGCACACACACACTTTGCTCTTCTCAAACTAACCTACTAACTGTGCCTCGTTCTCATCTCTCCCGATACCAAACTCTTCCTCGTCCTCCTCCTCCCCTTCTGGCAGGCCAATGGCCTCCCCAGATTCATCATCTTTATTATCATTGTTATTAAGAAAGGAGCAACTTAAAAGCTCCGTAAGAAACAAGGGACGGAGAGGTGAAAGTAAAAACAGCACCAGACACTGCAAACATCCATCGGCCCTTCTTAAAACACATCTCCTCCGGAAGGCCTTCCCTGACTCTTTCTATCGAACTATCTATCTATTTATTCATTCATTCATTCAATCATATTAATTGAGCACTTACTGTGTGCCGAGCACTGTACTAAGCGCTTGGAAAGTACAATTTGGCAAGAGAGAAAGACAATCCCTATCCCACAACAGGCTCACGGTCTAGAAGGGGGAGAGAGACCACAAAACAAAACGAGTATACCCATATTCTATCATCTATCTCTCCACCAACCCCTCACCCACATCCCGTCTCTGTCCCGGAACACCCTCCCTCTTCATATCTGACAGAAGATCCCTGTCCTCCGCTTCAAAGCCTTCTGGAGGGCACGTCTCCTCCAAGAGACCTCCACTAAGCCCTCCTTTCCTCTTCTCCCACTCCTTCCTGCATCACCCTGATTTGCTCCCATTATTCACCGGCCCCCTCTCAGCCCCACGGCACTTATGTACATATCTGTAATTTATTTATTTATTTATATTAACATCTGTCTCTCCTTCCAACCTGTAAGCTCTCTGTGGGCAGGGAATTGTGTCTGTTATGCCGTTATACTGTAGTCTCCCAGGTGCTTAGTACAGTGCTCTGCACACAGTAAGAGTTCAATAAATACTATCGATTGATTATCTCATACTGCCGCCCGCTAACTGCCACGTTAGCTCTCCCATGCCACCTGAGAACTTGGGCATTCACGTGCCACTCTATCACTTGTGTACATTTCTTTACACTCTAATACCTCCTCCTTCCATTAATGGTGAAATTTCCCTGTGAGTACAAGAGGAGCTGGAAAGGTCAATTACGCAAACACAAAACGTCTGTCTCTTGTTTGTTGTCCTGGTTGATGTTTGCAGGGCCTGGTGCTCTTTTGACTTTCTCCTCTCTGTGCCTTGTTTCAGTCTTTCATTCATTCATTTATTCAATCGTATTTATTAAGCGCTTACCCTGTGCAGAGCTCTGTACTAAGCTCTTGGGAAAATACAATACAGCAATAAACAGTGACATCCCCTGCCCACGACAAGCTTTCGGGGGGAGACAGACATCAACCCAAATAATTAAAATGACAGATAGGCACATAGGTGCCGTGAGGCTGAGAGGGGTGGGAAGAGCAAAGGGAGCGTGTCAGGGCGACGCAGAAGGGAGTGGGAGAGGAGGAAAAGTGGGGCTTAGTTTGGGAAGGCCTCTTGGAGGAGACGGGCCTTCGATAAGGCTCTGTAGGTGGGGAGAGTCACTGTTTCTTACGGAGCATTTAAGATGCTTTCTTAACAGTAATGATAATGATGATAATAGTGATTGTTGGGTTTGTTAAGCTCTTACTACGCGCCTGGCACTGTACTAAGGATTAGGGTAGATGATTGGGTTGTGCACAGTCCCCATCCCACCCAGGGCTCACAGTCTTATTCGGCACTTAGAATAGTGCTCGGCACATAGCAAGCGCTTAACAAATAGGGAAGCAGCGTGGTTCAGTGGAAAGAGCCCGGGCTTGGGAGTCAGAGGTCATGGGTTCGAATCCCCACTCTGCGACTTGTCAGCTGTGTGACTGTGGGCAAGTCACTTAACTTCTCTGTGCCTCAGTTCCCTCATCTTCCCTCACGGGGGACAACCTGATTACCCTGTATCTACCCCAGCGCTCAGAACAGCGCTCTGCACGTAGTAAGCGCTTAACAAATGCCGACGTTATTATTAAATACCATCGTTATTATTATTATCATTAATCCCCAGTTTACAGATGAGTTAACCGAGGTACAGAAAAATCGAGTGACTCTCCCAAGGTCGCACGGCAGACAGTCGGCCGAGCCGGGATCAGAACCCAGGTCCTCTGACTCCCAGGCCCGTGCTCGTCCCACTAGGCCACGCTGGTCTATCCCTGACAACTGAGTCCCAGATTTCAGCTGGGATGCCACACTGTCTGAGGCTTTGTTTTACCTTGTCCCTTAGTCCCAGCTCCGCCAACTGCTTGCTGTGTGTCCTTTCCCGAATTTCTAGCAGGCACTTATACCCAAGCAACCTTCACTCTCCTTTCCCAAGCATCTAGCAAGCAGACTCAAGCAACTATTCACCCCCTGATAGCACTTGGGAACTCACCCCCGCACCCAAAATAATAATAATTAATAATTGTAGCGTTATGTGCTTACTATCGCCAAGCTCTGTACTGAGTGCCAGGGTAGATGCAAGATAATCAGGCCCCTATGTGGGAGGGAGAACAGGCGCTGAATCCCCTTTTGGCAAATGAGGAGGCTGAGGCACAGAGAAGTTAATAATAACGATGTTGGTATTTGTTAAGCGCTTACTATGTGCAGAGCACCGTTCTAAGCGCTGGGGCAGATACAGGGTCATAACACCTGTTCTCCCTCCTATTCAGATTGTGAGCCCCGTGCGGGACAGGGACTGGGTCTGACCCAACTAACGTACCCCAGAGCTTTAGCACAGTGTCTGACACATAGTAAGTGCTTAACAAATACTGACAAAAATACCACCCCCCCCAAAAAATTCCAATTTCCTCCTCGTTTTTTTAGTTCTCATTTTCGGCTCTCCTAATTTCAACACTTTTTACCGCGGTTGTTTGGTTATCCTGTTCTTCATTCTCCTCACATGACCCTCCCGCTGTAGATACTCTGAGGTTAGCAAAGTCTCAAAGCTAGGACACTGAACAATTAAGAATGCTTTGCACAAAGCAGATGCTAAATAAATACCATTGATTGATTTATTTGTATTATTTTGTGTATTTTGCCTGTTCCCCTAACAGATTCTCAGCTCGAGGGCAGGGATCGTGTCTTTAACCTTCACTCTCCTTTCCCAAGCATCTAGCAAGCAGTTAGACTATTTGCCCCCTTAGCACTTATTCATTCATTCATTCGATAGTATTTATTGAGCGCTTACTATGTGCAGAGCCCTGTACTAAGCGCTTGGAAAGGACAAATCGGTAACAGAGACAGTCCCTGCCCTTTGGCGGGCTTACAGTCTAATCGGGGGAGACGGACAGACAAGAACAATAGCAATAAATAGAATCGAGGGGATGAACAGCTCATTGAAACAATAGCAAATAAATAGAATCGAGGGGATGTACATCTCATTAACAAAATAAATAGGGTAATGAAAATATATACAGTAGAGCGGACGAGCACAGTGCTGAGGGGAGGGGAGGAGCAGAGGGAAAGGGGGGAAAAGAGGGCTTAGCTGAGGGGAGGTGAAGGGGGGTAGAGGGGGAGCAGAGGGAAAAGGGGGAGCTCAGTCTGGGAAGGCCTCTCGGAGGAGATGAGCTTTAAGCACTTGGGCACTCGCCCCACACCCAAAGTAATAATAATTAATAATTATGCTCTTCATGTGCTTACTATTGCCAAGCACTGTACTGAGTGCTGGATTAGATACAAGATAATCACGTCTTCACAGTCTAAGTGTGGTGGTGGTGGGGAAGACATTGAATCCCCGTTTTGCAAGAGAGGGAACTGAGGCGGAGAAATTAAGTGACTTGCCTAAGGTCACAGCACAGACAAGTGGTAGGACGGGGATTAGAACTCAGCTCCTCTGACTCCCAGGCCCGTGCTCTTTCCGCTGGGTCACGCCGCTTCCCAAAACACTTACGTACCTATGTTCATACTTGGTTACTTCCCCTACCTGTAATTTCTTTTCAAGTCTATCACTGTAGCTATAGTGTAAGCTCCTTGAGGACAAGGATTGTGTCCACTTATTTTTTTACAGTCTCCCAGGTCCCCAGTACAGTGCTCTGCACGGAGTAGCGTTCGAAAAATACCACTGATCTACTAATAGTCAACTGCTATACAGTTGGTGCTCAGTAGCGACGTGGCTCAGTGGAAAGAGCGCGGGCCTGGGGGTCAGAGGTCACGGGTTCTAATCCCGGCTCTGCCGCTAGTCAGCTGTGTGACCTCGGGCAAGTCATTTCACTTCTCTGGGCCCCAGTTACCTCATCTGTCAAATGGGGATGAAACCTGTGAGCCTCACGTGGGACAACCTGATCACCTTGTATCACCCCGCGCTTAGAACAGTGCTTGGCACATAGTGGGCGCTTAACAAATGCCACAGTTTTATTTACTGTGGAATGACTGAAAAGAGCAGAATTGGATTATTTTGCTGAAAATATGTAGCAATTCAGTTCAGTCAACTGGACACCTTAGCAGATAAATTTAACTCGGTTATTCTTTACTCTCCCAGGTACTTGGTACAGTGCTCTGCACACAGTAAGCGCTCAATAAATATGATGGATTAGTGCTAGAAGCAGCGTGGCTCAGTGGAAAGAGCCCGGGCTTTGGAGTCAGAGGTCATAGGTTCGAATCCCAGCCCTGCCACCACTTGTCAGTTGTGTGACTGTGGGCAAGTCACTTCACTTCTCTGAGCCTCAGTGACCTCATCTGTAAAATGGGGATGAAGACGGTGAGCCCCACGGTGGGACAACCTGATTCCCCTGTGTCTACCCCAGCGCTTAGAACAGTGCTCTGCACATAGTAAGCGCTTAACAAATACCAACATTATTATGATTATTCTCGTCTTAGGCTGTCGAGTCGTCTCCGACCCATAGCGACTCCATGGACACATCTGTCTCGGAACGGCCCACCTCCATCTGCCATCGTTCTGGTGGTGTCTCCGTAGAGTTTTCTTGGTGAAGATAAGAAAGTGATTTACCACTGCCTTCTTCCACGCAGAAAACTTGAGTCTCCCCCCTCGACTCTCTCCCGTGCCGCTGCCGCCCAGCACAGGGGAGTTTTGACTTGTAGCAGATGGCCTGCCACTCGCTAGCCAAGCTAGGCATGGAATGGACGGGCCTCCGCTCGACTCTCCCTCCCATAGCCGAGACTGGTAGAGGACTGGGAACTCTCCAGGTGCCACCCTGAGAAGGGGGATTAGTGCTTACTTTGTGAAAAACACTTCTTCTTCCCTTAATACTGCAGATTCCCAGTATTGTGTAAGGCAGCATGGACAACTCTAAAGAATTCAAGACTGCAAGCCATGAGACCTGGTCTCCAATAACAGTAGTAATAATAATATATATAATTGTCGTATTTGTTAAGTGCTTACTATGGGCCAAGCACTGTTCTAAGCACTAGGGTAGATGAAGCAGCGTGGCTCAGTGGAAAGAGCCCGGGCTGGGGAGCCAGAGATTATGGGTTCTCATCCCAGCTCCGCCGCTTGTCGGCTGTGTGACTTTGGGGGCAGTCACTAAACTTCTCTGGGCCTCAGTTATCTCATCTGGAAAACGGGGAAGAAGACCGTGAGCCCCATGTGGGACAACCTGATCACCTTGTATCCCCCCAGTGCTTAGAACAGTGCTTGGCACATAGTAAGCACTTAACAAACCCCACCATTATTATTATTCAAGGTAATCAGGTGGGACACAGTCCCTGTCCCACATGGGGCTCAGAGTCTTAATTCTACAAAATAACTGAAGCACGGAGAAGTGAAGGGACTTTCCCAAAGTCACACAGCAGACATGCGGTGGAGCAGAGATCAGAACCCAGGTCCTCCGACTCCCGGGGCTGTGCTCTAGCCACTGATAATGCTGGTATTTGTTAAGCGCTTACGATGTGCCGCGCACTGTTCTAAGCGCTGGGGTACACACAGGATAATCAGGTTGTCCCACTTCCTCCCCATTTTACAGATGAGGTAACTGAGGCCCAGAGAAGTTAAGAGACTTGCCACTAGGCCACGCTGCTTCCCGCTCTGCCATTTACTCGCTGGTTGCTCTTCAGCAACCTTGGTGCCTCAGTTTCCTCATCTGTAAAATGACGACGAGATACCTGCTTTCCCTTTCTTTTAGACTGTAAACTCCCATGTGGGGTAGGGATTGTGTCTCATTACGTACCTATTTTTAAATTCTATAAATGATATATTAAAAATTATTTATTTATATGAATGTCCGTCACCACCTGCCCCAGACTGTAAGCTCACTGTGGGAAGGGAACACGTCAACCGATTCTGTTGTACTCTCCCGAGCAGTCTGCTCACAGTAATCGTTCAATAAATGCCACTGAGGATAAGGATAAGAAATTTCTTGTCTCTATTCCTACACTTAGCACGGTGCTCGGGACCTATTAAGCACCTGAAAAATACCATAGTTTGACATTTTGGACAGACTCTAATTTCTAAAAAATATTTTTTATTGGGGCGTTTTGAGGAAAGAATCTAGTACACATTATAAAGCAAGACCTTGTTCTTTAAAACGGGGACAAAAACCGAGTTGGAATATCCGGAAGAAACTTGGGGACGATTAATCGAACCCGTCTTGCCGCCCCTGGAAAAAGCATTCTAAATTGTAAAATTCACGCCAAACAATTTTGGGTTGGCATAGCAAATATAGTGTAAATAGATTTAGTACCAAGCTTATATCAATCACCAGGCAGTCCTGGTTTTTTGCATTCAATAAAACCAACAATATTTCTCCCGGTCGATAGCCTTCACAGACTATCTATAGCTTGTCGTGGGCAGGGAACATGTCTCCCGACTCTGTTACTTTGTAATTTTCCAAGTTCTTAGTACAGCGATCTGCACAGAGTAAGCAATCAATAAATGTGACTGATAGTTTGCTAGCTTGATTATAAAAATGCAGCTCAAAAAAATCCAAAAGATCTCTATGGGGAAATAGAAGTTCTCTGCTTTCTTACCAATTCTGTTGTAGTGTACTCTTCCAAGTGCTTAATACAGTGTTCTGGACGTGGTAAGCACTTAATAATAATAATAATAATAATTGTAGTATTTGTTAAGCTGCTACTGTGTGCCAGGCACTGTATTAAGCGCTGGGATGGATACAGGCAAATCGGACACAGAGAAGCAGCGTGGCTCAGTGGAAAGAGCCCGGGCTTGGGAGTCAGAGGTCATGCGTTCAAATCCTGACTCTGCCACTTGTCAGCTGGGTGACTGTGGGCAAGTCACTTCACTTCTCTGTGCCTCAGTTTCCTCATCTGTAAAATGGGGATTAAGACCGTGAGCCTCACGTGGGACAACCTGATGACCCTGCATCTCCCCCGGCGCTTAGAACGGTGCTCTGCACATAGTAAGCGCTTAACAAATACCAACATTATTAGCAGGTTGGGCACAGTCCCTGTCCCAAGTGGGGGTTCACCATCCCCATTTTACAGATGAGGTAACTGAGGCCCAGAGAGGTGAAGTGACTTGCCCAAGGTCATACAGCAGACAAGTGGCAGAGCCAGGATTAAAGCTCATACCTCCCAGGCCCCTGCTCTAGCCACTATGCCATGCTGCTTCCCAATGATATTACTAATATGACTGATGATTATCGTTATTATTTACCCTCATTATGGTATTGTTAAATACTGTATGTAGAAGCAGCATGCGCTAGTAGATAAGAGTAAGGGCCTGGGAGTCAGAAGGTCATGGGTTCTAATCCCGGTTCCACCACTCGTCTGCTGTATGACCCTAGGCAAGTCACTTAACTTACCTGTGCCTCAGTTCCCTCATCTGCAAAATGGGGATTAAGACAGTGAGCCCTATGTGGGACGGGGACTGTGTCCAACCTGATTACCTTGTATCTACCCCAGTGCTTAGAATAGTGCCTGGCACATAGCAAGTGCTTAACAGATACCATAACAATAATTATTATTCTTATTATTTTCTAAAGACTGTTCTATGTGCTGGGGTAGATATAAGATTATCAGGACCCATAAGGGGCTCACAGTCTAAGTAGGAGGAAGAACAGGCACAGAATCCCCATTTTACAGATGAGGGGACTGAAGCACAGAGGAAGTGAAGTGACTTGCTCAAGATCTCACAGCAGTAAGTAGCGGAGTCGGAATTAGAACTCAGGTCTCCTTCGTTTGCTGGGTGGCCTTGGGCAAGTCACTTCACTGTGCCTCAGTTCTCCTGTTATCCCTCCTTCTTACTCATTCATTCAATAGTATTTATTGAGCGCTGACTATGTGCAGAGCACTGGACTAAGCGCTTGGAATGGACAAATCGGCAACAGATAGAGCCGGTCCCTGCCCTCTGACGGGCTTACAGACTATGCGGGGGAGACAGGCAGACAAGAACAATGGCAATAAATAGAGTCAAGGGGAAGAACATCTCATAAAAACAATGGCAAATCAATAGAATCAGGGTGATGTACATCTCATTAAACAAAATCAATAGGGTGATGAAGATATAGACAGTCGAGCGGACGAGTACGGGGGACGGGAGAGGGGGAGGAGGAGAGGGAAAGGAGGGAGAACTGCGGAGAGGTGAAGGGGAGGGGTAGAGGGAGCAGAGGGAAAAAGGGGGGAGCTCAGTCTGGGAAGGCCTCTCGGAGGAGGTGAGCTTTAAGTAGGGATTTGAAGAGGGGAAGAGAATCAGTTTGGCGGAGGTGAGGAGGGAGGGCGTTCCGGGACGGCGGGAGGACGTGGCCCGGGGGTCGACGGCGGGATGGGCGAGACCGAGGGACGGTGAGGGGGTGGGCGGTAGAAAGAGAGAAGGGAGGAGAGGTAGGAAGGGGCAAGATGATGGAGAGCCTCGAAGCCCAGAGTGAGGAGTTCTTAGACTGTGAGCCCCATGTGGGACGAAGACTCTGTCTAACCTAATTAATTTGTATCTACTCCAGCGCTTAGAACACTGTTTCATTCGATTCAATCATAGTTACTGAGCACTTACTGTGTGCAGAGCACTGTACTAAGCACTTGCACTGTACTAACAGTGTTTGACACATAGTTAGCACTTAAATACCATAACCCGCCCCCTCCCCCCAGAACAGGGCCCCTCCAGCATGGGGATCCCCAACTCGTTGGCACCTTGAGGATGGGAGAAGTGAGAAAGAACCTCCCCAGACTGGCTGGGATCCCACAGATGGGAGTCAGGAAATAGAGAGGCAGCGTGGCTCAGGGGAAAGAGCACGGGTTTAGGACTCGGGGGTCGTGGGTTCTAATCCCGGCTCCGCCACATGTCAGCTGTGTGACTTTGGGCAAATCGCTTAACTTCACCGTGCCTCGGTGACCTCATCTGTAAAACGGAGATTAAGACTGTGAGCCTCACGTGGGACAACCTGAATACCCTGTATCTCCCCCAGCGCTTAGAACGGTGCTCGGCACGTAGTAAACGCTCAACGAATACCACTATTATCATCATCATTACTATATTCCTTCTTAGGGGCTTTCCGGAATCGGAAAATCTGCAACATCAGTAAGGCTCTTTCCTGTTGATCCAAAGAGTCGGGGAGGTCTGTTGTCCCGCGCTAGGGACAACATGGCCTAATGGATAGAGCACAGGCCTGGGAGTCAGAAGAAGCTGGGTTCTAATCCCAGCTCCACCACTGTCTGCTGTGTGAGACTTTGGGCAAGTCATTTCAGTTCTCTGTGCCACAGTTACCTCATCTGTAAAATGGGGATTAAGACTGTGAGCCCCATATGGGACAGGGACCGTGTCCAACCTGATTAGCTTGCATCCACCCCAGCGTTTTGTACAGCGCCTGGAACATAGTAAGTGCTTAACAAATGTCACAATTATAATTATTATTATTCAATTCGGTTGGATGACCTTTGCCACTTGTCCCCAAGCTTTCAGCTCTCAGTAGTGGCCCTCAGCCCGGAGGGAGCCATTTATGGATAATCGTTTGCATCTGTCGAGCACCCAGAAGCTGACCGAATCTGCCATTTTGACAGACGACGACGACGACGACGAAGCCTAACGTCAAATAGGTATCCGTAAATCCCCGGTACCCTAGTTTGGTTAATGGAACGAAAGGGTGAGAACTTGGTGTTAGTCAGTCAGTTGTATTTATTGAGCACTTAACTGTACAGAGCACTGTATTAAGTGCTTGGGAGAGTATAATATAACAACATAACAGACACATTCCCTGCCCACTATGAATTTACAGTCTAGCAGGTAAATCTGACGTCAATATATATAAAGTTACAGATATGGACATAGACGCTGTGGGGCTGGGAGGATGAATAAAGGGAGCAAGTCAAGGCAACCCGGGAGGGAGTACGAGAAGAGGAAAGGAAGGCTTAGTCAGGGAAGGCCTCAGGGAGGAGATGTGCCTTCAATAAAGCTTGGAAGAAGGGGAGAGTAACTGTCTGTCGGATCCGAAGCAGGAGGGCGTTCTAGGCCAAAGGCGGGATGGGGGCAAGAGGTCGGCAGCAAGATGGATGCGATCGAGGTACCGTGAGAAGGTTGGCAGTTAGAGGGGCAGAGTGTGAGGGCTGGGTTATAGTAGGAGAGCAATGAGGTGAGGTAGGAGGGGGCAAGGGGATTGAGCGTTTTAAAGCTGACGGGAGAGAGTTCGGCGTGACCTCTGTGAGGGATCAGGGTGAAATTCTCAATTTTTTTCCACCATTAAGGTTTACAGTGACACGAACCCTCTGAGAACCAGAATGAACACCTATTTCTGTTCCTGAACTGCCAGAGATGTCACACTGGTTTCCTTGCTTTCGCGGGGTCAGCTTTGAGCCAACGACTTTAAAGTGAAAAGCTCCACAGCTCCCAAGCCATCCTTGGCAATGAATGAATCCAGTTTGTTTCCACATGGCAGAACATCTTCATTTGTTCCACAGAGAAAACCCAAATCCTGCTTGCTTCAGGCAGGGAAAAATAAGTACTCTACTTTTCCTTTTCACATTCTGATAATTTAATTTGAACGGGCTCAAATGCACGAACCCTGAAAGAAATTAGCTAATTTTGTTCTTTTTTCCCCCCGGTTTTAGTACCTGTGAAGTAAAAGACACAGGCTTTTAAAGGAAGATCTGGATGTTTCTCAAGGATATAATAGGAAGGACGCAAGGGAGGAGAAACAGAAAATCCTACGGGTAGGCCAAGTGAGGCTCTGAACACGTGACCTAGCAGTTAAAGCAAAGGCCTGGGACTCAGAAGGACCGGAGTTCTAATCCTCCCTCCACCGCTTGTCTGCTTTGTGACCTTGGGGACAGAGAAGCAGCGTGGCACAAGAGAAGCAGCGTGGCACAGTGGAAAGAGCCCGGGCTTGGGAGTCAGAGTTCATGGGTTCGAATCCCGGCTCCGCCGCTTGCCAGCTGTGTGACTTTGGGGAAGTCACTTAGCTTCTCTGTGCCTCAGTTACCTCATCCGTAAAATGGGGAGTAAAACGGTGAACGTGGGACAACCTGATCACCTTGTATCCCCCAGCGCTTCGAACAGTGCTTTGCACATAGTAAGCGCTTAACAAATACCACAAATACCACCATTTTCTCTGTGCCTCAGTTGCCTCATCTGTAAAATGGGGATAAAAAGTGTGAGCCCACGATGTGGTGGATAGAGCACGGGCCCGGGAGCCAGAAGGTCATCGGTTCTAATCCCGGCTCTGCCACTTGTATGCTGTACGACCTCGGGTAGGTCACTTGACTTCTCTGGGCCTCAGTTACCTCAACTGTAAAATGGGAGTTGAGACTGTGAGCCCCACGTGGGACGGGGACTGTGTCCAACCCGATTTGCTTGGATCCACTCCGGCGCTTAGTACAGTGTCTGTCACGTAGTAAGCGCTTAACAAATACCACAATTATTAGTATTATTATAACTGAGGGAGGTTGAGGCACTTCTGTGGAGAGCTTTAAAAATGGGAGAGGCTATCATTTCCCTTGGATGGCTCAAGTTCAGGCTTGTTTGGAGGCAGGGGACGGAAGAGCTGGCTTTTGAGGTTCCAACCCTCGCTTTGATAAAGACACTTTTAGGTAGACCAACTTCGTCCACTGAGTCAGGGAACGCGTAGCTTCGTTGTAGGATAAGCTTGGTGAGGACTGTGAGACGAAGAGGCAAAAGCCAAAAGACCAGTCACTGAAACAATACTTAATGATGACGATATTTGTTAAGCGCTTATTATGTGTCAAGCACTGTCCTCAGCTAATTGGGTTGGGCGCAGTCCCTGTCCTGCATAAGGGGCTCACGGTCTTAATCCCCATTTTACAGATGACGGAACTGAGGCCCAGGGAAGTGAAGCGACTTGCCCAAGGTCACAGAGCAGACAGGTGGCAGAGCCGGGATAAGACCCCAGGTCCTTCTGACTTCCGCGTCCATGCTCTAGCCACTGGGCAACCGACCAACATGACGGGTCGGAGGTCACCTTTGTGTGTAAGTGCAGCCACGTGGCCTAGTGGAAATAGTATGGGCCTGGGAGTCAGAGGACCTGGGTTCTAATCCCGGCTCTGCCACAGCGTGGCTCAGTGGAAAGAGCCTGGGTTTCGGAGTCGGAGGTCATGGGTTCGATTCCCGGCTCTGCCACTTGTCAGCTGGGTGACTGTGGGCAAGTCACTTAACTTCTCTGTGCCTCAGTGACCTCATCTGGAAAATGGGGATTAACTGTGAGCCTCACCTGGGACGACCTGATTACCCTGTATCTACCCTAGCGCTTAGAACAGTGCTCGGCACATAGTAAGCGCTTAACAAATACCAACATTATTATTATTATTATTACTTAACTTTTGTGTGACCTGGGGCAAGTTGCTTCACTTCTCTGTATTTCTAAGATACCTCACCTGGAAAATGGGGATTAAGACTGTGAAGCCCCTTGTGGGACAGGGACTCTATCCAACCTGATCAGCTTGTATCTAACCCAGGGCTCAGTAAAGTGCCCGGCACATGGTAAGAGCATATCGAATAGCATCGGAAAAAAAAAAAGTTGTCATCACCATCTTGTTTGTGTTTGAAGGAGAGCTACACACACACACACCCTACATTGAGAAACAGCATGGCCTAGGGGAAAGAGCACAGGCTTGGGCGTCAGAGGACCTGGGTTCTAATTCTGCTGTGTGACCTTGGGCAAGTCACCTAACTTCTCTGTACCTCAGTTACCTCATCTGTAAAATGGGGATTAGGCCTATGAGCCCCATGTGGAACCTATCTGGACTGTGTCCAAACTGATTAGCTTGTATTTACCCAGGGCTCGTTACAGTATCTGACACACAGGAAGTGCTGAACAAATACTATAATAATGAAAAAAGTTCACTATCAATAACATCATCTTTGAGTTTGAAGGTCAGCTACACACAGGCACACACAAATATATATACATTTGACTTGGGAAAACAACTCCGACCATCTACCTATGGCTCTTATTGAAAACACAGACGCGGCAGAGGAAACGTGTCACCAAACAAATATCGCGAACCACTGGGAGAAGAGATTGGAGGTGACTCACGAGCTCGGTTGTCTCAGTTGAGGTTACGCTTCTTAATTATCCCGCAAAGAAGCACATGCAGTCCTCGCTTAAACATCAGTTGTTTCTCAAGCACCTCTGGCTAAAGCAGCAGAGTGATGGCAGTCCCGGCCTCGAAGGAACGAGCCTCCTCTCCCGATGTCAGTCTCCCCGATCTGCCGGCTTGGACCGCGTTATCTCAACCTCCACAGAGCCATTATGTACTTATCAGTTTCTGCCTTATTGATTTATTTGCTTGTGTTGATTGTTTTTCCCTTCCTCATGTTCTTTTCATTATTGTGCAGTTGACATATTTATGCCTGTGATCTTTCCCCATTAGTTTGCTCTTCTGGAATAATGGTTACTACACACATTTCTGTTTCAGCCTAGCCCACAGCTCTGCCCACAGTAGAAACTGAAACTGATTCTTTAATTCATTCATTCAACTGTATTTACCAAGCGCTTACTGTGTGCAGAGCACTGTGCTAAGCGCTTGGGAGAGTACAATAGAGCAATAAACAATGACATTTAATCCAGAAAGGGAAACGTCCGTAATATGGAACAGTGAAATATCTGCAACTTGTCTTGTAAACTGATTTGATCTAGTTTAGAAGAGAAAACCCCCCACATCTCTTAAATCTCAGCAGGATAGTTTTACCAGGATTTTAGAGAACCGTACTGTCCCTTTTCTGGAATTATCTGTGCCTTTCGAATCCTTCGATATGTTGGATTGCTTCGAAGAGATTCAGTGAAGCTAATTTTCAAACAGATTTGGTTATTTTTTCAAAATATCCAGTGCTTCTGCAGGGCTGGTAATTTGTTCAAGATAAGTCTTCTACAACTTAGGAAGAGCTATCGAGTGCTTGCTGTGTACCGAGCACTGTACTACGCACTCGGGAGAGCACAAGAAAATTAGTATGCATGATCCTTGCCCCTAAAGGTTTTCCAATCTAGTGGGGGTATATTCGTTCAATTGAATTTATTAAGTGCTTACTCTGTGCAGAGCACTGTACTAAGTGCTTGGGAAAGTACAATACAACAATAAACAGTGACACTCCCTGCCCGCAATGAGTTGACAGTCTAGAGTATCTAAAATAAATTACAGGAAGGAGGAAGCAACAGACCGTAAAGATATGAATATAAGCGCACCGGGGAAGGGTAAGGAGGGTGAATACCAAGTATTTAGGTGACACAGAAATGCTGAAATGTCAGATACAAGATGGGGAGATGATATAAATCAAGAGAAATCTTCTGGAGAGATGTAATTTTAAAAGGGGCTTGGAGATGTGGAGAGTAAGCTCGCTGTGGGCAAGGAATGTGTCTGTTCTATTCTACAATAGCAGCAGTGTGGTTCAGTGGAAAGAGCCCGGGCTTGGGAGTCAGAGGTTATGGGTTCAAATCCCGGCTCTGCCATTTGTCAGCTGTGTGACCGTGGGCAAGTCACTTCACTTCTCTGTGCCTCAATTACCTCATCCGTAAAATGGGGATTAAGACTGTGAGTCTCACGTGGGACAACCTGATTCCCCTGTATCTACCCCAGCGCTTAGAACAGTGCTCTGCGCATAGTAAGCGCTTAACAAATACCAACATTAGTATTATTATTACAATCATCTCTGAGTTTGAAGGTCAACTACACCCAGGCACACACAAATATATATACATTTGACTGGGAAAACAGCTCTGATCATCTACCTATTGCTCTTATGGAAAACACTGATGATGCAGAGGAAACATTTCACAGAACGAATATCGCATACAAAACATATAAATTAATGCTATATTGTACTCTCCCAAGCACTTAGTACAGTGCTCTGCACCCAGTAAACATTTGATAAATACGATGGACTGACTTACTGACAATGAGGAAGGAGTTCCAGGTGGAGGGTGGGTGTAAGAGGTTGGCGGGGAGAGAAATGAGAACAAGGCACAGTGAACAGAATAGTTTGAAAGGAACAAAGTGGGTGAAGGGAGGTGTAGTGGGAGAAGAGCAAGGTTAATAGGTAGGGGGAGAGAGCTAATTAAGGTCCTTGAAGCTATTGGTTTTGCAGAGATGGAAGGAAAAATCACTGAATATTTCTGAGGAGTGGGGAGACAGGCACAGAATGATGTTTTAGGAAAACGATATGGGCAGCAGAGCAAAGTATGAAACAGGGAGGAGAGAGTTTGGAGGTAAAGGAAGTCTGCAAGAAAGCTGATACTTATGTCAACATTCTTATACTCTATTTCCACTATCCCTCATCTATTTTAATGCCTAGCTCCCCCTGTAGCCTGTAAACTCTTCGTGAGCAGAGACTGAAGCGATCGGCTCTGTTATTTATTTTCCCGAGGGTTTAGAATAGTGAATAATGCTCTTGCACTCAGTAAGCAATCCATCAACCCATCAATGGTACTTACTGAGCACTTACCGAGTACACAGCACTGTACTAAGCCCTTGGGAAAGTACAACACAACGGAGTTGGTAGACACATAAGCTCTCAATAAATAACACAGTGAGAAATGAAAGAAATCTGAACTTTTTCATCATTCAGTAGAGACACTTATTTGAGAAAACGAAAAGGGGGTTGAGGATGAGAAAGGAAGAGAAACACACACGGACTGTTTTGACAAACAACAGAAAACTTTCATGCTTTTAAAAGGCTACTGTTGAGTTCCTCAAAGCCTGCAACTTCAAAGAAGACTGAAAAATGGGAGTGTGTTCCTTGTAGAAAGGAATAATGACAAAACAGATAATTAATTGGCAGGTCTAACTCCTATTGCTGCTTTCACTTTTGCCAAATGTTTACATGAAATGAAGCAAACAATTCAGTTGGAAACACAGCTGATTTCATTTATGTCATTTTTCATATCATTTACTCTCACCAAATGTTGATAACGTTTGTAAAAGCAAATAAACTAGGAACTTACAGTGGCCCGTAGTTTGGTCAGAAATGATAATAGAAGACTGTGAAAGAAGTTATCAACCAAATGTCAATGATTTTTAAATCAAATGTGAAAGAATTCGCAGAGCTGTCACTCAATCAATCATATTTGTTGAGCCCTTACTGTGTGCAGAGCAGTGTACTCTTAAGTGGTTGGGAAAGGAAGGTATAACAGAGTTGGCAGAGTTGATCCCTGCCCTAACTGAGCTTACAGTCTAGAGGGGGGTATAGACATTAATATAAATACTGGGTATGTACATAAGGGCTGTCCATTTTCATCTCTAAATTGCATAGTGATAATAGTGATTTTTGCCGATTCAGCCCACTTTATCTGTAATTGTATTTATTTATATTTATGCCCCTTTACTTATATTGATGTTTGTCTCCTCCCCCCACCAGATTGTGAGCTTGTGGGCAGGGATTGTCTCTCCTTATTGCTGTATTGTGTACATATATATTATGGTATTTGTTGAGTGCTTACTATGTGCCAAGCACTGTTCTAAGCGCTGGCGTAGATACGAGGTAATCAGGTTGTCCCACGTGGGGCTCACAGTCTTAATCCCTATTTTACAGATGAGGGAACTGAGGCACAGAGAAGTTAAGTGGCTTGTCCAAGGTCACACAGCAGACAAGTGGCAGGGCTGGAATTAGAGCACGTGTCTAACTCCCAAGCCCATGCTCTTTCCACCAAGCCACGCTGCTTCTCTACTTGTACTTTCCAATCGCTTAGTAAGTTGCTCTGCACACAGTAAGTGCTCAATAAATACGATTGAATGAATGAAGACGCTTCCTCAAATTGAAACAAAAATTTTGGAGGGAGTTGCTTTTACACCAATAAACACACATACGTACATTCGTACATATAAAACTGTGAATTTAAAATGACTGACCTAGGAAGTCGGAGGATCTCAAATTTTCTTTCAGGAACAACACAGAAATAACTGCACTACCTGAAAAAATAAAATTCGTGTAATTAACAATGTTTCCTACAGCACAACATTTTTGTTAAAATAGCCTTACGAATAGCCATTTGCCCAAGTGGTTACCAACTTAACCTAAGTGAGCAGTAAGAGGACAGATTTCATCCATCTTCTATCTGTATACCATACGAAATAAAGAATACTGGTAAAAAAAAATTGTGGTCTAATAAATCATTTGAACATGGCCTTTGTTTCAAAGCCATGATAAATGAGGAATTACTGGACAACCAACCAATCATGTTTACTGAAAGTTTACTGTGCAGAGCACCGTACTAAACCCTTGGGAGAATACAATATAACAGACACATTCCCACTCAAGATGAGCTTACAGTCTAGAGGGGGAGACTGACATTATAAATAAATTATGCCGCATATGTACATAAGTGCAGGGGTGGAGATAAAGAGAGAGCAAATCGGGGCAAAGCAGAAGGGAGTGGAAGAAAAGGAAAAGAGAGCTCAGTAAGGGAAGGCCTCTTGGAGGAATTGTGACTTCAATAAGGTGGAGAGGTGGGGAGAGTAGTTGTCTGTCGGATATGAGGAGGGAGGGCGTCCCAGGCCAGAGGCGGGATGAGGGAGAGAGGTTGGCGGTGAGATAGGCAAGATTGAGGTACAGAGAGAAGGTTAGCAATAGAGGATTGAAGTGTGCGGGCCCGGTTATAATAGGAGAGCAGCGAGGTGAGGTAGGACGGGGCAAGGGGATTGACTTCTTTGAAGTCGATGGAGAGGAGTTTCTATTTGATGCGGAAGCGCAACCAACACAAATTCTTCCTTAAATTGGGATGGATTTGATCCACGTCAAATTCAATAATGTTAATCTCAGTGTGTGAGCCTTACGAGTGTCAGAAGGAAGAGCTTTCTAATTTCATTCTAATTTACTGAGCACTTACTGTGTGCAGAGCACTGTACTAAGTTCTTGGAAAGTATAATTCAGCAACAGATGGAGACAATCCCCGCCCACAACGGGCTTAAAGTCCATTCTCGCTTGACCGGTAGTGGTCTTTCCAGTGTTCAGAGAAAATGTGAAAGGGGGAAGACTGGGCCTCTTTACCACTTCTTCGATACATGTTAGGGTCAGGAACTGCCTCAGAAATCTCATTATTTGAGAATATTAGGAAAGTGGGATACTGTCTAATGACTGATAGCTGTGATGGAAGTCTGTGAGAAGTAGCAAGGCCTAGCAGAAAAAGCTGGGAGTCAGAGGAGCTGGGTTCTAAGCAGTATGGTGTAGTGGATGGAGCACGGGCCTGGGAGTCAGAAGGTCATGGGTTCTAATCCCGGCTCCGTCGCTTGTCTACTGGTTGACCTTGGGCCAGTCACTTCACTGGACCTCAATTATCTGTAAAATGGGGGTTGAGACTGTGAGCCCCACATGGGACAGGGACTGTGTCCAACTCACTTTGCTTGTATCTACCCCAGCGCTTATTATACTGTCTGGAAACATAGTAAACACTTAAAAAATACCACCATTAATCCCAGCTCTGCCACTTGTCTGCTGTCAGTCATCCAAAAAATGGGGATTAAGTCCTACTCCCTCCAATTTAAGCCTGTGAGTCCTATGCGGGACTGGGACCATGTCCAACCTGAAAAACTTGTATCTACCCCCAACACTTAGACCTGTACCTAACACTAGTAAGCACCTAATGAATTACCAAAAAAGGCCTGCTCATCAGTGTATTTAAAATAAAGTATTTTAAACTAAAAAACCATAAAATAATACCAAAGCTCTTGGAAAAAATAAGTACATTCTATTTGATTTTCTGCTGAGAGAAACATTCAGAGTCCTCAGGCATACTCACACTAATATATTCAGAAAATGAATTTTCCAGGAAAATTGACATTTCTCTTAAAAATCTTTTCAGCAACAGGATGAGAATCTATTCAGGGATACCTGTCTAGACAAAGGGTAATATAAAAGTAAAGTCTTCTGAAACACATTTGCTTGCAATTAAGTTTGCTTGGCATAATCTGATTAGGATGATGACTTTCACGGGTAGAAAAATATTGGTGTCTGAGCAACACCAGATAAATCAGCCATCTGAGTAGCAAAAAGTCATTTGAAAAGATGAAGGAAAAAAATGAGACAAATTAAAGTGCTTCCCCAAATCTCCGCAATCATAGATCCATCAAAAGGGACAAGACTCCAACCTAAACAGCTGCCTAACAAAGAACCACCACCCACCAAACTCACCGCTGCTGTTCCACGCTTAGAACAGTGTTTGGCACATAGTAAGTGTTTTGATTAGTATTATTTGAGGAGATTGTTGCTTCTCTAAGCCTATAATCAATTGAATTTTTAAATGGTGTTTGTTTAGCACTTACCACGTGCCAGGCTCTGCACTAAGTGCTGGGGAAGACACAAGGTTGTCAGGTTAGACAACATCACTATTCCACATGGGGCTCACAGTCTTAATCCCTATTTTACAGATGAGGTAATTGAAACTCAGGGAAGTTAAGCGATTCGCCCAAGGTCACGCAACAGACAAGTACTGGAGCTGGCATTAGAACCCAGGTCCTTCTGATTCCCAGACCTGTGCCCTATGCATTAGGCAACCCTGCTTTTCTATTTACTAGGCATTTACTGTGTGTGCAGAGGACTGTACTAAGCACTTAGGAGAGTATAATGAAACAGAGTTGCTAGACACATTCCCTCCCCACAACAAGCTTACAGTCTAGAAGGAAACAAAATAACAGAAATGCAGTACATTCCCTGGGAACCAAAGAACATTTAGATACCAGGGCCAAAGCTGATTAGTTTTCGCTTTGAATGTGGGAACGGATTTGCGATGAAGCTCTGAGGGAAAAGGCTTATTGAGGAGGAATGGCTTTTAAAGGGGCATGGCCCCCCTCTAGACTGTAAGCTTGTTATGGGCAAAGGAATGTGCCTGCTAATTCTGTTGGATTATATTCTACCAAGCGTTCTGTACAGTGCTCTGCACATAGTAAGCACTCAGTAAATAGCATTGGTCCCTTGATTGAAGTGGGTGACAAAATGCCCCCTAGTTGGTCCTGGAGACTGGTGGGGAAAGGATAAACTTTTTATATTAATGCCCGTCTCCCCCTCTAGACTGTAAGTTTGTTACGGGCAAGGAATGTATGTGCTAAAACTGTTGTACTGTACTCTCCTAAGTGCTTAGTAAAGTGCTCTGCACACAGTAAGCACTCAATAAATTGCATTGGTTGATTGATACAAAACGCCCCTAGTTGGCCTGGAAAGCCCTCCCTCCTCTCCTCCGCCAAACTAACTCTCTCTTCCCCTCTTCAAAGCCCTACTGAGAGCTCACCTCCTCCAGGAGGCCTTCCCAGCCTGAGCTTCCCCTTTCCCCTCTGCTCCCTCTCCTGCCACTCTGCCCCCACTTCACCTCCCCTCAGCTAAGCCCCCTTTCCCTCTGCTCCTCCCCCTCTCCCTTCCCCTCCCTGCAGCACTGTGCTCATTTGTATATATTTTTATTACCCTATTTATTTTGTTAATGAGGTGTGCACCCCCTTGATTCTATTTATTGGGATTAAGTTGTCTTGTTTTTGTCCATCTCTCTCCCCCGATTAGACTGTAAGCCCGTCAGTGGGCAGGGACCGTCTCTATCTGTTGCCGAATTGTACATTCCAAGCGCTTAGCACCGTGCTCTGCACATAGTAAGCGCTCAATAAATACCAGTGAATGAATGAATGGAAAACTGGCAGGGGAAGGGTAAATTATTTCTATGAATGTCTGTCTCTCCCTCCAGACTGTAAGCTCTTTGTGGGCAAGGAATGTGCTTGCCAACTCTGCCCGACTCCAGGGCAGGCCCAGAGATGAGAACCTAGTGGGGACAAAAGGAGTACAGTCAAGTACCATGGCTGTGGCTCGGTGGAAGGGCCAACTGAGAAATGACTCCAGTTTCCAGTTCCGAAGGGCTGGATAAGTTACCTCCACCAGACTAGTCTGCCCCAAGAGCAGAGGGGGTGATGTGAGTGAGAGGGAGAGAGAGGGGAGGGTGGAAAAGAGGACAGGAGGGAGAGAAGGACAAGACAGTGAGAGAGACCTGACGGAGAGGCAGACCCGACAAGGAGGAAGACGCGACGGGGAGGGAGACAAGATGGGGTGGGTGACAGGAGGGAGAGGGAAACAAAATGGAGAGGGAGACAAGGCACAGAAGGAGACAAATTGGAGTGGGAAACAAGACGGAGAGGGAGGAAAAAAGGAGAGGGAGGAAAAAAGCAGGGGGAGAGGGAGAAGTAAGGGGGAGAATCATTCATTCATTCAATAGTATTTATTGAGCACTTACTGTGTGCAGAGCACTGTACTAAGTGCTTGGAATAGTCTTTATTTATTGCTATTGTTCTGTCTATCTCCCCTGATTAGACTGCAAGCCCATCAAAGGGCAGGGACTGTCTCTAACTGTCGATTTGTCCATTCCAAGTGCTTAGTACAGTGCTCTGCACATAGTAAGCGCTCAATAAATGCTATTGAATGAATGAATGGACAATTCGGCAGATAGAGACAATCCCTGCCCAATGACGCCACCCAATCTTCTCAACCCGAACTATCACCCTGGATTGATGAGGAGCAGCCTGGCCTCGTAGAACGAGCAGGGGCCTGGGAGTCAGAAGAGCTGGGTTCTAATCCCGGTCATTCCACCTGCCTGCTTTGTGGCCTTGGGCAAGCCACTTGATTTCACTGTGTCTCAGTTTTCTCATCTGCAAAGTGGGGATTCAAAATTTGCTCTCCCTCCTCCTCAGACTGGGAGTCCCATGGGGAGAAGGATTGTGGCTAGTCTGATTGACGTATATCTGACCCAGTGCTCATAAATAATAATAATAATATTACAAGCTCTGTTCTTGCCTCAATTTGACTACAATGCATTAGCCTCCTCGCTGCTCTCCCAGGCTACAGCCTTTCCCTGCTCCAGTCTATACTGCAATCAATCAATCAAGTAACGGTACTTATTGAGCGCTTACTGTTTGCAGAGCCCTGTGCTAAGCACTTGGCAGAGTACAATATAACAGAGTTTGTAGTCATATTCACTGCCCACGGTGAGCTTAGAGTCTGGGAAGGAGACAGATGTTAATATAAATAAATAAAATACCACATGCTGCTATTGATCGGATCATCTCCCTGAACCATTGCTCAACCCACATCACTCCTCAAAACCCTCCACTGGTACCGTCTTTCTCTTCACATCAAACAAAAACTCCCAAATGGCTTCAAGGCTCTCCACCACCCTTGGGTAAGTCATTTCACTTCTCTGTGCCTCAGTTACCTCACCTGTAAAATCGGGATTAACACGGTAAACCCCACGTGGGACAGGGACTGTGTCCCACCTGATTAGCTTCTATCTACCCCAACGCTTAGTTCAGTGCCTGGCATATGGTAAGCACTTAATGAATACCATTAAAAAAGAGGAGCTTGATAAATGCTGCCGTGGCTGCTACTGAGAAGCAGCATGGCGTAGTGGATAAAGTAGGGGCCCGGCAGTCAGAGGATCGTGAGTTCTAATCCCAGCTCTGCCACTTTCATTCATTCATTCAATAATATTTACTGAGCGCTCACTATGTGCTGAACACTCTAAGTGCTTGGAATGGACAATTCGGCAACACAGAGAGAGACAATCCCTGCCCAATGACAGGCTCACAGTCTAATCGGGGGAGACGGACAAAAACAAGACAATGTAATCACAGTAAGTAGAATCAAGGGGATGTAGACCTCATCAACAAAATAAATAGGGTAGTAAAAATATATACAAATGAGCACAGTGCTGAGGGGAAGGGAGAGGGGGAGGAGCAGAGGGAAAGGGGGCTTAGCTGAGGGGAGGTGAAGGGGGGCAGAGAGGGAGCAGAGGGAAAAGGGGAAGCTCAGTCTGGGAAGGCCTCTTGGAGGACGTGAGCTCTCAGTAGGGCTTTGAAGAGGGGAAGAGAGTCAGTTTGGCGGAGGTGAGGAGGGAGGGCGTTCCGAGACCGCGGGAGGACGCGGGCCAGGGGTCGACGGCGGGATGGGCGAGACCGAGGGACGGCGAGGAGGTGGGCGGTGGAAAGAGAGAAGGGAGGAGAGGTAGGAGGGGGCAAGGAGATGGAGACCCTTGAAGCCTAGAGTGAGGAGCTTTTGTTTCGTGCGGAGGTGGATGGGCAACCACTGGAGGTTTTTAAGGAGGGGAGTGACATGCCCAGAGCAGTTGTCTGCAACATGACCTTGGGCGAGTCACTTCATCTCTGTGGGCCTGAGTTCCCTCATCTGTAAAATGAGCATTGAGACTGGGAGCCCCACGTGGGACAGGGACTGTATCCAACTCCTTCAATCATATTTATTGAGCGCTTACTGTGTGCAGAGCACTGAACTAGGCGTTAGGAAAGTGCAGTGCGGCAACAGATAGAGACAATCCCTACCCAACCACGGGCTCACAGTCTAGAAGAGGGACCCGGACAACAAAACAAGTAGACGGGCATCGATAGCATTGTACCCATGCCAGCGATTAGTACAGTGCCTGGCACATAGTAAGCGCTTAACAAATACAATTCTTATTACTACCACCACCACTCCTATTAGTACCAACCACTATTACAGACCTAGAGGGGAAAAGCCGTTACTTTTGCCCCAGTGGAGCTAATCCCATGGGAGTGGAGGTCTAGGACCTATGGAGCAGCGAACCCACGTTCCCAGTTGAGAACGCCAGAACTGGCTCAATGCACAACGAGTGGATGGTTGTCAATAAAGAATCTGTTGCATCCCCTGAACACTAACTACAGTTCTGCATTCAGTCAGTACTATCTCTTCCCCTAATTACATGTTAATCCTTTTAATTTAAAATCATCTTCCTAATTTATTGCTTCTTTTAGAATGTTTACAATGAGTTGCATTCGTTTTTATTCACTGAAGAGAGAGCTCGCTGTGGGCATGAATGTGTCTGTTGTTATACTGTTCTGCCCCAAGCGCCTAGTATAGTGCTTTGCACATGGTAAGCGCTCAATAAATACGACTGAATGAAGGCAATACATTTATGGGTGTATTACTTATTCAAATAAACAGAAGACAAACTAGGTTGTTAAATCCCACCACAGGAAGACAATCTTTTTTTTTTTCAAAAGACATCTGAAAAGAACATATTTATATAATAATACTACAAATAGATCCTACAAGTAAATATCTGGCTTGTGGGTTTTGACCACTTACAAAAGAAACCTTAGTCTCTGCTGAAAAGTAAACCACAAAACACTTTCCTGTCAGTCACAATCAAGCTCCAAACATTCTGGCGTACTCGACACATGTATAGGTCCAATCAACTTTAACTTTATTTATTGCTCCAAAAATAGCATCCCTCTAAGCTAAAGGCCTTTGAGAAGAAATGAAATCAATTAAAAATGCACCTTTCATCAGGTCAGGTTCTGAAAATGGCTCACAGCCCCGAAAATGTCATTCTTTCCTATGCCACACTATTGAAGAAAATTTCAAACTGATGAAATTTTTTAAAATGCTATCATGTACTGGTGATTAATGAGCACTGTGGGTTTCCTTGATGATGTGCAAGACTAAAAGAAACACTCCAATAATAAGGGCAGGTCTCGTGCATTTCTATTTCCAATCAGTCGTATTTCTTGAGTGCTTACTCTGAAGCAGCATAGCCTAGTGGATGGAGCATGGGCCTGGGAGTCAGAAGGACCTGACTTCTAATCCCGGCTCCTCCACTTGTCTTCTGTGTGACCTCGGTCAAGTCACTTCATTCTCTGGGCCTCAGTTCCCTCATCTGAAAAATGGGGATTAAGACTGTGGGCCCTATGTGGGACATGGGCTGTGTCCAACACAATTAGCTTGTATCTACCCCAGCACTTAGATCAGAGGGTGGCACATAGAGCTTAACAAATACCATAATTATTATTATTACTACTACTATTAAATTGTGGTATTTGTTAAGCGCTTACTGTGTGCAAAGCACTGTTCTAAACACTGGGGGCTACAAGGTGATCAGGTTGTCCCACATGGGGCTCACAGTTTTAATCCCCATTTGACAGATGAGGTAACTGAGGCACAGAGAAGTTAAGTGACTTGTAAGCGCTTGGGAGAGTACAACACAACACTATAACAGACATATTCCCTGGGTCTTTGCAAGCATTACTTTATTAAGGGTCAAAACATACCTCGGGGAAAGTTCCAATTTCCATAAAATACACAGGCCTTATGCTACAGTGGGAATTTTTCCCCAAGTTATACTGTGAAATCTCTCCCAAGATGTCACGTCCCAGATAAAATCTTTGGAATCTGTTCAGTGGCTCTTTGGGTGTAATTAGCTTCAACACAGAAGGAAAATCATGACAGAACAAAACCTGAAAACAATTCTAACTTTATTTTAGTTTACTTTTTTTGGATAATTGTAATAAATCAGTCAGTATAGAAAAGGCTAAGAAAAGAAAGCGGAACCTGCACATCTGAAACACACACGAAGCAGAGTTTGCCTAGTGGCTAAAGCACGGCTCCTGGGAGCCCGAGGACCTGGGTTCTTATCCGGGCTCCACCACGTGCCTGGTGTGTGACCTTGGGTAAGTCACTTCACTTCTCTGTGCCTCAGTTTCCTCAACTGCAAAATGAGGATTCAGCACCTGTTTTCCCTCCTACTTGACTGTGAGCCCCATGTGGGACAGAGACTATCTGGCCTGATGAATTTCTGTCTATCCCAGCTCTTAGAACAGTGCTTAACACAGAGTATGCACTTACCAAATACCATAAAAACCTCCCAAACACTATGTTAAGCTTCTACATAAACTGTCACTTGTAACTAGTAAAGACGTGAGAGTTTTTTCTGTTCCAATCCATGCATTCAGCCTGGCCCCAAAAAAACAGTGCTCTCATAGGAAGCTGAGAATTTGCTTACATTTAGGATCAAGTAATTTTGCAGGTTCACTCACTCATTGAATTGTTTACATTTGCTTTCATTTGTTTCTAATAAAAATCTTGGAAAAGCAAGGTTTTGCTTGAGATGACTTTGCCGGAATTCTGAAAAGGCCTCACAGGGACTTTTTGGCTGTCCTAATGAACATCGTCTAATGGATCGCAGACCCATTTTAGTTTATAACTTCACGATGGGACAACCAGAAATGCATAAACCAATATGTATGCCTCATCATGACTCTCAGTTCAGGTTAAATGAATGTCATGCATAAATTAGAAATGAAAAAGACCTAGGTATCATCTGCCCCTCTGTTCTAGCCATTGGAGTTTCGTTCCCTGCACTAATCCCACATCAGTCTTACCATGACTTTCTCTTGAGAACATATTCTGTGGCCTTAAACACTGCTGGGTACATATATACATATATGTATATAAGCATTCACACACGTGCATTTATGTAGCTATAGTATATAATCAATTAATCAGTGGTATTTACTGAACACTTACTGTGCTAAAACGTTGGGACAGTACAATATAACGGAGTTGGTAGCTAAGATCCCTGGCCACAATGTGCTTACAAAGTCTCCAGAAAGAGACTATATATATATGTATGTATGTATACATACATATATATATATATATATACACGCATATGTGTGTGCCTTTGTGTGTGTAGAAATAGAGAGAGAAAGTGGACCTATAAGTTTTCCAGTGCTTAATTTCCTCTAATTAATCCTGCTCTTCTATCTTGGCTAACATTCTTCCTCTTCTTTCTTAGTGTTTATACTTAGCATCTGTCTTCTCCTTATCCCTCCTCGGTTTTCTTCAGTCAGGCATTACATATTTGGTTACTTGATGCTACATTTTGCTTCTTTACATTTTTCCTCTTTCTTTTGAGCCCTTTAATCATGTTCGGTGATGTTCCCTAAATATCTTCCCATTTATTTGTCAATATCATTCATCTAATGAAATGCCTCAAACTAAAAGGTTTCACTGTAGGTTGCTAGAAAAACTTTACTTTTTAAAGTGCTACTAGCCCTTCATCACCCCATTACCTATTTGGTTCTCCTCTCCCACTCCCCTTACCACCTATTCCTCCACCTTCTACTTTTTTTTAATGGTACTTGTTAAGCACTTACTATGTGCCAGGCACTCTACTTGGTGCTGGAGTAGATGAATTAATTGGAGTAGATAAATTAATTGGAGTAGACTGTATTTGTTCAGCACTTGTAAAGCTCTATTCTAAGCACTGGGGTAGATACAAGTTAATCAGGTTGGGCAGACTCCCTGTCCCACATGGGGCTCACAGTCTAAGTAGGAGGAAGAAAAGGTACTTAATCTCCATTTTACAGATGAGGAAACTGAGGCACAGAGCAGTCAAGTGACTTGCTCAAGGTCACACGGCAAGCAAGTGGTGAAGCCGGGATTAGAGTCCAGGTCCTCTGACTCCCGGGCCCACCCTCTTTCCACTAGGCCACCCTGCTTCCCAAAAGTCCGTCACAGAAAGGGCATGTTTCTGAATAGCAGGGCTCAACAGATATAATAATGATAATGTTGGTATTTGTTAAGCGCTTACTATGTGCAGAGCACTGTTCTAAGTGCTGGGGTAGATACAGGGTCATCAGGTTGTTCCAGGTGAGGCTCACAGTCTTAATCCCCATTTTACTAACGAGGGAACTGAGGCACAGAGAAGTTAAGTGATTTGCCCACAGTCACACAGCTGACAAGTGGCAGAGCGGGGATTCAAACCCATGACCCCCGACTCCCAACCCCGTGCTCTTTCCACTGAGCCACGCTGCTTCTCTATTCAACAGTGAAGAGGTTGACTACCAGCTGTCCCCATTAATCTTATGTGAAATTAGCTAACACGAGCCACAGGCAGAGTGTTTCAGAGAAAACAAAAGAAACCAAATACCCAACATAACATAGGTAATAATCATAATAGTAATTATGATTTTTGTTAAGTGCTTACTATGTGCCAAGCGCTGACCTAAGCACTGGGGGAGATACAGGTAATCAGGTTGTCCCACATGGGGCTCACAGCTTTAATCCCCATTTTAGAGATAAGGTAACTGAGGCACAGAGAAATTAAGCGGCTTGCTCTGCCCACAAGTGAAGGAACCGGGATTAGAACCCATGTCCTCTGACTCCCAAGCCTGTGCTCTTCCCACTAAGCCACATAGCTTCTCCAAGACAAAGATTCTGACTGTTGTCCTTTTGTTTGATGTGAACTATGCTTTCTTTGACTGAGGCCTGTGTGAATCTCTGACAGGGTTTTCTCTGAATTAGGAGCTGGTGCTTGGCTTCTGAACTAAGTGTGAATTTGCTGAGGCCTGTACTGTGCTCTGAATTGTGTCCTCTGAATGATGGAGTGCATTTGGTTTTATTATAACACGTTTCCAAGATATAATAATAATCATGGTATTTGTTAAGCGCTTACTATGTGCCAAGCACTGTTCTAAGCACTGGGGTAGATACAAGGTTACCAGGTTGTCCCACGAGTGGCTCACAGTCTTAATCTCCAATTTTGCAGATGAGGTAACTGAGGCCCAGAGAAATTAAATGATTTGCCCAAAGTCACACAGCTGACAAGTGGCGGAGCCGGAATTAGAACCCACGACCTCTGACTCCCAAGCTCGGGCTCTTTCCACTAAGCCACGCCGCTTCTCGCTGCCGACACGGCTAGTAGGCAATTAGGGAATGTTCATCTGACAACGTGAGCCTGTCTGGATACCGGGTGAAAAGCCCTGTTTGAAGAATCAGTTGTGAGCACGGACTTGGGGTTGAAAACAGGTACTTCAACGGTGCCTCGATCTCATCTATCTCGTCGCCGACCCCTTGTCCGTGTTCATTCGTTCAGTCGTGTTTATTGAGCACTTACTGTGTGGAGAACACTGTACAGAGCGCTTGGAAGAGTACAATACAACAATAAACAGACACGTTCCCTGCCCACAGTGAGTTTACAGTCTAGAGGAAAATATGCCTCAGGTGAGGATTGAACTCACAATCTTAGCTTTACTCCCATCCCGCCACATAAGTACCACGCGCTAACCGACTGTACCACTGGAACCAATCTCTCTTGGGCCTGAAACTCATTTTCGGACAGTCTGCCCCTCTCCCCACCTTGTCCGCTGTGTGACCTAGGGCAAGTCACTTCACTTCTCTGTGCCTCAGTTACCTCATCTGTAAAATGGGGACTGAGACCGTGAGCCCCACATGGTACAGGGACCATATCCAACCCGTTTTGCTTGTATCCAACCTAGCGCTTAGTTCAGTGCCTGGCACATAGTAAGCACTTAGATACATAAATACCATAATCATATACAAAACCCTCCTAAAATCACATCTCAAAAAGGTTTTCTGATCAAGCCCTATAATTTTCCCTCGCTCTTAGTTGCCGGTGCACTTGGCCGTGTATCCCTTAAGCATTTTAAAACCCACCTCAGTCCCACAATATTTATGTCCATATGCTTCTACTCTATTTCCCCATCTGTGATTTTAATGTCTATCTCCCCCATTAGATCGTAAGCTCCTGGCGCCTACTGATTCTACTCTATTTTACGAAGCATTTAAGTGCAGTTCTCTGCCCATAGTAAACACTCGGTAAATAATAATAATAATAATTATGTTGGTATTTGTTAAGCGCTTACTATGTGCAGAGCACTGTTCTAAGCGCTGGGGGATATACAGGGGAATCAGGTTGTCCCACGTGAGGCTCACAGTTAATCCCCATTTTACAGATGAGGTAACGGAGGCACAGGGAAGTTAAGTGACTTGCTCACAGTCACACAGCTGACAGGTGGCAGAGCCGGGAGTCGAACCCATGACCTCTGACTCCGAAGCCCGAGCTCTTTCCACTGAGCCACGCTGCTTCCCACTGACTGCTCTATAAACATAGGATTTTTGTTAAAGCGAACCTCTGTGTTATGTGAGAAATAGGTGAACTGCAAAGGGAATCACGAAGCAGCGTGGTCTAGTGGATAGAGCAATGGGCCTGGGACTCAGAAGGTCCTGGTTCTAATTCCAGCTCCTTCACTTATCTGCTGGGTGACCTCAGGCAACTTACTTCATTTCTCTGTGCCTCGGTTCGCTCATCTGTAAAATGGGGATGAAGACTGTGAGCCCCAAATGGGACAGGGACTGTGTCCAACCTAATTTGCTTGGGTTCACCCCAGAGCTTAGTACAGTTTCTTGCATTTAGAAAGTGCTTAACAAATACCATAATTATTAACCATTATTATGAAAAATGGCAAAAAACAGCATTCCAGCAGAGACTTCCATGCATGGAGAGAACACCCGCTTAAAAACCCTTACACAAACTCTTCCCCAACATATGGAGCACTGAGGAAATTCCACAGACTCTAAAAGATGTCTGGAGAAACTATCTATCACGGTATGTCTCTGCTCTTGACTATCACTCAATCGATCAATCACTGGTATTTACTGAGCATTGACTATGTGCAGAGCACTGTAATAATGTTGGTATTTGTTAAGCGCTTACTATGTGCAGAGCACTGTTCTAAGTGCTGGGATAGATACAGGGTCATCAGGTTGTCCCACATGAGGCTCACAGTTAATCCCCATTTTCCAGATGAGGTAACTGAGGCATAGAGAAGGGAAGTGACTTGCCCACAGTCACACAGCTGACAAGTGGCAGAGCCTGTATTCGAACTCATGACCTCTGACTCCCAAGCCCGTGCTCTTTCCACTGAGCCACGCTGCTTCTCCACTGTACTAAGGGCTTGGGAGACCACAATGAAAAAAGAGATGGTAGATATGATCTCTGCCCACCAGGACCTTACAGTCTAGAGGACTATTGGCAAAATCCTAATTAGAGGTTTTTTGTAATAATAATTGAGGAAGTTTAAGTGCTTCCTGTGGGCCAGGCACTGAAATAAATGCTGAAATAAATTAATAAATGTTTCCAGGCCTCTAGACTGTAAGCTCGTTGTGGGCAGGGAAGGTGTCCACCAACTCTGCTATACTGGACACTCCCAAGCGCTTAGTGAGAAGCAGGGTGGCTTAGGGAAAGACCCCGGGCTTGGGAGTCAGAGGTCGTGGGTTCTAATCCCCGCTCCGCCGCTTGTCAGCTGTGTGACTTTGGGCAAGTCACTTAGCTTCCTGTGCCTCAACTACCTTATCTGTAAAATGGAGATTAAGACATTGCACTCCACATGGGACAACCTGATTACCTTGTATCTACCTCAGCGCCTAGAACAGTGCTTGGCACATAGGAAGTACTTAACAAATACCATAATTATTATTATTACTGTGCACTATACCCAGTAAGCACTCAATAAATATGACAGATTGACTGGGGTAGAAACATTCAAACAGTCTCTGTCCCACTTTGGGCTCACAGTCTAAGGAGGAGAGGGAACCAGTACTTAAGGCTCATTTTACGTATTAAAAAAAAAAAAGAGGCATGGAAAATCAAAGCAAAGCAGCAAAGCATAGCGGATAGAGCATGGGCCTGGGAGTCAGAAGGTCATGGGTTCTAATCCCGCTCCACTGTTTGTCTGCTGCGTGACCTTGGGAAAGTTGCTTTACTTCCCTATGCCTCAATTCCCTCATCTGTAAAATGGCGATGAAATCTGTGAGCCCAGAGAGGCACGGGGACTGTGTCCAACCGTGATTTGCTTGTATCCACCCCAGTGCTTAGTATAGTGCCTGGCACATAGTAAGCACTTAAACACAATTATTATTATTATATGTCCAAGGTAATAAAGCAGGCAAGTGACAGAGCTGACATTAGGATCCAGGCCGCCAGACTCCCTGTGCTGTTTCCATTAAATTCATTCATTCAGTTGTATTTATTGAGCTCTTACTGTGAAAGTAGTGTAATAAATCATGCTTCTTCCCATGAAGGAGTATTTTGTACCAACTGCTGAAGAGCATCATTAACTGTGCACTCTAAGAATCACAATGTGGCCAGCTGACACCATCTTCATGTGGTTTCAAAACCGGGAAAAATTTCAGGGAGCAACATAAGATCTCTAAACAACTCCCAGAGGGCAAACAATAGGGTTTAACACCTCAAGAGACGTGCGCTCTATCACCTAGTAAATTAACCTGCCCTGAAAAGTCCAAAAAGAGTGAGACTGCTGCCAAATGACACTGGTGATGTTGATTCATTCCCAGCTTATGTCTTTTTTTTTTTTTAATGGCATTTGTTAAGTGTTTTCTATGTGCCAGGCGCTGTAATAAGTGCTGGGGCAGAAACAAGCTAATCAAGTTGGGCACAGTCCATGTTGCCTGTGGGGCTCACATTCTTAATCTCCTTTTTCCAGATGAGGTAACTGAGGCACAGAGAAGTTAGGTGACTTGCCCAAGGTCACACAGCAGACAAGTAGCAGAGCCAAAATTGGGCCCATGTTCTTTCCATTAAGCCACACTGCTTCTCAAGGGGAGCTCTTCTGCCGCTTCTCAGAATCTACCCCCTTCACTAGGGCCTCCAACCCCATCCTTTTGCACCTTATCAAAACACTTCACCTCTCCAATGGCTTCCTCCCCACTGCTTTCACACCAACCCACGTCTCCCGTGTCCTAAAAGAACCCTCCCTTGACCCCACGGCTCCCTTCGGCTATTGCCCCATCTCCCTCCTACCATTTCTCTCCAAACTCCTTGATTTGTCTACATCTGTCGCCTCCAATTCTCTTCTTGACTTCCTCCAATCTGGCTTCCGCCCCCTTCGCTCCACAGAAACTGCCCTCTCAAAAGGTCACCAGTGATCTTCCGGCTCCGCTTGCCTGCTGTGTGAGCTTGGGGAGGTCACTTCAATTCTTTGGGCCTCAGTTACCTTATCTGTAAAATGGGGATGGAGACTGTAAGCCTCACGTGGGGCAGGGACTGTGTCCAATGTGATTTGCTTGTATCCACCCCCAGTGCTTAATATGGTGCCTGGCAGCTAGCGAGCGCTTAACAAATACAATTATCCTTGCCAAATCCAACAACCTCTACTTCATCCTAATCCTCCTCGACCTCTTAGCTGCCTTCAACATTGTGGACTAACCGCTCTCTCGGAAGCATGATTTAACCTTGGCTTCACCGACACGGTCCTCTCCTGGTTCTCCTATCTCTCTGGATGCTCTTTCTCAGTCTCTTTGGTGGGCTCCTCTGCCTCCCACCCCCTAACCTGTGGGAGTTCCTTAAGGCTCAGTTCTGGGTCCCCTTCCATTCTCCACCTACACCCATTTCCTTGGAGAACTCATTTGCTCCCATGCAAATGATTGCTAAATCTACATCTTCAGCCCTGATCTCTCTTCTCTGAAGTCTTTTATTTCCTCCTACCTTGAGGACATCACTTCTTGGATGTCCCACAAACCCTTCAAACTTAACATATCCAAAATAGAAGCTCTCATCTTCCCATCCAAACCCTGACTTCCCCAGCACCACCATCCTCCCTGTCTCACAAGCCCATAATATTGGCATTATCCTCCACTCATCTCTCCCATACAACCCACATATTCAATCTGTCACCAAGTCCTGTTCGTTCTATCGTCACAACATCGCTCAAATCCACCCTTTCCTCTCCATCCAAACTATCACGTTCATCCAACTTATCCAATCTCGCCTTGACTACTGCATCAGCCTCCTAACTACCTCACTGCCTCCAGTCTCTCTCCATTCCAGTTGATACTTCACTCTGCTCCCTGGATCATTAAAAAAAAAAAAATTCAGTCCACGTAGACCCACTTGTCAAGAACCTCCAGTTATTGCCCATCTACCTTCGCATCAACCAGAAACTCCTTACCATTGGCTGTAAAGTGCTCAATCATCTCACCCCCACATCTTACCTCCCTGATTTTCTATCATAACTCAGTATGCTTGCTTCACTCCAACACCAATCTACTCAATGCACCTCGATCTAAAGCGTCTCGCCACTGATCCCTCATCCTCATCTTGCCTCCGGCCTGGAACTCCCATCCGCTTCACACCTGACACACTTCCACTCTTCCCACCTTCAAAACCTTCTTAAAATCCCCCCTCTTCCAAATGCCCTTCCCTGATTAAGCCCTCATTTCCCCTACTCCTCCTCCCTTCTGCATCACCCCTGCACTTGGATTTGTGGACACTCTAGGCAATTAATATTCACCTCGCCTTCAGCCCCACAGCACTTATGTCCGAATCCATAATTTATTTTAATACCTGTCCCCCTACTCTAGATTACCAGCTCCTTATATGCAGAGAACCCATCTACATACTCTGTTGTGTTGTACTGTCCCGAGTGCTTTGTAAATGTGCAATAAATACTATTAGTTGATTGATTTTCTTAAAAATGGTATTTGTAAGTGATTACTATGTGTCAAACACTGTTCTAAGCCCCGGGGTAGATACAAGTTAATTAGGTTGGACACAGGCCCTGTTCACAGTCTAAGTGGGAGGGAGAACAGAAGAACTGAAGCTCAGAGAAGTTAAGCGACTTATCCAAGGACACACAGCCAGGAACCACAGGGAGGATGTGGGAAAGGGGTCAGCAGTGAGATAGATGAGACTGGGGCAGAGAGAGTAAGCTGGAGTAAGAGGAGCAGAGTATATGATCTGGGTTGTAGTAGGAGATCAGTGAGGTGAGGTAAGATTGAGTGGTTTAAAGCCGATGGTAATGAGTTTCTGCTTGATGTGGAGGTGGATGGGTACAAAACTATGTAACGCCTCCTGAATCCGGGTATCGATTTTGTGCAAGTTTTGGAATTTGGTAATGACCTGGATAGAGAGGAAAGAGTAGATTCAGGACTGTCTAAATACTGGGTAGAAGGAGACTGATGAGTCAAAGATAATGCCAAGGTTGAAAGCTTGTGAGGCAGGGAGGATGACATGGATTCTAATCCCGGCTCCACCGCTTGTCTGCTGAGTGACTTTGGGCAAATCACTTAACTTCTCTGAGCCTCAGTTACCTCATCTGTAAAATGGTGATTGAAAGTGTGAGCCCCATTTGGGACAAGCTGATTGCCCTGTATCTAACCCAGTGCTTACAACAGTGCTTGGCACACAGTATGCGCTTAATTATTATTATTATAATTATCAACAGTGAAGAGAACTCCACAAGAGGGAGGACGAATTGTTTTAGGGGAGTGAGTAGAAATATACTGAGGAAGGAGGAAATGTGAAATTACAGACAGGGGTAGAGGTCAGGCCTGGAAGTAGAGAAGGTAGTTTAAGCCATGGCGGAGATAAATTTCCCAAGAGAGTGGGTGTAGGTTGAGAATAGAAGGACACACAAAACTGAATTTGAGGGATCCCAGTTTGGGTATGAGACGCAGAAGAGGATTCTGAAAAAGACATCAAGGAGGACTAAGCACCCAATATTTGATCACAAGTGGAACTGGAGGAAGCAGTTGGCAAGATGGCAAAAAAAGAAAAAAATCTTCTCTTCCTTTTGGTATTCCCAGAAGAAATTCTGAGGAGAAGCGTGGCCTAGTGGAAAGAGCACAGGCCTACGAGTCAGGGGACCTGGGTTCTAATCCTGGCTCCGCCCTTACCTGCTGTTGACCTTGAGCAAGTCATTTAATTTTTAATGTCTCAGTTACCTCATCTGTAAAATGGGGAGTAAGATGTGAGCCCTATGAGGGACGGGGACTATATCCAACCTGATTAGTTTGTATCTCTATCAGAGCTCAGCACGATAGCTGGAACATAGTAAATGCCCAACAAATACCACAAATAAAATATTTGAATTACTTAAGAAACTGATTTAGAAAACAAGAAGAAAAGTTACATGATAGAGAAGTTAGAAAACTGATCAGGAGAGAAATGTGCAATCACTCACCATTTACTTGAAAGAGCATAACGGTTTTGAATTGTCCAAGATTCAATTCCACTTTCAGCATAAAATAAAATTCACCTTTCATACAAATCAAACAAAACCAGCATTCTGATGATTGGTTTACATTCATTCAGTCATATTTATTGAGTGCTTACAGTGTGCAGAGCACTGTACTAAGTACTTGGGAGCATACAATACATCCATAAACAGACACATCCCCTGCCCGCAACGAGCTTACATAAAATAAGCACTTTGATACTCATCCCAACTCACTCTAGCCCCACAATAATTATCAATCAATGGTATTTACTGAGTGTTTACTATGTGCAGAGCACTGTACCTAGCACTTCGGAGAGCACAAAACAACAGAATTAGCAGAAACGGTCCCTGCCTGTAACGAGTTACAGTCTGTATTGTGCAAATATTCCTATATGGTACTATTTCCCCCATCCCTAATCTATTTTAATGTCTGAATCCCCTTGTAAACTGTAAATTCCTTGTGGCCAGGGGTTGCGTCTACCAACTCTGTTGTACTGTACTTTCCCAAACACTTAGAACTGTGGTCAACACTTTGAACAGTGGTCTGCACACAGTAAGCGCTTGGCAAATTCCATTCATTGACTGAAATAAAATCCTCGGCAGAAATTTCAAAAATATGAAACAGCATTTAAAGGTATTGAAATTGAGCTGCTCATGTTATTTCTTTTCTACTTGTTAGCAGGAGTAGCAGCTGTCTTGATCAATTTGTTAGTATTTCCAAGAAGAACCCCAATTTACAAAATGATGCTTCTTATGACAGCAGTCCCACAGAACACACAAAAGAACATCTGGCACTATAAATCTAGCTTGTTGATTTTACCAACACTGGAATTGGTGAGCTTGTCGTCCCTTTTGGCATTTTAGAACATTTAATTTTCCTCACTGTATGCATTTTGGGAGCCATCTAATAGGAATTCAAAAAAGCTTTTTAAATGCATGAAATGCCTCACAGTTCAATAAGTTAAACCCATCAAATTTTTGATTTCCTGATCGAATAAAATGACCAACACGTGAGCAAGGAGAATGAATATAACATTCTCCAAGCATCATCAGCCATGATGTATTTAAAAATGGAAACAGAGTTTAACAAAACTTAATCCAGTTTGATCTACTTCCAGTACCACGTTGCGATTCCAGGGAAAATAGTTTTTATTTAGCTGCTTCCTGGAGGATTAAAACTCCTAACGAGACAGGACCATGCTGAAGAACAAGTATTAAAAAGTGAAACCAAAATTTGAAACAGACCAACCTAGTTCCACTGGCAAAATCAACTGGATCATGAAAACCAAACAAGAGCCATAAGAATGAAAAAAATACAACGTTTTTGAAAGTAACAAAAAAGAATTTGATTCTTGGACAGGGTCTGAATAATTCGTTCATTCAGTAGTATTTACTGAGTGCTTACTATGGGCAGAGCACTGTACTAAGCGCTTGGAATTCGGCAACAGATAGAGACAATCCCTGCCCAATGATGGGCTTACAGTCTAATAATCAATCATGAATAATCAATCAATTAATCTGACTGGGCTTGGCAGTCAGAGGTCAAGGGTTCGAATCCCAGCTCTGCCACTCGTCAGCTGTGTGACTGTGGGCAAGTCACTTCATTTCTCTGTGCCTCAGTTACCTCATCCGTAAAATGGGGATGCAGACTGTGAGACTCATGGGGGACAACCTGATTACCCTGTATCTACCCCAGCGCTTAGAACAGTGCTCTGCACATAGTAAGTGTTTAACAAATACCAACATTTTTATTATTATTATGGGTATTGAACTATTGGAGAGACTCTTCAGTCCTCCTCGGTTGCTGTAGTGGAATGGGAGGAGGAGGAAAGGATGGGATTATTTAAGAGGTGAGAAATTCTATGAAGCCAGCAGGATGTCGAACCCCCACGCTATCAACCCCTTCCTCCCCGTGCCAAAATCAGCACTGACCCGGCCGAGAAATGCCATCTGAAAACAAGGACAGAGAAGAGCAAGCAAAATCAAAAGACACCCTCGCTGTCGGGGAGTGAAAGATGTCGCTCACTTCAGGCTAGGAAGTGTGTGAACTAATTTCAACAGCTGGGCCTAAAAAAAAGAGAAAGAAGAGCTAAAGATGTAGGGAGAGTAAGAGTGTGTCCCGTAATAAGGAAGCAGCATGATCTAGTGGATACAGCCCAGGCGGTGGAGTCAGAAGGATGTGGGTTCTAATCCCAGCTCTGCTACTTGTCTGCTGTGTGACCTCAGGCAAGTCACTTCACTTCTCTGGGCCTCAGTTAACTCATCTGTAGAATCAATCAGTGGTATTTATTGAGTGCTTACAATGTGCAGAGCACTGTACTAAGTGCTTGGGAGGGCCCGATACAACAGAACTTACAGACACGTTCCCTGTCCATGACGAGTTTACAGTCTGGAGATGGGGATGAAAGCTGTTCGTTCATCCATTCATTCGATCATATTTAAAGAGAAGCAGCGTGGCTCAGTGGAAAGAGCAGGGGCTAAGGAGTCAGAGGTCGTGGGTTCTAATCCCGGCTCCTCCACCTGTCAGCTCTGTGACTTTGGGCAAGTCACTTCACTTCTCTGGGCCTCAGTTCCCTCATCTGGGAAATGGGGATGAAGACCGTGAGCCCTACGTGGGACAACCTCATTAGCTTGTATCTACCCCAGCACTTAGAACAGTGCTTGGCACATAGTAAGCGCTTAACAAATACCAACATTATTATTATTATTAGACTATGAGCCTCATGTGGGACAACCCGATTACCCTGTATCTACCCCAGCGCTTAGAACAGTGCTTGGCACATAGTAAGTGCTTAACAAATACTAACATTATTATTATTGAGCTTTTACTGTTGTGAAAAGCACTGTCCTAAGCTCTTGGAAGAGTACAGTATAACAATAAACACATCCTCTGCCCACATTGAGCTTATGTGGGATATGGACAGTGTCCAACTTGATTAGCTTGTACATCGTTTACTACAGTGTTTTGTACACAGTAAGCACTCTATAAATACGATTGCTTGTTAGCTTGTGCTTAATACCAGTAAACCAAAAAAAAAGGAGTTGAAAGAGATTGGGCATCAGTGAAATCACAGGCTAGACAAGATTTCCTCAAAACTGGAAAGACACCCTTAGAACCAACATTTACAGTATTAGGAAGATTGTGGCAACTTGGACCTTTTGCCCGGAATGAAGTTTAGAACATATATTTTACTCTTGATATTTTTGAATTGTTGAATTTTGGGCCGTTTTTATTATTGATTAAATTACATTCTTATTGACAGATCTGTCCTTCCCCAGTTAGACTGTTGGGTTTTTGAGGAGCAGGGAACAGAACTCAGTTGATTTCTTTTTATTCCTTCATTCAAATTGAGCGCTTAACATGTGCAGAGCACTGTACTAAGCTTTTGGGAGAATACAAATATAGGAATAAGTAGACTACCCCAGTGCTTTACACATCAGAAGCACTTATCGAATGCTCCTAATGATAAACAAGTGAGAACATCGAACCAAAATTGAATCAATTAAATCTAGACTGCAAGCTCCTTGTGGGAAAGGAATGTGTCTACCAACCTTGCTATACTGAATTCTCCTAAAAGCTTAGTACAGTGTCCTGCTCACAGGAAGTGCTCAAGACCATTAAAAAAAATTGGCTGAAAAAAATCCATTCATTCATTCGTATTTATTAATAATAATAATGTTGGTATTTGTTAAGCGCTTACTATGTGCAGAGCACTGTTCTAAGCGCTAGGGTAGACACAGGGGAATCAGGTTGTCCCACGTGGGGCTCACAGTCTTAATCCCCATTTTACAGATGAGGTAACTGAGGCACAGAGAAGTTAAGTGACTCGCCCACGGTCACACAGCTAAGTGGCAGAGCTGGGATTCGAACTCATGACCTCTGACTCCAAAGCCACTGTGGACTCTTTCCACTGAGCCACGCTGCTTCTCTTAGTAAGTTGAGCACTTACTATGTGCAGAGCATTGTACTAAGCGCTTGGGAGAAAACAATACAAAAGGTCCACAACGAGTTTACAGTCTAGAAGGGGAGACATTAATATAAATTACAGATATGTACATAATCACCGAGAGGTTTTGACGGGGATGATTAAAGAGAGCAAATCAGGGTGAATCAATGCAATGGGGTAGTAGAAACTCCTTGATTTAAATGATTTTTTTAAAAAGTACATACTCAACTAAAAACATTTCTCCCCAAGGTTTCCAAGTGCAAGAATCTAACTTTCCTGTCTTCATTTTCTATATTTTTTTCAGTACTCCAGTCTTCTAAAACCATTCGTATAGTAAAGCATGGAAAATGTCTCACCCATGACCGCCACACTGCCCAATGGTGCGATAAGGGTGACAGGTGCGAATCCGTAGGCGATAAAGTTTCCCAACTCTCCGACCACCATCAGCAGGCTTCCACACCACCACATCACACTTTGGTAGTGAGGTCTTCGGTTTTCTTGATTTAACAGCCGAAGGTGAGAACATTTCTAGAAATGATTAGGAATGCAATCAGACGATTATTTCACTCTTATACGGCCTAGTGGATAGCGCAAGGACCCGGGAGCCAGAGGGACCTGGGTTCTAATCCCGGCTCCTCGATTTGTCTGCTGTGTGACCTTGGTCAAGTCACTTCGCTTCCCTGTGCCTCGGTTCCCTCAAATGGGGACTAAGACTTGTGTGCTCCATGGGGGGACAGGGACTGTGTCCAGCCTGATTAGCTTGTATCTGCCTCAACACTTAGAACAGTGCTTGACACATAGTAAGTGCCTAATGAATACCATCATTATTTTATGTCCTAACAGTTAAACTCATTTAGCCTCATTTCAGTCAGATGGTATAGAGAAGCAACGTGGCTCAGTGGAAAGAGCCCAGGCTTGGGAGTCAGAGGTCGTGGGTTCTGATCCCGGATCCACCACCTGTCAGCTGTGTGACTTTGGGCAAGTCACTTCAATTCTCTGGGCCTCAGTTCCCTCATCTGTAAAATGGGGATGAAGACCGTGAGTCCTGCGTGGGACAACCTCACTACCCCAGTGCTTAGAATAGTGCTTGGCACACAAATGTTGGCTTAACAAATACCAACATTATTATTATTATAAAATAATTAAACTCTCATCCCTCTCAAAAATCCCATTAACCCTAATTATGAATTTTTTGAGTTTTAAGTTCCTTTCCTTTCTCTCTGCGCTGGAGAAGTGGCCAATCAATCTCTTTCCAGAACAGTAAGCAGAAGCTTCTTCCCAAGACTCTCCAGACCCAATTCCCATTTTCCCATCCCAGGTCTACAAGAGCTGAACAGCTTTGAAGTTCACCAAAAAGCTTCCAAGATTGGTGGAGAGGGGAAAGGAGGTGTTTAAGTCACGGTACACTTTACATCCTGAAACCCAAAAGCAACTGCAAAAAGTGCCAAAAGAAGAGAATTGTAACAGGGGATCCCTGGACAGATTCCTGAGTGATTTTTTTAAAAGTTTCTGTGGAAAATTAAAGTAAATCCATAAAAATCATAGCTGGCATTACCAAGTATTGGTGCCTCAGAATATTGGCTCTCTTAGAAAAAGTTATTTTGCCTGTATAGTTACGAAACAGTGCCAGTGTTAGCTATTCAGTTAACTCGAAAGAGAAAAATTCCACAAAAATCTCACTTCTAGCTACTCTGAAAATAATTCAAACCTAAACGATACCATTAGGATTAGGATCACTGTCCCACATGTGGAGCACAGTCTAATAAAAGAAATCAAATGCGTGGTTTCTAAAACTAGCTTTTATCCAACACAGATACATGCTGGCAAGAAGACAAATAGTGAGAGTGAAGTAATACACTTAGAGGGCATTTCCTGGGTTATAACACAATTAAAAAACTAAACTGTTCGGGTAGGAAAAACAATTTATCATACCTGTATACTCAGCGAGATGCTGATGACTAAATTTCCTGCCACTGCCAACAAAACACCAAAGAGGTGGATCTGTAAAAGAGAATTAAAAAAAAATTTGAAAAGGTTCTACAGGTTACAGATGATTCCCAAAATGAACACATGTCATGGTCCTTTGGTAAAACCTTCCTTTTTGTTTTTTAGCAATAACCAGTACTTTTTAAACCTTCAGGTGTTTATGTCTCATAATAAAAAAAGTGAAAATAAAGAATGGTAGAGGTCCAGAACTCGAAACACAATAGGCTATTTCTTTTCTAGATGCCAAAACAGCAAATTTGCCTCCACTCTCAGAAAAAAAACTGTTTTAATCTACTAGGAAAATTGGAAAGGACACAATCCCTTGCATTCCTTTCCTTGCTTTGATCATAAAAGAGTACTAAAGAGATGGTTGAGTTTTAAATATAATTATGGAAATTACTTGCACAAAACTTCTCAGAATATTTTAGAAAAACGCATCAATAAATTTCCTCAATTTTTTAAAATGAAATTTGTTAAGCACTTACTATGTGCCAGGCACTGTACTAAGTGCTTGGGTAGTTACAAGCTAATCAGGTTGGACACAGTCTACGTCCCACATGGGGCTCACAGTCTTAATCTCCATTTTACGGATGAGGTAACCGAGGCAAAGAGAAGCGAATGACTTGCTTCAGGTCACAAGGCAGACTAGTGGAGGAGGCAGGATTAGAACCCAGGTCCTTCTGACTCCCGGGCCATTGCTCAATCCACTGAGCCATGCTGCTTCCCTCGATTCTGTGTAACGTACTAGAACAAGGTGAATAAAAAAGGTTGGGGCAGATTCCACTGATTTCTGTGTACACCTGTATATACTTCTATAACCTAGGAGCTGCATTCTTGCAAAACTCCACATTTCCGAAAGGTACTGCTGTAAGAACTCACCCATTCTGACACGGTGTACATTTGCACAGCACACAAGCTTTTTCTACCAAAATTAGGGTTTGCTGCAGCCAAACGGGCTTATGCCGTCAGATGGATGCTCCGATTTCCCTAGGAAAGTGCTAGCCAAAATGTGTTATGAAAATTTTTCCCAGTGGCAAAACTGTGTGAACTGACTTTCTAACCTCTGCTTAAGAAAACTACTGGGTGACGAAATATTTTTACCCTTCAGTTACATTTCTGAAAAAGTACAGCAACAATTAGAAATTTAACAATTGATTAATGGTATTCCTCAGTGATATTTATGGAGTGCTTACGGTATGCACGAGAGGCAGCGTGGCTCAGTGGAAAGAGCCTGGGCTCAGTTCCCTCATCTGTAAAATGGGGATTAAGACTGTGAGCCCCACATGGGGCAGCCTGATGCCCCTGTGTCTATCCCAGCGCTTAGAACAGTGCTCTGCACCTAGTCAGCGCTTAACAAATACCAATATTATTATTCGGAGTCAGAGGTCATGAGTTCGACTCCCAGCTCTGCCACTTGTCAGCTGTGTGACTGTGGGCAAGTCACTTCACTTCTCTGGGCCTCAGTTCCCTCATCTGTAAAATGGGGATAAAAAGTGTGTGAGCCCCACGTGGGACAACCTGATTACCCTGTATCTCCCCCAGCGCTTAGAACAGTGCTCGGCACCTAGTAAGCACTTAACAAATACCAACATTGTTATTATTATTATTATTATGCAGAACACTGGATTAAGTGCTTGGGAGAGTACAATTCGACAGTAGATTAATTTCTATGTTCATATAAAATGGAACCTAGAATACTAATATTCATTCAAATCTGTCACATTGAAGTGGTCTATTTAATAATAATAACAATAATAATAATAATGTTGGTATTTGTTAAGCGCTTACTATGTGCCAAGCGCTGTTCTAAGCGCCGGGGTAGATACAAGGCAATCAGGTTGTCCCATGTGAGGTTCACAGTTTTAATCCCCATTTTCCAGATGAGGGAACTGAGGCCCAGAGAAGTGAAGTGACTTGCCCAAAGTCACATAGCTGCCAAGTGGCAGAGTCGGGATTAGAACCCATGACCTCTGACTCCCCAGTCCGTGCTCTTTCCACTGAGCCACACTGCTTCTCCATTTACAGTGATCCATGATGGGTGGTGTTGCGAGCACAACAAAAAATGAAAGGTGCTTTCTAACAAACATTTGGTAGTTATTGGTCTTACACATAAAAATACAAAGTACTGAGGAACAACCAGAAGTTCTACAAAGCTGATGCTTGTTCTCCTGACTTGGGTCTCAAGAATAGCGTTATTCAATTTTGCTACATTCTATTTTAATTAGGCCAGGATAACAGACTTCCAAAAATATTTATAAATCTGACATTACGTAAGAAAAATTAAGTATAGCTATTCTGGTTATTTTTTGATTGCTGCTTTATTGAAAGCCCCCACATTAACAAAAAAAAGTATCGTGATATCAATCATTATTTTAGGAGAAAGAAAGGTATTAAGGGGTTGAGAGTGTGGTTCCAAACAACGGGGGTTAAATAAATAAAACACCAGGGGATTATTATCAGCTTCTGCTTCTAGACCTTAGTTAAGCAGTCTGTTTCCAAAACACTGAATAAGCTCATTAGCATTTTACAGATTAATTTGTAATTGCTTAAAATTAAGAGTTTCCAGGAGACATATGGTACAAATGAACTTTAAACGTTCACAAGTTATCTAGGCAACGTTAGTGAAATAATACAGCATTTCTGATTCAGACGCGTGACATGATTTTGCCCTAAGGCATTTCTGTGCAGATCCACCGGGCATCATGGTCGATTCAACGAGAAGCAGTGTGGCCTAGTGGATAGAACATGGGTCCGGGAGTCAGAGGACCTGGTTGGAAAATTCCGGCTCCGTCACTCGTCTGCTGTATTACATTGTGCAAGTCATTCAGAGAAGCAGCGCGGCTCAGTGGAAAGAGCGTGGGTTTGGGAGTCAGAGGTCACGGGTTCTAATCCGGGCTCCGCCACTTGTCAGTTGTGTGACTTTGAGCAAGTCACTTCACTTCTCGGTGCCTCAGTTCCCTCATCTGCAAAATGGGGATTGTGAGCCTCACGTGGGACAACTTGATTACCTTGTATCCCCCTCAGGACTTAGAACAGTGCTTGGCACATAGTAAGCACTTAACCAATACCATTATTATTATTAATTGCTCTGGGCCTCAGTTGCCTCGATTGTAAAATGGGGATTAAGACTGTTAATCCCATGTGGAACAGGGACTGCAGCCAACAGGATTAGTTTCTATCTACCCCAGTGCTTAGTACATTGCCTGGTACATAGTAAGCACTTCAATACCCTACAAAAAAAAATTCACTGAGATGCTATAATGTTGGTATTTGTTAAGCACTTACTATATGCAGAGCACTGTTCTAAGCAGTGGGGTAGATCCAGGGTAATCAGGTCGTCCCACGTGAGGCTCACAGTTAATCCCCATTTTACAGATGAGGTAACTGAGGCGCAGAGAAGTTAAGTGACTTGCCCACAGTCACACAGCTTACAACCTATAGCGATGTGTTCCCTTAGTCTCCCATTGTGCATTAAAATGTAGTGCTCCCATAGGAATGACCATATTTTGAGAATTTAGACCTAAAGGATCAATTCATGATTGGGAATTTTAATTGCTACTTTCTGGTAAAACTACAAGAATTGGGTTACAGAAGGAAAAAAAGATTAAAAAGAAAAATCCGATTGGTAATTTATTATTCGTGGCAATACCACATTTTTATCTTTTCTTCCCTTACACTTACCTTATTCGGTACAAAATTTTCTATTTCTATTTTGGCACTATTCTCGATCGTTCAATCCCACTCAGAATCCAATTTCCATTGGTAATGTAATTACATAATCAAATAATTTACATTCCAAGATCTGATGGGTAACAAAATTGAGCTCCAAAAGGAAAAAAAAAAAACCAAAACCAGTGGTCTCCCCTACCCCAAAAATCTCTATATATAGCATGGATACTTCCGGTAATCTCTGACTATAATGTTAATAAATGGAGAAAATTACTTTGAAATTTCCTTATGAATTCACTCATCAATTCATTTAACTTATTGCTTTTATCAGAAAAAAAAAATTGGGGCACTTTCCACAGTTCACTGATAAATACGTACTTGTTCTTTAGTTTCTTGTTTTTTTGCGTCTCCCCTTGTACGATAGACCCTCTGTCCCTCAGACCATCCCGAATATCATATGCTTGATTCTATTTATTTGCTATTGTTTTAATGAGATGTTCTTCCCCTTGATTCTATTTATTGCCACTGTTCTTGTCTGTCTCCCCCGATTAGACTGTAAGCCCGTCAGTGGGCAGGGACTGTCTCTATCTGTTACCCATTTGTCCATTCCAAGCGCTTAGTACGGTGCTCTGCACATAGCAAGCCCTCAATAAATGCTATCGAATATGCATGGATGACCTGCAAAATGGGTGAGGGCCCAAGGCATCTGACGCGAATGGGGCGTCTCAGAAATACTCTGTCGGGTGACCACAAACAACCTGCACCCGTACTTCCGGCACATACTTCACGGGATGCACTGCTGGAAACAGAGGGACAGGCGTGTGAACTCGTCGTGGGCAGGGGATGTGTCTGTTTGTTGTTGCATTGTACTCTCCCAAGCGCTTGGTACAGTGCTTTGCACACGCTAAGAGCTCAACAAATACAACCGAATGAACGAATGGCACCACCACCACTACTGCCGGAGCAGTTCAAACACGTAGTCGGCCGGTGGCCTTAACCGCTGGGGTCTAAGCCACACTCCCCTGAATGGCAAGGGACCAGAACAGGGGCAGGGTTGAAATTTCAAAAATCATAATAATAATTGTGGTATTTAAGTGCCTACTTTATGACAAGCACTGGGGTAGGTACCAGATACGCAGGTCCCACATGAGGCCCACGGACCAAGTGGGAGGAGGACAAAGTATCGAGTCCCCAGTTTGCAGATGAGGGAACTGAGGCACATGGAAGTTAAGTGACTTCCCCAAGGTCACACGGCAGACAAGCGGCAGAGCCAGGATTAGAACCCAGGTCCTGTGACTACCGGGCCCAAGTTCTTTCTACTGGGCTACGCTGCTTCCCAATTGATCTTATTGGCCGATGAAGCAGCGTGGCTCAGTGGAAAGAGCCCGGGCTTGGGAGTCAGAGGTCATGGGTTCTCATCCCGGCTCCGCCGCTTGCCAGCTGTGTGACTTTGGGCAAGTCACTTTACTTCTCTGTGCCTCAGTTGCCTCATCTGTAAAATGGGGATTAAAACTGTGAGCCCCACGAGGGACAACCCGATCACCTTGTATCCCCCCAGAGCTTAGAACAGTGCTTTGCACATAGTAAGCGCTTAACAAATACCAATATTATTATTATTATTGCTTCCCATTAAGCCCCCTCTCTCAGTGAATCCTCAGAATCAGGAATGCATTCCTCCCACTAACAGTGTCATCTTAGAACCGAAGGACAACTGTACTTCTACTATAAAGCTGTACTTGGCTTCCACTAAGTGACATTTTGCCAAATCTCTTTGCCTCTTCTAAATTGGACTACTCGAAACAAAAATAAAAGTCTGGTATATTCACATTTTTAGTTATCCCTGAAGTGCACTAGAATTTATAATTTAGAAAAGGAGACAAGGAATTCCTGGTAAGCAAACAACATTTTTCCCTGTTAATGCAACATGAGTTTTTTAGGTTTACTAAATTTCACCTGCCAATCAATGGGAATCATTATAATAACTGTGGCACTTGTTAGGGTGTTTACTATGTGTCAGGCATAGTACTAAGAACTGGAGTAGATACAAGATAATTGGGTTGGACACAGTCCCTGTCCCACATAGGGCTCACGGTCTTATCCCCATTTTCTAAATGAGGGAACTTAGGCCGAGAAAAGTGAAGTGACTTGCCCAAGGTCACACAGCAGACACGTGGTGGAGCCGGGATTAGCTGGGATCCTTCCGGGTCCCAGCCCCACGGTCTATCCACTTGGCTCAGTGGAAAGAGCCCGGACCTGGGAGTCAGAGGTCATGGGTTCGAATCCCCGCTCTGCCACCTGTCAGCTGTGTGACTGTGGGCAAGTCACTTCTCTGTGCCTCAGTTACCTCATCTGGAAAATGGGGATGAAGACGGTGAGCCTCACGTGGGACAACCTGATTACCCTCTATCTACCCCAGCACTTAGACTAGTGCTCTGCACATAGTAAGCGCTTAGCCAACACCAACATTATTATTATTAAGCTATGCTGCTTCTACGTATAAGCTCAGTGGTATTCATCCAGCATTTACTCTGGGCCCAAGAGCACAGCACGAAGCACTTGGGATCCTAATTTCTTATTCTTCAATTCTTTTCTTTAATTTGGGCTGTCGAGTCGCCTCCGACCCAAAGCGCCACCATGGACGCATCTCTTCCAGAACTCCCCACCTCCATCTGCAATCGTTCTGGCAGTGCATCCGCAGGGTTTTCCCATCGCCTCCTTCCGCACAGTCAACTTGAGTCTCCCCCCTCGACTCTCTCCCGTGCCGCTGCTGCCCGGCACAGGTGAGTTTTGACTTGCAGCAGATGGCCTCCCGCTCGCTAGCCGCTAGCGAAACTCGGAATGGAATGGACAGGCCTCTGCTTGACTCTCCCTCCCGTAGTCGAGCCTGCTAGAGTACGGGCAACTCTCCAGGTGTGACCCTGAGAGGTGGGAATTTGGGGTTAGACTCCTCCCCCAAACTCCAATTGTTCCTCCCAGCCCCCAGAGCTCCCTGTACTTCTGTTCCAATTTCCAGTGGCTTCACCTCAGCCATTTCTCACTCCTTCCTCCTTCGGTACAAGGGGACACGGTTTATACACCAAAAGTTAAGACAACCAGCAGACCGTGCGCTTGAATTGTTTTGTTAGTAGTGGTGGTGGATTCTCCCCAGTTGTGAACGCTCCTTTGCACGTCCCTCTGTTCCCGGCAGTGCACACTGCGAGGCAGCTGGTCGGAAGCATTTATATTAATGTCTGGCTCCCCCTTTAAAGTGGAAGCTTGGTGTGGCAAGGGAACGTATCTGCTATTGTTACATTGGACTCTCCCAAGTGCTGAGTAAAGTGCTTTGCACACAGTAATAATAATAATAATGTTGGTATTTGTTAAGCGCTTACTATGTGCAGAGCACTGGGGTAGATACAGGGTAATCAGGTTGTCATTCATTCATTCAATAGTATTTATTGAGCGCTTACTATGTGCAGAGCATTGTACTGAGCGCTTGGAAAGTCCAATTCGGCAACAGCTAGGGACAGTCCCTGCCCTCTGACGGGCTCACAGTCTAATCGGGGGAGACGGACAGACAAGAACAATAGCAATAAATAGAATCAAGGGGATGAACATCTCATGAAAGGTTGTCCCCCGGGGAGGCTCACAGTTAATCCCCATTTTACGGACGAGGTCACTGAGGCACAGAGAAGTGAAGTGACTTGCCCACAGTCACACAGCTGACGAGTGGCAGAGCCAGGATTCAAACCACTCAATGCGATAGAATAAATGAATGGAAGTTCAGGTGCAGGTTGTGGTCACAGAACAGAGTATTTCTGATCGATCAATGGCGTTTATTGAGCACTTACTGTGTGCAGAGCTCTGTCTCCTTTTCCTTTCCCTCTCTCTTCCTCCCCCATCCCTCCCCGCTATGGAAACTACGCCAATAGAAACGTCCTTGAAGGGGGACAGGTAGGGATAAGAGTGTTATCGACTTTCCCCTTCTTTCCTCACTTTGTGCCTACCTGAGACCACGCTGTTTCAAGGTTACCGTCGCCTCCCACCCCTTAACTGAAGGAGTCGTCAAGACTCAGTTCTGGGTTCCCTTTTATTCTCCATCTACAAGCAGCGTGGCTCAGTGGAAAGAGCCCAGGCTTGGGAGTTCGAATTCTGGCTCTGCCACTTCTCAGCTGCGTGACTGTGGGCAAGTCACTTCACTTCTCTGGGCCACAGTTACCTCATCTGGAAAATGGGGATTAACTGTGAGCCTCGTGGGACAACCTGATGACCCTGTATCTACCGCAGCGCTTAGAACAGTGCTCTGCACATAGTAAGTGCTTAACAAATACCAACATTATTATTACCCTTGGAGAACTCACTGGCTCCCACGGTTTCAACTACCACCTCTATGCAGACGATTCCCAAATCTCCAGCCCCGATCTCTGCCCTTCTCTGCAGTCTCACGTTTCCTCCTGCCTCCAAGACATCTCTACTCGGATGTCCTGCCGATTCCTCAAACTTAACAAATCCAAAACAGAGCCCCTCATTTTTCCACCCAAACCCTGTCCTTCCCATGATTTGCCCATCACTTCAGACAGCGCCATGATCTTTCCTGTTTCACAAGCCCATAACTTTGGTGTTACCCTTGACTCAACTCTCTCATTCACCCCACACAGTCAATCTGTCATCAAATCCTGTTGGTTCAACCTTCCCAACATCACCAAAATCCACCCTTTCCTCCACGACTAAACTGCCACTACATTAATCCAAGCACTTATCCTCCCTCACCTCGATTACTGCATCAGCCTCCTCACTGACTTCCCTGCCTCCTGTCTCTCTCCATCCCAGTCCATACTTCACTCTTCTGACAAGATGATTTTTCCACAAAACCATTCAGTCCACGTTTCCCCACTCCTCAAGAACCTCCAGTGGTTGCCCATCCACCTCGGCATCACGCAGAAACTCCTTACCATAGGAGCACTCAATCACCTTGCCCCCTCCTACCTCCCTTCGATAGCCCTCTTGAATTTGGCTTTACACCCTTTATTCATCCCTCCCAGAGCCCTGAAGCACTTATGTACATATAGGTAATTTACTCATTTATATTTATTAATATCTATTAACATTATTCGACTCCCGGCTCGGCCACTTGTCAGCTGTGTGACTGTGGGCAAGTCACTTCACTTCTCTGTGCCTCAGTTACCTCATCTGGAAAATGGGGATTAACTGTGAGCCTCACGTGGGACAACCTGATGACCCTGTATCTACCCCAGCACTTAGAACAGTGCTCTGCACATAGTAAGCGCTTAACAAATACCAACATTATATTAATATATTAATTATATTAACATATCAAAATAAGCACTTAGTACAGCACTCTGCACACAGTAAGTGTTCAATAAATATGATTGAATGAATTAAATGAATAACATTGATATCTGTCTTCCCCTCTAGACTGTAAGCTCATTTTTTTATATTCATTCAATCGTATTTATTGAGCACTTACTATGTGCAGTGCACTGTACTAAGTGCCTGGAATGTACACTTCGGCAACAGAGACAATCTTATTTTATAATTATTATAAAATTATCTTATTTTATAATTGCAAGTTTATAATATACAGTTTTATAGTATTTGTGAAGCGCTTCCTGTGTGTCAAACACTGTTCTAAGTACTGGGGTAGATATGTGTTAGGCTGGACACAGTCACTGCCCCACATGGGGCTCCCAGTCTAACTAGGAGGGACAACAGGAGAACCGCAGCACAGAGATGTTAAATGACTTGCTCAAGGTCACACAGCAAGCATGTGGCAGAACTAGGTTTGGAACCCACGTCCTCTGACTCCCAGGCCTGTGCAGTTTCCACTAAGCCGTGCTGCTTCGTTGTGGGCAGGGAACGCGTCTGCCAACTGTGTTACATCGTTCTCTCCCAAGCGCGTAGCACAGTGCTCTGCACGTAAAAAGCATTCGATAAATACGATTCTACCCAAACCTAATGCACCTTGACCTTCTGGCTTCCTCTGAACCATTCCGGGAACCATTCCTTTCTCTTCGAAACACCATTTAACCTTAGTTTCTATTAATTTTCTCCTAGTCTTCCTCTTACCTGTATGATCCATCTCAGTTTTTTAAGGGATTCTTCCTCTGCCTCCCATGTCTGTCGGTCTCCCAAGAGAGAGGACTGTACTCTCCCAAGCACTCAGTACAGTGCTCTGCACCCAGAAAGTGCTCAATAAATACCACCGATTGACTGACACGACAAAAAAGACTGAGAAGGTGCATCCGGGGAGATAGAAAGACAACCAGGGGAGGACAGAGTCAGGGGAGCCAAGGTTGGGTAGTGTTTCCAGGGGAAGGGGGTGGTCCAACCTGTAGCTGAGAAGTCGAGGAGGATTAGGACGGAGTAGAGGTCGTTGGATTTAGCATAAAGGGGTCATCGGTGACCTTAAAGTGGGCAGTTTGTGGAGTAGAGGGGGTAGAAGCCAAATTGGAGGAGATAAAGAAGAGAACTGGAGAAGAGGAAATGGAGGCAGCAGGTGTAAGCAATTTGCTTTTGAAGAGCTTGGAAAGGAATGGTAGGAAGGTTGATTTCCTCCTGAATAGGCTTTTTTTTTTTTTTAAATCCACATCCACAGGTTTTTCTAATCACTTTCACACTTATGATCCAGGGGAACAAGGTGTGTCATATGACGTTTGACGACCGTTAATAGACACACCCACAAGTTAGGTTTAGAAACCTATTCTCAGAGGTTCTATTCTGGAATATCTCTGGTCAGAAGTGAAGATTCAGAATTTTTCTACAGCCATAGAGCCGTTGCATATGAAGCAAATTTAGATTTAAAAGAGATAGACCCTGAAAAGGAAAATCAGTTCAAAGGAAAATCTTCAGAAAACATTTATCTTAAAAATGAAAAGTTGAGATGCTTTGTCAATTTTACAGAATGTTGCTTAAGTGTAACAGGGTTTAGGGATTTTATGTTCATCTCATATTGATTTTGGTCTCTTCCCACCAACTCTTCTCTGATACTGGGTAGGAATTAATAACAACCAAATTTCATGTTGAAGCATGACCACCTTATTAAGTTTAGTTGTCACAGAAGCATGCAAATAGGAAAAAAGAACGAATGCTAATTCCCTTAATTTCCTTCCCAAGTGTTGCAGCAAGATGCAGTTAAGGCTATTTTACCCCCATTGCTTGTATTCATTGGACCAAAAGTGGCTCTTTCTCTTGTATCTTCTGTTGGAAGACTTGTGAATATGCTTTCTAGGACCAGATGAAGTAGGAGAAAAAATAGTCCAGAAGCAACTGAATCAAAAGTTCTGCTGATCATTAAGGATCCCTTGAAACTTATGGGAAAATAGTATTACGCCCCAAGGAATTGGCTAGATATTTTACCTGCCCGATGATTTTCTTTATAGTAGTTTTAGAATTCCTTATTTCTCATCCAAATTAGGAATAGCACTGGCATTAACTTTTAAACAAACTGAGTGTTTCCCCTAAATGCATACAGTTTTCTTAGGTGGTAGCATCAATTAATTCCGTAAAACTCCATTTGAGTAGAATGTGCAGAATTCTTTGGGGGTATTGGACTGTAGGCTGAAAGGTATTAGACTGTAAATTCATTGTGGGCAGAGAATTTGCCTGCCAACTCTGTTGTACTGTGCTCTCCAAAGCACTTAGTGCAGTGTTCTGCGCATAGCAAGTGCTCAATAAACACCATAATAACGTTGGTATTTGTTAAGCGCTTACTATGTGTAGAGCACTGTTCTAAGTGCTGGGGGAGATACAGGGTAATCAGATTGTCCCACGTGAGGCTCACAGTCTTAGTCCCCATTTTACAGATGAGGGCACTGAGGCACTGAGAAGTGAAGTGACTTGCCCAACCGTCACACAGCTGACAAGTGGCAGAGCCGGAATTCAAACCCATGACCTCTGACTCCCAAGCCCGGGCTCTTGCCACTGAGCCACGCTGCTTCTCTAATCAATGAATCATTGAATGCATCAATGAAGCAGCGTGGCTCAGGGGAAAGAGCCCGGGCTTGGGAGTCAGAGGTTATGAGTTTGAATCCCAGCTCCGCCACTTGTCAGCTGTGTGACTTTGGGCAAGTCACTTCACTTCTCTGTGCTTCAGTTACCTCATCTGTAGAATGGGGATTAAGACTGTGAGCCCCACGTGGGACAACCTGATAACCTTGTATCCCCCCCATTGCTTGGCACATAGTAAGCCCTTAACAAACACCATCATCATTATTATTAAAAATATAATTTTGGGCAGTGGATTCATTTTTCCACTCCAACGGCAAGATCTTGTCATAGAACTATTGTGCAACTCTGGTTCTCTCCCTCTCTTCTCTGCGTTTATGAATACAGACAGGTTTCCTATGATTCAGAGATGAAGCCAATGGTGATGAAATTTTATAGGTATGAGCAGATGGGGCCTGGGAATGTATCCCTTTGTTGTTACATCATACTCTCCCAAGCACTTATTGTCTTCCCGATAAATGAGATGACCAGGAGCGCGGCTTTAACGAGCCGGTGTGTGGAGTATTAGAGATCCTGTCCCTTCGTATACATTCCCGCTTCTCCGGTACCGTGAACACGAGAGGTGGAACACAGAAATTTGTATTCCAAACAGCTAGGCGTGGCTGGTCTGTTTAACTCCGGCTCATACCGAGGGTGAAGGTCAGCTGCTCCAACCTGGGATTTAATGACTGGTGACACCTCTCCCGCAAACAAGGTAGGGGAGGAAGGAAGCAAAATCCGAAAGAATTTGTTTTATACTCGACTCAGAGGTCGACGGTGCTCAAACCTGTATTTCTCAAGCTCAGGACCAGAGTGGCAATTTTAGAAAAGTAAGAATTACACAAGGTAATCAGTTCAAAGGCGGGTTTTAAATAAACTTATTTGAATTATGAAGGTACAAAGAGATTTCTGAATCCAAATATTTTCACTAGATAAGAACAAATTTTGGCAGTTGATAACGATTGGCGTGAGGATAAGCAATGTGTTAGTAAAATAGGCCTTTTTCTTCCTAAATTCTGAGACAGACACAAGGAACTACTCATTTTTGGAATAGTGATGGTGTGTCTCTTTCTTTTAATGACGTGAATGAGTTGTGTGCCTTCACACTTCCTTGGGCCATCGGTCTCTATTGGCTGCAGTTGCTTTTGCTACAGATTATATTTCATTTGGGCAGATGAATTCTTTAAAACCCCTAGCTCAGGGAACAGGCTAGTAAGCATTTCAAACTGCTGGCCCAGTTGTGCCTATTTTCGCCAATGACTCTTTTAGCTTTTTAGACATAATTTTGCTATTGTTCTTGTCTGTCCATCTCCCCCGATTAGACTGTAAGCCTGTCAAAGGGCAGGGACTCTCTCTGTCTGTTACCTATTTGTACATTCCAAGCGCTTAGTACAGTGCTGTGAACATAGTAAGCGCTCAATAAATACTATTGAATGAATGAATGAATAAAACAAATCTGTGATATCACTAATTCTCCTAAGCTAATAATAGAGAACATAACACCTATCTCCCCCAGTTGTTCTTTTGGCTTCGTCAATGTTTTCATCTCCCATATCCACATTCTTGTTTATGCCGGTCCCAAGACAACACCTGCCTACTTTCTAAATCTAACCCCCCTACCTGTGCTTTGGATCCATTCCCTCTCTGCTCACCTCTTTAGAAATATTTGCTCCGTTCCACCTCCCACCTGTTATTTCTAGCTTTGGCGTCTAATAATAGTGTGGGGGGTGGGGAGGGGGACTGTGCTCCCATTTCCTTTTCCAGCTATTTCCTCATCTCTGGACTGTAAACTCGTTGTGGTCAGGGAATATGACTGTTATATTGTAATCTCCCAAGGGTTTAGTACAGTGCTCTGCACACAATAAGTGCTCAATAAATGCAATAAAGACAGACTGGCTGAACTCTTATCCCTTCACCTGTCTAAACTCCTCAAATGGACTGCTTTCCATTATCTGATTCTGTTTCCTCTCTCCTGAGCCCTTGTAAGCCTCCTACATTGAGAATCTTTTTTTTTTTTTTTAATGGTATCGGTTAAGCATTTACCATGTGCCAGGGGCTGAACTAAGCACTGGGGTAGATACAAGCTAATTGGGTTGGATACAGTCTCTGTCCCACAAGGGGCTCACAGAATTAATCCCCATTTTACAGATGAGGTAACTGAGGCACAGAGAAGTGAAATGATTTGCCCGAGGTCCCGCAGCGGAGAAGTGGCAGAGCCGGGATTAGAACCCAAGTCCTTCTGACTTCGAGGCCTGTGCTCTATCTATCCACTAGACCGCCCTGGCTTGCTTCCTTTTCTCTGATTACCGGTTTCAGATCTTGTCCTGCAAATTAAAGGTCTCTTCTCTGTACTAATTTCCTGCCACTGTCCGTAAGGTTGAAGGCAAAGTAAGATTTAGCAACTGACTGACTGGGTTGGCAGGGTGAAATGAGAATGGGCAAGGAAGGCCAAAAACAGAGGAACTGAAAAGGACTTTGAGTTTTGGATTGGGAGGAGGGTAGATAGGCAGGTAGTAATAATAATAATAATGATTAAGGGACCACGCAACAGTTTTTATGCCTCTACGCCTTTCTATAGTATGGATTGTAAATGGTTATCTGTGAAAAAAAGGAGACTTTTGACATCTGGAAAAAAAAGGCCAAAAATAATCGGGGATTTTGTTTGAGAATTATTCCCAAGTCTGTACATAAAACATGTGGGAGCGACTTGCCCCCAGATTTGACAAATTGTATTAAGGACTCCGTGACAGTAGAGACGAGTAGAGATGTCCCGCCAGTGTAAGGGAGATGTAGGGAAGCAGCCTGGCCTAGTGGATAAAGCATGGTCCTGGGAATCAGAATCAGAAGGACCTGGGTTCTAATTCTGGCTCAGCCACTTGTCTGCTGTGTGACCTTGGGAAGTCACTTGACTTCTCTGGGCCTCAGTTCCCTCATCTGTAAAATAAGGATTAAGGCTGAGAGCCCCACGTGGGACAGGAACTGTGTCCAACTCGATTACACTATCTACCCCAGTGCTTAGTAGAGTGCTTGGCACCTCAAAAGGGCTTAAATATAATTTTAAAATAAAATCTCGGCTCTACTACTTGTCGGCTGTGGACGAGTCACTTAAATTCTCTGTGACTCAGTTCCTTCATCTATAAAATGGGGACTAAGCCTATGAGCCCCAAGTGGGACAGGGACTCTATCCAACCTGCTTAGCTTGTATCCAAACCAGGGCCTAGTCTGGCACATAGTAAGCGCTTAATAAATACCAATTAAAAAAAAAATCCTGAAGGCAGAAGGAAATGAAAAACTGCCGAGAAGCAGAGAGACCAGAGCTGGAGATGTAGATTTTGGAATTCAAGACATTCTCCATAGCTGCATGCCTGGAGGACCCCACCCTCCTCCTTCCTAGCCCCACAAACACTTATGAATATATATATAAAGATATATATATATATATCTTTTATGTCTTTTATTTATTTATTTATTCATTTATTTATATTAACGTCTGTCTCCCCCTCTAGACTGTGAGCTCATTGCGGGCAGGAATGTTTCTGTTTGTTGTTATACTGTACTCTCCCAGGTGCTTAGTACAGTGCTTTGCACGCAGCAAGTGCTCAATAAATGATTGCAAGAATGAATGAGAGAACTGCTGCTGGAATGGGGAAATGGGAGAGCTAGGAAGAGCACCAGGAGGAGAAGCAGAGACAGCACCAAGACTTATTTCTATGCAGATGACTCCCAAATCAACCTCTCCGGCCCTGACCCTTCTCCTCCTCTGCAGTCTCACATTTCCTTCTCGCTTAAGCCCCTCTCTACTTGGGTGTCCCAAAGACACCTCAAATTTAACGTGTCCAAAACAGAGCTCATTTTCCCACCCGAATTCTGTCCTTCCGATTTCCCAGTCAGTGCCTCTCATCCTCCCCGTCTCACGAGCCCCTAGCCATTGCATTATCCTAAACTCATCTCTCTCTTTCAATCTGCATATTCATTCTGTCATGTGATCTTGTCTGTTCTACCTTCACCATATCTTGAAAATCCACCCCTTCCTCTCCAGCCAAACTGCTTACCACACTGGCCCCAGCACTTATCGCATCCTGCCCTGACTCCTGAATCGGCCTTCTTACTGACCTCCCAGCCTCCTGTCTCTCCCCCTCTCCGGTCCATATTTCACTCTCCTGCCGGGATCGTTTGTCCGGAAAAACCATTCAGTCCATAGCTCCCCACTCCTCAAAAGACTCCGGCGGTTGCCCATCCACCTCCAAATCCAGATGCCCACCCACGTCCAAATCCAGACAGGGTCGCTCGTCAACTTTGGACCCTGCATCCCCACATTCCCAATTGTTTCCGGGTGATCCCAGGCTCTGAGGTCCCCCAGTGTGGCTAGAAGAAGCCGGCCTGAAGGCCCAATTTTTCTTCTTCCTGTCCGCCTTAGGGTTAGAGAAGCAGCCTGGCTCAGTGGAAAGAGCCCGGCTTGGGAGTCACAGGTCATGGGTTCGAATCCCAGCTCTGCCACTTGTCAGCTGTGTGACTGTGGGCAAGTCACTTCACTTCTCTGGGCCTCAGTTACCTCATCTGGAAAATTGGGATTAACTGGGAGCCTCACGTGGGACAACCTGATGACCCTGTATCTACCCCAGCGCTTACAACAGTGCTCTGCACATAGTAAGCACTTAACAAATGCCAACATTATTATTATTATTTTTATCCACCTCGGGGCTGGAGAAAGACAGAGATTGGGGAGCCCTAAATCTGAGCCTGCAAAACCGGGAAGGAGATGTATGCCAAATGAGATATACATCCCCTTGATTCTATTTATTGCTACTGTTTTTGTCCATCTGTCTCCCCCGATTAGACTGTAAGCCCGTCAGAGGACAGGGATTGTCTCTATCTGTTGCCGATTTGTCCATTCCAAGCGCTTAGTACAGTGCTCTGCACATAGTAAGCGCTCAATAAATACTACTGAACGAATGAACGAATGCAGGCTCCTCTTCTGCTGCCGCTTCCACACTGTCCAGCACACTGCCCCGCCAGGGCAGGGGACGCTGACATGTCCTCCTCTGATCCGCCGAACTAAGATACTACCGCTAATGAAGACAAGTCTTTCCAACCCAAATGGCTCATATCTACTCCAGGCCTTAAAACAGTGCCGGGCACGTAATGCTTAGCAAATACCATAAAAAAAGAAAAACAAGAGAAGGAAATTTCTATTTAGCTGCACCTGTTGCCACCATATAGGCTGGAATTTCTTTGGAGAGCTCCCCCCCCGTCCCCATCAGCCTGGGCAAAGTCCAAAAGTTCATCAAGCAAGTAGCATGGCTTTGTGCATAGTTTACGGGCCTGGTTGTCAGAAGGACCCGTGTCCTAATCCCAGCTCCGCCACTGGTCTGCTGGGGGGGGGGGCCCTTGGGCAGGTCACTGAACTGCTCTGTGCCTCAGTTTACCTCACCTGTAAAATGGGAATTGAGACTGTGAGCTCCATGTGGGACCTGGACTGTGTCTAACCTGATTTACTCCAGCGCTTAGAACACTGCTTGGCACCTAGGAAGTGCTTCACGAATACCATAAAAAAAAGCAAGCCATCCCTGTCCCTCATAAAATCAAAACAAATGAAAAAAACCTCCCATTTGCTGATTGCTTCCCCTTCTAACCCCCAGGGATATTAAGGTGGACATTCATCCAGATTTATTCCCGATAAGCCAGTTATTTACCAGATGCTTTGTCCCCGGTCAGGTACAGTTACGGCATCCGGTGGTTCTATGTCTGGTGTTCCGATTTCATGTGCAATCTCCTCTGCTTAGGCTCATCTACTGATTTCCATGGCTCCCTAAAGTGGTCCTCACGTTCAAAGGAAGGTTTTGGACTGAAGGAAACAGATTCCCCCTGAAGAAACATTCTAGGCTCAGGTAGCCTCACGCTCACTTCCACAAAATGGCTCTTTCGTTACGTTTCCTGTCAAGCATAACACATAAACCCCCGCACGTGCCTCTCTGCGTCTCGTATTTCTGAGTACAACAGTAATAATAATCGTCGTAATAACTGTGGTATTCATTAAGTGCCGACTATGTACTATGTGCCGAGATAGGTACAAGCTTATCAGGTTGGTCACAGTCTCTGTCCCACATGGGGCTCACAATCTCAATCCCCATTTTACAGATGAGGAAACTATTGATTCTATTTATTCTATCTATTCTATATTTACTGATTCTCTTTATTCTATCTCTCTATTCTATTTATTGATTCTTGATTCTATTTATTGCCATTGTTCTTGTCTGTCCGTCTCCCCCGATTAGATTATAAGCCCGTCAAAGGGCAGGGACTGTCTCGATCTGTTACCGATTTGTACATTCCAAGCGCTTAGTCCAGTGGTCTGCACATAGTAAGCGCTCAATAAATACTAGTGAATGAATGAATGAAACAGGGGTCTGGAGAAGTGAAGTGACTTATCTAAGGTCACACAATTGGACAAGTGCGGGAGCCAGGATCAGAACTCGGGTCCTTCTGACTTCCAGTCCCGCGCTCTATCCGCTAAGCCACACGTCTCCCCCGTCTGCTGTTTCCTAGGGCTTAATCCAGGTAGGTAATAAGGCAAGTAAATGAGTGTGAGGCAACCGGCGCTTAGAACAGTGCTCGGCACATAGTAAGCGCTTAACCAATACCAACATTATTTATTATTAATTCCACGCACTGTACTAGGAGCTTGGGAAACACAGAACGAAGTGGGCGGGGAACGAGTCTGCTTATTGTTATATCGTACTCTCCCAAGCGCTTAGCCCAGTGCTCTGCACACGGTAAGCGCTCAATCAATAGAACTGAGTGAAAAAACTGACATATTTCCTGCTCACAAGGAGCATGCCCTCTAATGGGGGAGTCAAACATTAAATCTTCACGGGTGTAGCAAAAAAAAATGAATTGAGCGGGCAATCGAATAGACTTATATAAAAGTGCCAAGGATGGGTATGAATGAACTTTTGAGTGCTAGAGGTGGCTGTTAGATGACATAGGAGGCCAGGGAAGTCTTGCTGGAAGAGCTGGGATTCGAGGAGGACTTTAAATCGATCTATGGTATTTCTTGAGCAACTACCGGGCTAAAAAGTATAATATAATCAAGTCGGCAGACACAATCCTTGCCCTCAAGGAGCATTGCCCGACATAAAAAGCACTGATCTGGGAGTCTGGGGACCTGGGTTCTACGCCGAGCTCCACCGCCTGCCTGCTGTACGACCTTGGACAAGTCATCGAGCGCTTAGTACAGTGCTCTGCACAGAGTAAGCGCTCAATAAATACTATTGAATGAATTTAACTTCTTCGGGCCTCGGTTTCCTCTTCTGTAAAAAGGGGACTGAATAATCAAACGGGAGTATTTATGGAGCTCGTGCTTACTGTGCAGAGCACTGGACTGGGTGTTTGGGAGATTACAATACAATAGAATCAGCAGACATGATCTCTGCCCTCAAAGAGCTTAAAATCGAGCGGGGGGATGGATGTTAAAACAATGGGGAAAATGGCAGAGTTAGGAGGTATGAGAGGCCAGGTTGTGAGCTACTGGTGGGTAGAAGGGAAGAGTGGGGTTTATTGTTACTGTTATTACTGTTTATGCTGTATACCTGTTTATCTGGTTATATATATTTATCTGGTTAAACAAATATGCCTTTGTACATAAATATAAAATCAGATGTGTATATATAGATGTACACACACGCAAAGATAGATAGATAGAGATATATATGCATAGTTAGACTGAGCTTTTAATTGATTTAATACTGTTATTACTGTTTGTGCTATATACCTGTTTATCTGGTTATATGTATATATAAAATATGCCTTTATACATAAATATAAAATCAGATGTGTATATATATATATATACATATATATATGTACACACACACAAAGATCGATAGATATAGATAGATAGATAGATAAATAGATGATAGATAGATACAGATATATATGTATAGACTGAGCTCTTATTTGATTATCAGGTATTTCTTCTGATTATCTTGTATCTACCCCAGTACTTAACAAAGTGCTTGGAACAGTGAGAAGGAGCATGGCTTAGTGGAAAGAGCCCGGGTTTCAGAGTCAGAGGTCGCGGGTTCTAAACCCGACTCCGCCACTGATCAGCTGGTTGATTTTGGTCAAGTCACTTATCTTCTCCGTGCCTTAGTTACCTCATCTGTAAAATGGGGATGAAGACTGTGAGCCCCACGTGGGACAACCTGATTAGCTTGTATCTCCCCCAGTGCTAAGGACAGTGCTTGGGACATACTAAGCACTTAACAAATGCCATCATTATTATTATTAACGTAGTAAGTACTTAGCAAATACCACGATCATTATTGTTTATTATTATTATGGAGTTAATTAAATGGGGGTAGGCAGACATTACAATAAATAACAGATAAGGGAAGCAGCAGAGTATGAGGGTTTCAGTGGTATTCACTGAGCACTTTAGAACAGTGAGAGCACTGTACTAGACGCTCGGGAAAGCACGTTACGACAGAGCTGATGGAGACGATCCTAGCTCACCAGGAGTTTAGCATCTAGAGGATATAATAATGTTGGTATTTGTTAAGCGCTTATTATGTGCAGAGCACTGTTCCAAGCGCTGGAGTAGATAGAGGGTCGTCGGGTCGTCCCACGTGAGGCTCACAGTCTTCATCCCCATTTTCCAGATGAGGGAACTGAGGCCCAGAGAAGTGAAGTGACTCGCCCACAGTCACACAGCTGACAAGCGGCAGAGCCGGCATTCGAACCCATGACCTCTGACTCCCAAGCCCGGGCTCTTGCCACTCAGCCATGCTGCTTCTCCGATATGTGGAGAGAGGCATGGGTTGTTGGATTGCGAGGGGAGGGAGTTCCATGTTGGGGAAGAATATGAGCCAAGGGAAGGAGGCCAAAGAATCAAGAGGGAGACAATTCCTAATTTGGCTTGGGAGGAGCCAAGAGTGTGAGCTGGGGAAGAGCGAGTGAAGAGAGCACAATGCCCAAACTGATGATCTCTAACCACAGAGTTTCACGTTTTATGTTTTCTCTTTCTAGCTGTAATTGTGGGGGGAAAGGGTAACACGAACAGAAATGGTTTAAAATCATTCTAAAATTAAGACGGGTCCAACAAACTCTATGTGTGGAGACACTTAAGAGACACTTAGAGAAGCAGCGTGGTTCAGTGGAAAGAGCCCGGGCTTGGGAGTCAGAGGTCATGGGTTCGAATGCCGGCTCTGCCACTTGTCAGCTGTGTGACTGTGGGCAAGTCACTTCACTTCTCTGGGCCTCAGTTACCTCATCTGGAAAATGGGGATTAACTGTGAGCCTCACGTGGGACGACCTGATGACCCTGGATCTCCCCCCAGCGCTTAGAACAGTGCTCGGCTCATAGTAAGAGCTTAACAAATACCAACATTATACTTAAGACCAATCTTCATCACATCAGAGGACCTAGGTTCTAATCCTGGCTCTGCCACTTGCCTGCTGGGTGACCTTGGGTAAGTCCTTGACTGCTCTGTGCCTCAGTTTCCACATTTGAAAATGGGGATTAAATACCCATTCTACCTCCCCTCAGATTGTAAACTCCATATGGGACAAGGATTGTGTCTAACCTGATCATCTTGAATCTACTGCGTTCTGGGAGAGATGTGTCCGTGGTGTCGCTATGGATCATTCATTCATTCATTCAATAGTATTTATTGAGCGCTTACTATGTGCAGAGCACCGGACTAAGCGCTTGGAATGGACAAATCGGCAACAGATAGAGACGGTCCCTGCCCATTGACGGGCTTACGGTCTAATCGGGGGAGACGGACCAAAAAAAGCAATAAATAGAATCAAGGGGATGAACATCTCATTATTAACAGAATAAATGGGGTCGGAAATGACTCGTCGGCATAAGACAAGACTCCGTGGCTTATTACAGTTGTGGCATATAATAAGCTCTCAAACAACACTATTATTATTATTATTATTATCGTTATGTCTCTTCCTTCCTTTGAGAATCAGTACAGCCTAGTAAAAAGAGCACAGGCCCGGGAGTCAGCAGACCTGGGTTCTCACCCCAGCTCCACCACTTGCCTGCTGTGTGATCTTGAACGAGCCACTTAACCTCTCTGTACCTCAGTTTCCTCATCCGTAAAACGAGGTTGAAATCCCTGTTCCTCCTGTTACTTAGACTGTGGGACAGGGACTATGTCCAACCCGATTATCTTCTATCTACCCAGCGCTCGGTACGGGGCCCGGCACAGGGTAAGTATTTAACGCTAACAATTATTACCGCTTTGCACTTCAAGCAGGATTGAACTTAGTCTGTTTTCAATTCATTCAATAGTATTTATTGAGCATTTACTATGTGCAGAGCACTGTACTAAGCACTTGGAATGGACAAATCGGCAATTCAAAAACGTCTATCTAGATACCAAATGTCTAAAATGAGGACTCTGAATTTAGCTCATTTCCCAGACCTTTAGAGAAGCTAATTCTGATTCTTCCTAATACTGATTCTTCCTAATTCATTCAATAAAAGGGCGATGGATAGTCTTATAATAATTTTTAAAAAGTCTAAAGCCTTTCCAACTCCACTGAGAAACGAGGGTGAAGGTGAGTTCTCCTCATTTCCTGTTCGGCCCATATGAAGACACTGACCAAGTGAGTTACCGATTCTTACTATTTCATTTAATGAAAGGGTGATGGATATTCTTATAGAGAAGCAGCGTGGCTCAGTGGAAAGACCCCGGGCTTGGGAGTCAGAGGTCATGGGTTCGAATCCCGGCTCTGCCGCTTGTCAGCTGTGTGACTGTGGGCGAGTCACTTCACTTCTCTGTGCCTCAGTTCCCTCATCTGCAAAATGGGGATTAAGACTGTGAGCCTCACGTGGGACAAGCTGATTCCCCTGTATCTACCCCAGCACTTAGAACAGTGTTCTGCACATAGTAAGTGCTTAACAAATACCAACATTATTACTATTATTATTATTATAATTTTTAAAAGGTCTAAAGCCTTCCCAACTCCAGTGAGAAACGGGGGTGAAGGGAAGTTTTCCTCATTTCCTGTTCGGCCCAAATGAAGACACTGACCAAGCGAGTTACCGATTCTTACTATTTCATTCAATGAAAGGGTGATGGATATTCTTATAATAATTTTTAAAAAGTCTAAAGCCTTTCCAACTCCACTGAGAAACGGGGGTGAAGGGAAGTTCTCCTCATTTCCTGTTCAGCCCAGATGAAGACACTGACCAAGCGAGTTACCGATCCTTACTAATTCATTCAATAAAAGGGTGATGGATATTCTTATAATTATTTTTTAAAAGTCTAAAGCCTTCCCGACTCCGGTGAGAATTGGGGGTGAAGGTAAGTTCTCCTCATTTCCTGTTTGGTCCAAATGAAGACACTGACCAAGCGAGTTACCGATTCTTACTATTTCATTCAACAAAAGGGTGATGGATATTCTTATAATAATTTCTAAAAAGTCCCAACTAGAAAGCCGTCTACATCCAAAGCCGAGATCACCGAGACCGAGAGTGCTTTCCCCAACGGCAATTGAGCAAATCAAGTGTATTTTTTCAGGAGGTGACTAAAGGGCAAAGAAACCCTTTATCCCCTGTATCTCCCCCAGCACTTAGAACAGTGCTCTGCACACAGTAAGTGCTTAACAAATACCAACATTATTATTATTATTATAATTTTTAAAAAGGCTAAAGCCTTCCCGACTCCATCGAGAAACGGGGGTGAAGGTAAGTTCTCATTTTTTGTTGGGCCCAAATGAAGACACTGACCAAGCGAGTTACCGATTCTTGCTATTTCATTCAACAAAAGGGCGATGGATATTCTTATGATAATTTTTTATAAATCCCAACTAGAAAGCCGTCTACATCCAAAGCCGAGATCACCGAGACCGAGAGTGCTTTCCCCGACGGCAAGTGAGCAAATCAAGTGTATTGTTTTAGGAGGTGACTAAAGGGCAAAGAAACCCTAGTAAGCACTTGGGAAAATCCAACGGAAACAAGACACATTCGCTGAAGACGAGGAGCTTACAATCTGCAACAGGAAATCGTGAAAGAGGTTCCACTTTCAACCTTACGGCAAATGGCGGGGGGAAACAACACCCGATAGTGCAAGGTCACTCATTTATTCATTCAGTAGTATTTACGGAGCGCTTACTGTGTGCGAAGCACTGTACTAAGTGTCGGGGAGAGAACAATATGGAGAAGCAGCGTGGCTCAGTGGAAAGAGCACGGGCTTTGGAGTCAGAGGTCATGAGTTTGAATCCCGGCTCTGCCACTTGTCAGCTGGGTGACTGTGGGCAAGTCACTTAACTTCTCTGGGCCTCAGTTCCCTCATCTGTAAAATGGGGATGAAGACTGTGAGCCCCACGTGGGACATCCTGATTCCCCTGTGTCTCCCCCAGCGCTTAGAACAGTGCTCTGCACATAGTAAGCGCTTAACAAATACCAACATTAACAATATAACGACAAACAAGACACAAAAATAGGCAAGTCCCCTTTTCCACCAGGAAGGGCTTGGTGAATAGACGCTATCTCCCGGATCAGGATATTAGAGGAACTTCACTGCAAGTCATAAATCTGAATTACCGGGGAAGTAATATTCAGACAAGAGACACTGCATTGTTTAAAGGTAAATGCTGGAGGTTCTTCGAGTCTTTGCCAGCGGGGATGTGACGCGAGGGATGGGGATTAATGGGCGAAGGGGCCGTCGTCGCACCATGAAATCCTTTTGGGTGGCGATTCTTCTCAGGGGCAAATCCATTCATCAATCAGTGGCATTTATTAAGTCCTTGATCGGGTGCAGAGCTCTGGACTAAGCGCTTGGGAGAGTACGTTCAGGGGAAGCAGCGTGGCTCAGTGGAAAGAGCCCCGGGCTTGGGAGTCAGAGGTCAGGGGTTCGAATCCCGGCTCTGCCGCTTGTCAGCTGGGTGACTGTGGGCCAGTCACTTCACTTCTCTGCGCCTCAGTTGCCTCATCTGTCAAATGGGGATGAAGACTGGGAGCCTCACGTGGGACCACCTGATTCCCCTGTGTCTCCCCCAGCGCTTAGAACAGTGCTCGGCACAGAGTAAGCGCTTAACAAATACCAACATTATCCTTATGATTAATCCCGGCTCCGCCGCTTGTCAGCCGTGTGACTTTGGGCAAGTCACTTCACTTCTCTGGGCCTCGGTTCCCTCATCTGGAAAATGGGGATGAAGACTGGGAGCCCCTCGTGGGACCACCTGATCACCTTGTATCCTCCCCAGCGTTTAGAACAGTGCTCGGCAGAGAGTAAGCGCTTAACAAATGCCATCATCATCATCATTGTGGTTGGACTGGACTATCCCGAGCGCTCTGAACAGTGTCAGGGCTGAATAAATGCGATGGAATGAATGAAAGGGGAGAGGGGGCGGGAGGAAGGTGGGTTGATGTTCTTCCCCTCGATTTTCTATTTATTGCCAGTGCTCTTGTCCGTCCGTCTCCCCCGATTGGACCGTAAGCCCGTCAGAGGGCAGGGACCGTCTCTAGCTGTTACTGATTTGTCCATTCCAAGCGCTTAGTACAGTGCTCTGCACGTAGTGAGCGCTCAATAGATGCTATTGAATGAATGCATGAATGAATGGAGGGAGGCCTCCTGGAGGAGATGGGACTGCACTAAGGACCTGAAGGGGGCAAGGGGGGGGGGGGGGGTGTTCCCCAAATGTTGCAACCCCCCCGGGGGGGAGAGGACTGAGGGCGGGGGCTCCGGGGGAAGGGAGAGGGGCCTGGGGAAAGGGGGCGGGGTCTAGGCGGGAGGGGCGGGGCCTGGGAGAAAGGGGCGTGGTCTGGGCAGGGGGAGGGGGGCCTGGGGAAGAGGGGGCGTGGTCTGGGCATTGAGGGGCGGGGCCTGGGGAAGAGGGGGCGTGGTCTGGGCAGGGGGAGGAGGGGCACGGGGAGAGGGGCGTGGTCTGGGCCGTGAGGGGCGTGGTCTGGGAAAAGGGGGCGGGGTCTGGTCTGGAAGGGCGGGGCGGTGGAATAATTGGGCGGGGTCAGGGAGAAAAGGGCGTGGCCTAGGCAGGGAGCGGAGGGGCCTGGGGAAGAGGGGGCGTGGTCTGAGCGGGGAGGGCGGGGCTTGGGAAAGGGGGCGGGGCCGAGGACGAGGGGGCGTGGTCAGAGCAGGAGGGGCGGGGCCTGGGAGGGAATGGGTGGGATCTGAGTAGGGAGGGGGGTCTGGGCAGGGAGGGGCGGGGTCTGGGAATGAAGGGGCGGAGATTGGGCAGGGAGGGGCGTGGTCTGGACAGTGAGGGGGGCGGGTCCTGGGAGAAAGGGGCGTGGTCTGGGCAGGGAGGGGCGGGGCCCAGGATGGAGGGGCGGGGTCTGAGTAGGGAGGGAGGCCGAGAGGATAGGGGGCGTGGCCTGAGCACAGAGGGCTTGAGCAGAGAGGGGGCGGGGCCTATGCAGGGCGGGGTCTGGGCTCGGAGGGGCGGGGCCTGAAGGGGCGGGGCCTAAGGCGGGGTGGGACGTGGCCTATCAGGGAGGGGCCTGGTCGTGAAGGGGCGTGGCCTGTTGGGGCGTGGCCTGTTGGGGCGTGGCCTATTCGGGGAGGGGCGTGGCCCGAACAGGAGGGCGGGGATGGGTGACGGAGGGGCGTGGCCTGCTGGGGGCGTGGCCTATCCGGGAGGGGGCGGGTCCCGGACGGGAAGGCAGGGTGTGGTTAGCAAAGGGGGCGTGGCCTGTTTGGGGGCGTGGCCTCTCGGGGAGGGCGTGGCCAGACTCGGAGGGCGGGGATGGGTGGCGAAGAGGGCGTGGTCCTATGGGGGCGTGGCCTATTAGGCGAGGGGGCGTGGTCCTAATAGGAGGCGGGGATTGGCGGCGACAGAGGGCGTGGCCTCCGGGGGCGTGGCCTATTCGGGGAGGGGCGTGGCCCTAATAGGAGGCGGGGATTGGCGGCGACGGAGGGCGTGGCCTCCGGGGGCGTGGCCTATTCGGGGAGGGGCGTGGCCCTAATAGGAGGCGGGGATTGGCGGCGACGGGGGGCGTGGCCGGTTGGGGGCGTGGCCCGCCGGGGGAGGGGGCGTGTCCGTCCCGGCGTTGTTCCCCGGCCCCCCCGTCGCTCCCCCTCCCCTCCCCCCGTGGGGGCCTCACCTGGTTCCTGCCGTACCAGGGCCCGGACAGGGAGCCGTTGCCGGCGCCGCGCGCGCCGTAGCTGAAGTTGCCGGCCAGGTCGGCGGCCGCCTCGGACGGGACCATCGCCCCCGACCGACCGACCGGCCGCCCGCCCGCCCTCCGCCCCGCACCGCGCCGCGGCAGCCGGGACCGGGACCGGGCCCGGGACCGGGAAGGGGCGGCGCCCCCGGGGCCGCGGCCAATGCCCGAGCGGGGCGGGGAACGAGGCGCGTCACTATCTGCGGGCGGGGGGGAAAACCTACCTACACGGTCATCGCGGGGGGCTCCCACCGACCATCCCCATCCTAATCGTCATCATCATCGTATTGGTTCATTGGTATTTATTGAGCGCTCACTATGCGCAGAGCGCTGGACTAAGCGCTTGGGACGAACAAGTGGGCAACAGATAGAGACGGTCCCCGCCGTTTGACGGGCTCCCGGTCTAATCGGGGGAGACGGACGGACGAGAACGAGGGCGATACATAGAATCGAGGGGAAGAACATCTCGGAAAAACCGATGGCGACTAAATAGAATCGAGGCGATGTCCATTTCGTTAACGAAATAAATAGGGTCATGGAAATAGTAAGCTCTGACTCTGTGCGGAGCGCTGTTCTAAGCGCTGGGGGACGTGCAGGGTGGTTGGGTGGGGCTCCCACTAGTCCATCCCCATCCTAATAATAATTATAAGAATAATAACGTTGGTATTTGCTAAGCGCTTACTCTGTGCAGAGCACTGTTGTAAGCGCTGGGGGAGATACGGGGTGATCAGGTGGTCCCCCGTGAGGCTCCCAGTCTTCATCCCCATTTGACAGAGGAGGGAACTGAGGCCCTGAGAAGCGACTGGCCCCAGGTTACACAGCCGACAAGTGGCGGAGGCGGGATTAGAACCCACGGCCCGGGACTGCTAAACCCGAGGTCTTAGCATGGGGAAACGAGGCTTCGAGGGGCGGGGCCGAGCGGGGCAGGAGCCAATGGGGGAGCGGGGCGGGGCAGGTGGGGCCAATGGGGTTAGGAGGGGGCGGGGCCAGCGGAGCAGGAGCCAATAGGGAATCGGGGCGGGGCCGGAGGGGGGCGGGGCCAATAGGGAATCAGAGAGGGGGCCGGAGGGGGCGGGGCCAGAGGAGCAGCAGCCAATAGGAAATCAGAGAGGGGCCGGAGGGGGCGGGGCCAGCGGAGCAGGGAATCAGGGCGGGGGCAGAAAGGGGCGGGGCCGAGGCACTGGGAGGTGAGGTGAGGCCAAAGGGAGCGTGATCAGGGGAGAAGGGGCGGGGCCAGAAGGGCAGGAGCCAATGGGAGATCAAGGCGGGGCAGGCAGGGACGTGGCCAGAGGGGCCGAGGCCAATGGGCTTGGGCGGGGCCAGAGAGGGAGTGGCCAGAGGCCTGAGGGGGCGTGGCCACCTGGGCGGGAGCCAATGGGGATCAGGGCGGGGCAGGCAGGGACGGGGCCAGAGGGGCGTAGGCCAATGCGTTGGGGCGTGGTCAGAGGGGCGTGGCCAGGGGCCTGAGGGGGCGTGGCCACCGGGGCGGGAGCCAATGGGGATCAGGGCGAGGCCACGCGGGCAGGGCGGGGCAGGTGCACGTGGAGGGTCAGGGTGGGGCAGAAATGGGCGGGGCCGGGGACAGCTGGGTTAGGTGAGGCCGAAGGGGGCGTGGTCAGGGGAGAAGGGGCGGGGCCGGAAGGGCGGGAGCCAATGGGGGATCAGGGCGGGGCCTGCAGGGGCGTGGCCAGCGGGGTCGAGGCCAATGGGCTTGGGCGTGGCCGGAGGGGCGTGGCCAGTGGGGCAGGAGCCAATGGGGATCAGGGTGGGACCGAAAGGGGCGGGGCCGAGGCTAATGAGGTTCGCCGTAACCAAGAGAGGCGGGGCCAGGGCGAAGGGGCGGGGCCAGAAGGGCAGCCAATGGGAGATCAGGGTGGGGCAGAAAGGGGCGGGGCCGAGGCCGATGGGGTTCGGTGAGTTCAAAGGGGGCGGGGCCTGAGGCCGGAGGGGCGTGGCTAGCGGGGCAGGAGCCAATGGGGGATCAGGGCGGGGCCGAATGAATAATAACAGATAATAACAATAATAGTGATGATGTTGGTATTTGTTAAGCGCTTACTTTGTGCAGAACGCTGTTCTAAGGGCTGGGGTAGATACAGGGGAATCAGGATGTCCCACGTGAGGCTCCCCGTCTTCATCCCCATTTTCCAGATGAGGGAACTGAGGCCCAGAGAAGTGAAGTGACGGGCCCACAGTCACCCAGCCGATAAGGGGCAGAGCGGGGATTCGAACTCACGCCCTGTGACTCCCAAGCCCGGGCTCTTTCCACAGAGCCACGCTGCTTTTCTCAGCACCACGCTGGTCCCGAGAAACAGCCCATAATTTTTTTCCAGCATATTTTTTCCAGCCTGGGGTTCAACGTCCATTCATTCACTCACTCAGTGGTATTTACTGAGCGCTAACTGTGTGCAGAGCACCGTACTAAGCGGTTGGGAGAGTACAATACAACAACGGACGCATTCCCTGCCCACAGTGAGCTCTCGGCCCAGTTAACAGGGTCCTAGTCATCGGCCCACAGAAGCTCCTAGATGACATTCCTCAAAACTTCGTGGCTCGGTGGAAAGAGCCCGGGCTTGGGAGTCAGAGGTCACGGGTTCGAATCCCGCGCTCTGCCCCTTGTCAGCGGGGTGACTGCGGGCAAGTCGCTTCACTTCTCTGGGCCTCATTTACCTCCTCTGGAAAATGGGGATGAAGACTGGGAGCCCCTCGAGGGACCACCTGATGACCCTGGATCTCCCCCAGCGCTCAGGACGGTGCTCTGCACCCAGCAAGCGCTTCTCAAATACCAACACAACATAAAGCTCCAGACAAAGTTCACGGTCCGTCGATTTAAAAGCCTCTCCCAAGTCTAGGTAGCCGTCCAACGCCATCCTCCGGCTCTTGCCCGCAAACCGTGCGTTCAGAACGCAGGTTCCGGGAGAAAGGATGGAAAATTTGGATCTCTCAAAAACCGAAGAGATCGCGCCTTTGCCGTCGGCCCAGCGGGACCTTGCGGAGAAGGTGATGTATTAGCTTCCCCCTCCCTCGTAGAGAAGCAGCGTGGCTCACTGGAAAGAGCACCGGCTTGGGAGTCAGAGGTCGTGACTTCGAACCCCGGCTCTGCCGCTCGTCGGCTGTGCGACTGCGGGCGAGTCGCTTCGCTTCTCTGGGCCTCGGTTCCCTCATCTGGAAAATGGGGATGAAGACCGGGAGCCCCACGAGGGACGACCTGATGACCCCGTGTCCACCCCAGCGCTTAGAACAGGGCTCGGCCCAGAGCAAGCGCTTAACCGATACCAACGTTATTACAACTTTGAAGGTTACGGTTCTTGAGTTTCTGTTCTTTCCCCGCGGGGTTTACGGAGGCGCGTTCGGGATGAGTAATAGAGACAATATGAAATAAGACCGTGTTTAACGAGTCGAGACAGGTTTAGGGCGAGGCTCTGTACAGATCGTTTATCAAGGGAGGGACTTGCCGGGAAAGCCAATTCGATCAATAACGTCCTGTCCAAGGCCACATCTTGAAGCCTCTAAGGAGGCCCCGACCTAGCAACATCGATAGGACATTTTTCTTTTTCTGGATGGGGACGCGGAGAAGAATTCATTTTTTGCCCCAACGCTTTTTACTTCCTTCAGATTACGCTTTCCAAGCTCTGCCACTTAATAATAATAATAATGATGTTGGTATTTGTTAAGCGCTTGCTCTGTGCACAGCACCGTTCTAAGCGCTGGGGAAGATACAGGGTCATCGGGTCGTCCCACGTGAGGCTCACAGTCTCAGTCCCCATTTGACAGACGAGGTCACTGAGGCACAGAGAAGTTAAGTGACTTGCCCACGGTCACACAGCTGACGAGCGGCAGAGCCGGGATTCGAACCTGTGACCTCTAACTCCCAAGCTTGTTCCACTGAGCCACGCTGCTTCTCCGTCAGCTGTGTGACCGTGGGCAAGTCACTTCACTTCTCTGGGCCTCGGTGACCTCATCTGTAAAACTGGGGATTACCTGTGAGTCTCACGTGGGACGACCCGATGACCCTGTATCTACCCCAGCGCTTAGAACGGTGCTCTGCACAGAGTAAGCGCTTAACAAATACCAACGTTATTAGAGAAGCAGCGGGGCTCAGTGGAAAGAGCCCGGGCTTGGGCGTCAGAGGTCATGGGTTCGACTCCCGGCTCTGCCGCTTGTCAGCCGTGCGACTGTGGGCGAGTCACTTCGCTTCTCTGGGCCTCAGTGACCTCAGCTGGAAAATGGGGATTAAAAAGTGTGAGCCCCACGTGCGACGACCCGATCACCTTGTATCCCCCCAGCGCTTAGAACAGTGCTTTGCACATAGTAGGCGCTTAACAAATACCACCGTTATTATTATTATTTCATGTAAAAATGGGGATAAGCTACCCGCTCTCCCACAGCGCTTAGCATAATAAGACAGCGGGTAAGCACTTGACAAGCCCCACGTTGATCAAACAGTCCAATCTAGAGATTATACTGCATGCCGGCATTCTGATTCAACCATCGGTCAAGTATCGACGGGCCCTTAAATACAAAATATTTGATGATATATTCTTATCCGGGACATCGCTTATGTAGGAGCAAATAAATCTGCTTAGCTTTGGAGTATTTCAGCAGTGACTCTGGGCTCACAGGGCTCTGCTAGCAGGATTTTTTTTTGTTGTTTGTTTTTTAATAGTATTTGTTAAGCATTTATTATGTGCCAGGCACTGTAATAATAATAATGTTGGTATTTGTTAAGCGCTTACTGTGTGCAGAGCGCCGTTCTAAGCGCTGGGGGACATACAGGTTGTCCCACGTGAGGCTCACGGTCTTAATCCCCATTTTACAGATGAGGTCACTGAGGCACAGAGAAGTGAAGTGGCTTGCCCACGGTCACACAGCTGACAAGTGGCAGAGCTGGGATATTAAGCGCTGGAGCAGATACAAGCTAATAACAATAACAATAATAATAATGTTGGCATTCGTTAAGCGCTTACTCTGTGCCAAGCGCTGTTCTAAGCGCTGAAGGGATACAGGGTGATCAGGTTGTCCCTCATGGGGCTCACGGTCTTCATCCCCATTTTCCAGATGAGGTAAGTGAGGCCCAGAGAAGTGAAGTGACTCGCCCGCAGTCACACGGCTGACAAGTGGCGGAGCCGGGATTAGAACCCATGACCAGGATTAGAACCAAGATAATCTAGTTGGACACAGTCCGTGTCCCACATGGGGCTCACAGTCTTAATTCATTCAATAGTATTTATGGAGCGCTCACTATGTGCAGAGCACTGTACTAAGCGCTTGGAATGGACAAATCGGTAACCGATAGAGACGGTCCCCGCCCTCTGACGGGCGCACGGTCTAATGATGGGCGGACGGACAGACAAGAACAATCGCAATAAATAGAATCAAGGGGATAAATGGAATGAATCCCCATTTTACAGTTGAGGTAGCTGAGGCACAGAGAAGTGAAGTCACTTGCCCCGGGTCACACAGCAAACACGTGGTGGAGGATGAAGAATGTGGAGGTTCAGGTGGCATCCTTAGCTTTATTTCCAGCTGAGGCGAAGAATTTCTCCCTGCCACAGTGGCATCCTGCAGATGAAGACCCGGCTAGCAATCGGAATCAAAAAGAACGCCTCGGATTCCATGACAGAGGGGTTCGGAAAATCGATGAATCCCCCACTGGTATTTCTTGAGCACGTATTTACTGAGCGCTTTCGTGTGCAGAGCACGACACTAAGCACTTGGGACAGTGCGATATAAGAAGAGTCAGTAGACACATTCCCCGCCCGCGACGAGCTGACAGCCAGGACCTCTTGTCTCCCTTGCCTCCTTTTCTGAGGCAGACTTGCCAACCGGCTCGATTTGGTGGGAGCGATTTCCTACGTGCAAAATATTCTGAAATTTCCGCTGATCCGGGAGAGGCCGGAACCCTTCTAGCCTTCTAGGGTAAGTTACAAGGAGGAACCAGAAGGAGCAGCCATGACCCCTTCCTTCGGTCATTCACTCAATAGTATCTATTGGGCGCTTAGTGATAACAATAATGCGGATATTTGTTGAGCGCTTACTATGCGCAGAGCACGGTTCTCCCTGCTGGGGCAGATACAGGGTCATCAGGTCGCCCCACGTGAGGCTCACAGTCTTCATCCCCATTTTACAGAATGAGGTCACTGAGGCACAGAGAAGTGAAGTGACTTGCCCACGGTCACACAGCTGATATGTGAAGAGCACTGGACTAAGCGCTTGGAATGGACGACTCGGCAACAGATAGAGACAATCTCTGCCCATCGACGGGTTTAGAGTCTAATGGGAGGAGACAGACGAAAACAAGACCACTTGATCGCGATAAATAGAATCGAGGGGATGTACACCTCATTAATAAAATAATAATAAAATAATTTTCAAATGTCTGTACACAAATTCAGTGTAAATTCCCCCGGGGGCAGGGAATGAATCTCATGCTTCTGAGGTGCGGCCACGTCCAGGGGAAGCTGGATAGTTATTTTTACTATTTCTATTACTGTAGCTCACTGTGGACAGGGAACATGTCCACCGACTCTGCTGCAGTGGACTCTCCCAAGCTCTCGGTACAGTGTCTAACACGCAGTAGACGCTCAATAAATACCATCGACGATGATGGAGGATGGTAAACAGGAGGAACTGTGCACAGGTCTTAACTCAGAATCACAGCTTTGTCGGATTTAGAAATACTGAAAGATGGCGGGATCCCTCTGGCGCCTGCACCGCTGGATCGGAGGATATAGTTGTTTGGAGGAGACGGGCCCTTCAAGGATAAACGAACAAGAAAACAAGAAACAGGGAAAGACATTCGAGAAATCGGAGGGCAAGGAAGAGCGTCATAACATCGAAAATTGTTGGTGTCAGGATGAGACAGACGGACTCGCCGTGTGGGAAATACGACTCCCGAGTGTAAAAGATCTTTTGTAACATCAGCGTACAGGCCGAACGTTTCAGGAACGAATGTGGGTCCTTCGCGGTGAAATAATCTTGGCTACGGTGAATAATCATCGGTTACCTGCTTCTTAAAATCTGAAGAGGGAGTCTCAAACCTCTAAGTTGGAAATGGAAGACACGTTGTAAAGGGATGAGAATTATTAGGTTGGCAGTTCCTGCCTCATTACAGCTTACTTCATAGGACTGGTGCATAGATTAATCAGTTAATGTTTGTAAAATCAGCTGCAAGTCTATGTTCCAGCGGCATAAAACGCATCTCAGGAGTGGTGAATGTAATTCGTTCACTTCGTGTTCGTGTTGATTTCACATTAAAATTTCACTGCAGGCTAATTACTATCTTTCAGTGCTGGCGCCTTTGAATGTTTTGGGGTTTTTTTGGTGTCAGCTTTTAAGAAAGGGGAGAAAACCTCACGTTTGGAACATGGATGGAAGCGTATGGAAGGATATGGAATACTAATTACATAAGGACATTAGGTATCGATACTGGATTTCCACTTCAATATCACTAGACAACATCCGACTGTAATAGGACCGCATTTACAGAAGGAACCTAAATTGTAGCCCATCAAATCAAGGTGAATAATTCAACATTAAATTCAAAGACTATAGAAGAGCCAGACCTGATCTCTGTGATCAAAGGGAACGTTATCGAGCCCGGGCCTGGGAGTCAGAGGGTCACGAGCTCGAATCCAGGATCCCCCACTTCTCTGCTGTGTTGGCCTTAGGCAAGTCGATTCACTTCTCTGTGCACCTCGCTCGCTTCATCCGTAGAAAGGGGATTAAGACGTGAACCCCGTGCAGAATAGGAACTGTCCAACCCAACCTTTTTGTAACCACCCCGGTGCTTAGTACAGTGCCCGGAACATAGTAAGCACTGTACAAAAACCACAATTATTATTATCAACGGATTTCATTCATTTGACCCTTCCTTTCCAGACTCCTGGAGCGTCGTCGTCTACACTCGCCGCCTCAAATTCCTCTCCTCTGGACCCCCTCCAATCTGGCTTCCGTCCCCTCCACACCACAGAAACCACCTTCTCAAAGTTCACCAATGACCTCTTTCTTGCCAAATCCAACAGCTCCTACTCCATCCTAACCCTCCTCGACCTCTCAGCTGCCTCTGACGCTGTCAGCCATCCCCTTCTCCTTAATACATCATCCGACCTTGGCTTCACTGACTCCGTCCTCTCCTAGTTCTCCTCTCACCTCTCTGGCCGTTCACTCTCGGTCTCCTTCACGTGCTCCTCCTTCCCCTCCCCTCCCCTAGCCCTAGGGGTTCCTCAAGGGTCAGTTCTTGGTCCCCTTCTAATCTCCATCGACACTCACTTCCTTGGTGAACTCATTAACTCTCGTGGCTTCAACTCTCATCTCTAGGCAGAGGACACCCAAATCTACACATCTCCTCCCCTGTTCTGTCTCCTGCCCTCCAGGCTCACATCTCCTCCTGCCTCCAGGACATCTCTACTTGGATGTCCTCCCGCCACCGAAAGCTCAACATGTCCAAGATTGAGCTCCTCATCTTCCCTCCCAAACCCTGTCCTCTCCCCGACTTTCCCATCACCGTGGACGGCACGACCATCCTTCCCGTCTCACAGGCCCGCAACCTTGGTGTCGTCCTTGACTCCGCTTCCTCATCCACCCCACACATCCAATCCGTCACCAAAACCTGCGGGTCTCACCTTCACAAAATCACCGAGATCCGCCCCCTCCTCTCCATCCAAACCGCCGCCACGTGAGTACAGTCACTCATCCCATCCCGACTGGATGACTGCATCAGCCTCCTTTCTGACCTCCCAACCTCCTGTCTCCCCCCACTTCAATCCATACTTCACTCTGCTGCCCAGATTATCTTTCTACTGAAACCTTCTGGGCACGTCAGCCCCTCCTCAAAAATCTCCAGTGGTCGCCTATCAACTTTCGTATCAAGCAAAAACTCTTCACTCGGCTTCAGAGCCCTCCATCACCTTCCCCCTTCTTACCTCACCTCCCTTCTCTCCTTCTACCTCCCAGCCCGCACGTTCCGCTCCTCCGGTGCTAACCTGCTCACCGTGCCTCGTTCTCTCCCGTCCCGCCGTCGACCCCTGGCTTCACGTCCTACCTCTGGCCTGGAACGCCTTCCCTCCTCAAATCCGCCAAACAATCACTCTTCCCCCTTTCAAATTCCTACTGAAGGCTCACCTCCTCCGAGAGGACTTCCCAGACTAAGCCCCCTTTTCCTCAGTTTTCCCTCCCTTCTGCGTCACCTCGACTGGCTCCCTTTACTCCCTTCTCCCCGCCGCAAAGCACCTGTGTATATATCTACCTATCTATAATTCTATTTATATTGATGCCTGTTTACTTGTTTTGATGTTCTTATATCTATAATTCCATTTATCTCTACTAATGCCTGTTTACTTGTTTTGATGTCTGCCTCCCCCTCTTCTAGACTGTAAGCCCGGTGTGGGCAGAGATCGTCTCTTATTGCCCAATTGTACTTTCCAAGTGCTTAGTACAGTGCTCTGCACACAGTGAGCGCTCAATAAATACGACTGAATGAATGATTGAATGAATTTGTCTGGGGGCGTAGCCCTGCAGTAGCAATGACTATTCCTTTCCACGCTGGGCACATGCCAAATTCATTCCTGAGGCCTCGCCTCTAGGTTTGCCAACTCATTCCTGTGCACTCAAGCATCTTGCCCCTCCTTCCTTCCCTCCCTGATCGAGCGGCGTGGCTCAGGGGAAAGAGCACGGGTTTAGGAGTCAGAGGTCATGGGTTCTAATCCCAGCTCCGCCACCGTCAGCTGTGTCACCTTGGGCAAGTCACTTGACTTCTCGGTGCCTCCGTTACCTCATCTGTAAAATGGGGATGAAGACCGCGAGCCTCACGTGGGACAACCCGATGACCTTGTATCTCCCCCAGCGCTTAGAACAGTGCTCGGCACATAGTAAGCGCTTAATAAATACCAATATTATTATTATGACTCCAACCCAGCCCCCGGTACACTTGGTTCCTCTAATGCCAATTTACTCACTGTACCTTGATCTCGCCTGTCTCGCCGCCAACATCTCAACCATGTACTGGAGCACCCTCCCTCTTCATATCCTCTGTATCCACCCTCAAAGCCTTACATAACGATAACAACAACAGTGTTGGTATTTGTTAAGCGCTCACTATGTGCAGAGCACTGTTCTAAGCGCTGGGGGAGATACAGGGTTAGCAGGTTGTCCCACGTGAGGCTCACAGTCTTCATCCCCATTTTACAGATGAGGTAACTGAGGCCCAGAGAAGTGAAGGGACTTGCCCACAGTCACACAGCTGACAAGTGGCAGAGCCAGGATCTCCTCCAAGAGGCCTTCCCTGATTAGACCCTCTCCCATTCCCCACTGTGTTACCCTGTACTTGGATTTACAGCTTTTATTCACCCCTCCTTCAGCCCCACAGCACCGAAGGACGTATCCATAATTTCTTTATTTTTTAAATGTTTGTCTTCCCCTCTAGACTGCAAGTACACTGTGAGCAGGGACCATGTCTACCAACTCTCCTACACTGCCCTCTCCCAAATGCTTAGTACAGTGCTCTGCACACAGTAAGCGCTCCATAAATAGGATTGATCGATCATTTGGCCGCTGCCTGCTAGCAGGCCCTCAGGCCCTCCCCGCCAGACTGCGAGCTCACTGTGGGCAGAGATTGCCACTGTTTCTTGTTGTACTATACTTTTCCAAGCACTTAATACAATGCTCTGCCCACAGGAAGCGCTTAATAAATATAATTGCATGAATGAATGAATTTTACATTAATTTTTTTTTTTTTTTTAGCAATTACTTTGTGCTAAGCACGGTACTGAGCACTGGGGAAAAACCATCGCCCATCCAACTCCGCATCAAACAGAAACTGCGTGCCATCAGCTTTAAGACCCCCTCCTACCTCCCTCAGATCCCTCCCTCCTACCTCACCTCACTGATGTCCTACTATAATCCAATCCGCACACTCCACTCCTTCAACGCCAGCCTACCCTCTGTACCTTAATCTCATCCTCTCTGTACCTTTATCTCATCTATCGCGCCGCCATTTCTTTTCTCACATCCTCCCTCTGGCTTGGAACTTCCTTTTCCTTCACATGGGACAGCCCACCACTCTTCCCACCTTCAAAATCCCCCTAAAACCACATCTCCTCCAAGAGGCCTTCCCTGACTGAGCCCTCATTTTCCCTTCCCACTCTCTCCTCTGTCTCGACCGTACGCTTGGCTGTGCTTTCCCACAGCATTTGGGTACTTATTCAGTCGTATTCACTGGGGGCTTACTCTGTGCAGAACACTGTACTAAGCGCTTGGGAGAGTTTAAACACACATTCCCTGCCAGTATAAACACATATTCCCTGCCCACAACGAGCGTATCCTTATACTCCGTCATTTCCCTGTCTACGTTTAATTTTAATGCCTGTCTTCTCCCACGGACTGTGAGCTCCTCATGGGCAGAGAATATGTCTACCAACTCTAGTCTGTTGTTCTTCCCCAACACTTACCACAGCGCTCCGCACCCAGTAAATGCTCATTAAATGCCACTGATGGGGGTAGATAAAAGCTAATCCGGTCAGATGCGGCCTCTGTCCCACGTGGGTCTCACAATCTAACGGGGAGGAAGAACAGGTATCTAATCCCCATTTTGCAGATGAGGAAATGGAGGCTCAGAAAAGATAAGTGACTTGCCCACAGCAAGTGGTGGAGCCGGGATCAGGATCCAAGGCCAGTGCTCTTTCCCCTAGACCACGCTGCGTCTCTTATGCTTTCTAGTACGATCTGAGTTTTACCTGAAGCGGTTCAAATGTTTTAGTTCATTTGAAGTCACCGGGAAAAACAGCTTCTTGAGTTCTTGCCTCTGGAACGATATTATCCTGTAGTCAAGCAATGATTGTAAAAGATTAATCTTTACATCCGGGAAGCGTATTTTCATCAGTTTCTCCCTTCTAGGAGATTCATCGTGAAGTCCAGATAAGCCTCCCCCATCTCTCTTCCTTCCCCTTTGCTCTGCCCCACCTCACTGCTAAAACACACACATGCATCTACACGGTGGTCATTGCCGACCAGACGAGAGGAGTGATCATTTTTGCAATTGATGTTTTCTTAGCAGAGACTGGGCAATAGGGATTTCGAAATACCATGTCATCGAAAGATGGCGGGGATAGTCACCTTTCCGAAATGATTATTTCAACTCCCCGTCAAGCACCAAGCAGGTAACTTTCACCAGCTAAAAAGTTGTATTTCCCTAAGTGAAAATTCACAGTCTTACAAGGAAGATGCACTGTTCCGTGAAGGTTTTCAAGGGTCTTGCTGATTCAACACCACCAAATGGGAAAAACCCTGTTCCAAAGACAGAATGACTTGAAATTACTGTTCTGATTTTCTTTGAATATCTCCAAAAACTGGGATGGATTTCAAAATGATTATTAAACATTGGGAGCTTTTCTTTGTTACTGATGGGGAATGTGGTGTGAAGGTATGTAATATGGCACTGGAAAGCAAAAGTGTGTGTTAAACTCTATTACTCATTCTTGGCCTTAGAAAAATAAACCCCGATTCTCTTCTTGGTAGCTAGGTTTTTGTCCTGATTGCTACTTGACTGGTTTTGACCAAAGGGTAACCTTAAGTGATCACTGTTTTAGAAGGTGTGAATAATTAATGCCATCAAGAAGTGGAAAGGAAAATATTACCTTCGCCTTCTGATAGGGAAGTGGAAAGAGCCCGGGCTTGGGAGTCAGAGGTCGTGAGTTCTAATCCCGGCTCCGCCTCTAGTCAACTTGTGAGTTTGGGCAAATCACTTAACTTCTCTGTGCCTCAGTTACCTCATCTGTAAAATGGGGATTAAGACTGTGAGTCCCACATGGGACAACCTGATGACCTTGAGTCTCCCCCAGCGCTTAGGACAGAGTAAGCGCTTAACAAATACCAACATTATTATTATTTTATTAAGTTACTACAGCTCGTTTCTTACTGATGGTAAGAAATGAAGAAGTGGTGATATTAAAAAACAGAATTTCAGCATTCCGATGGCCATAAAGGATTCTAGCTCACCCACCCCCATGTTAGCCGATATTTTCTGACTCCTTCTCCCAGGACTTCACAAAAGGGCAGTAGCCTTGAGACCCTCTCCGAAGCAGGGTCGCCTAGTGGACGGAGCACGAGCCTGGGAGTCAGAGGACTTGGGTTCTAATCCCACCTCTGCCACTTGGCTACTTTGTGATCTTGGGCAAGTCACATAATTTTTCTGTGCCTCAATTCCCTCATCTGTAAAATGGGGATTCAAAAGCCTGTTCACCCTCCTACTTAAAATGCGAGCCCCTTGTGGGACCTAATGATCTACCACAGCAAGCAGAACAGTGCTTGACATGTAGTAAGTGTTTAACACACACCACAATTATATTATTATTATTACTATTATCATTATTATAATTATCCTCAGTTCCTCGGTGTTCTTTCCCCATCGAGTCCACTTTAAAAATGCTTTCAAACTTTCTTTACTCTTCTCTGAAATTACAAAAGAGGTAAATTGAGCCCAATCTAAATTGTGCCTACAAAAGGAGAAATCTGATTAAAGCTTGGATCTAAATTTGGCTTTAAAGTTTCTTCTGTTTTTCTAACTAGGAGGAAATCAATTCTTTAGCTTAACAGTGGGAAGGGAAAGAAACTTCCAATGCTAAAATTAAAAAAAAAAAAGTGAGCTGATTCATCCTATGTCAATTCCATTAAAATCTTACAGTATTGGGGGTGTTGACCTTTATTCTTTTAGTCATTTTCCATATCATTGGTGAAAACAGCCCATTTTACCACAGTGTTTTTCTTTCCTCCTACTTCTTTTTCTCCTCCTCCTCTTACTCCTCTTCCTTTTTCTTCTCTTCTCAAGATGGGCTTTTTAATGAAATAAATGTAAGAAAAGTAGCATTTCAAAAACCACCTACTGCACAGGCTTGGTGAAAAACAAATGGCGAACCTTCAGAGGGCAACCTTCTTACTTAGACTGCGAGCCCCATGTGGGACAGGGACTGTGTCCAACCTGATTAACTTGTATCTAACCCAGTGCTTAGAACGATGCTTGACATATAGTGAGAATTTAGCAAATATAATAATAATGGTTATTATTACAACTCAGATTGTAAACTCCTTGTGAGCAGGAATCATGTGTCTTATATCTTTCTTTCCCAGACACTTAGATGGGTGCTCTGCATACAGAAAAACTCGATAAATACCTCAGAATTTGCCTCCATGAAAGAGAGAGGGGAGGATTCAGGAAAAATTTCCCCTGACACGGCCTGGAGTCAATAGCCTGGCACAAGCCAAGAGCCTCGTACTCGCCCGAGCACTTAGCGCAGTGCAAAGCACTGCGCTAAGTGCTCAATAAGCTCCCTGTGGGCAGGGAATGTGTCTGTTTATTGTTATTTTGTACTTTTCCAAGTGCTTAGTACAGTGCTTTGCATACAGTACGCTCTCAATAAGTACAAACGAACAAATGAATAAATGCAACTGATTGATTTTGGTCAAGATTTTGGCTCTCCCACTTGTCTGTTCTGTGACCTTGGGCAAATCACTTAACTTTTCTGTGCCTCAGTTCCCTCATCTGCAAAATGGGGATTAAGACTGTGAGCCTTCTGCGGAATAGAGACCGTATCCAATTCAATTACCTTATATCTACCCTAGTGCTTGGTACGGAGCCTGACACACAGTAAGTGCTTAACAAATACCATTATTATTATTATTATTATTATTTTATGGGGATTAAGACTGTGAGGCCTATGTGGGACAAGGCCTGTTTCCAACCTGATTAACTTGCACCTACCCCAGTGCTTAGTAAAATGGCTGGCACATAGTAAGAACTTAAATACCTTAAAAACCCCCCTAACCCCTCAACTCTGTCCCACTGTTCAAGACAACTACTCCACTTCAATCCTCTCCCAGTAATAATAATAATAATGTTGGCATTTGTTAAGCGCTTACTATGTGCAGAGCACTGTTCTAAGAGCTGGGGTAGATACAGGGTAATCAGGTTGTCCCACGTGAGGCTCACAGTCTTTATCCCCATTTTACAGATGAGGTAACTGAGGCCCAGAGAAGTGAAGTGACTTGCCCACAGTCACCCAGCTGACAAGTGGCAGAGCCGGGATTCGAACCCACGATCTCTGACTCCCAAGCCCAACCTCTTTCCACTGAGCCACGCTGCTTCTCCCAGTAGCTCATGCATAGACTATTTATGCTGGGGCCAAACCGAACAGCAGATCAAAAATAATGAACAGAATCATCTGGCCTTAACTGTTTTAATGGTTTTTTGCCTTTGGAGCTAACTCTTGGGGAGGTCTGATGTCAGTATTTTAGATTTTAACTGTGCCCAGTGAAATGGAGAAAATGTAGGATGGGTTCATTCTGCCCAGAGAAATGGGTTTGGGAAGAGCCTTCAGTGTCCTGTGACAATCAGGGGAAGCCTGCTGATGTCTGAGTTTTCCTAGAGAGTGTGGTAGTGATTTTTTAAGGATTTTTTTTTTTAAGCGACTAGTACTTGGCAGGCACTGTTCTAAATGCTGGCATTGATAGAAGCTAATCAATTTGGATTCATTCCATATCCTACATGGGGCTCACAGTCTCAATCCCCATTTTTCAGATATGGTAACTGAGGCACAGAGAAGCAAGGTGACTGGCCCAAGGTGACACAGCAGACAAGGGGCGGAGCCGGAATTAGAACCCAGGTCCTTCTGACTCCCAGGCTCGTGTTTTAGGATTCTCAAATGTACTAAATGTGCCAGAACATCCCCACCTAACATAAAGTTGGTCGTTAGAGGTTAGGCTTTCCTCAAACGATTTGAGTCCAAACGGATTTTGCTTCTAAAAAAGGCACATGCTCGCTACAGTCACAGACTGAAGGAGTGAACAACTAGAGTTACTGGGGCAAGAAATAAGAAAATTAGTAGCTATGTTCCTGGTGAGAGGAGAATCGAAGGTATGCATTCTTCTAGAGCCTTAGACCTTCCTCTGGTATTTGTTTTTATAAAGAGGCTTGCCCGATGGGCACAAGAATGCTTGTTAGGTTTCACTCGATGTCAGGAAAGAAAAATAAAGCATTGAGGACACTTGTTTTTAAAATATTAAGCCTTGGGAAAAGCAAGCGTATTTAATCATTTTTCTTGAAGAATTGGGTTAAGTTTTTAAATGGGTGACACGCTTAGAGTTAAAAGTTCAGATTGCTTTTATTTCACGATAAGGTACAGATTTTAGAATGTGCCCACTGTAAAATGCAAATGGTATCCCTGGAAGGAAATATGACAATAGACCATTTATCAGCAAACTCAGTGGATCAGTCAATCAGCGGTGCTTATTGAGCGCTTACTGTGTGCAGAGCACTGTACTATGTGCTCGGGAGAGTACAACACAACAGAGTTGGTAGAAACATTCCCTGCTCACAAGCAGCATACAGTCTAGAAGGAAAGACAGACATTAAAATAAATCATAAATATGTCCATAGGTGTTGGGGGTGCTGAGGGAGGGCTTAAGTACGTAAAGTGTGCGGATCCAAGTGCAAAGGAGACACAGAAGGGAGAGAGAGTAGGTGATAAGAGGATTTTATCAGGGAAGACCTCTTGGAGGAGATTTGACCTTAATATGGTTTGAAGGTGGAGAGAATGATGTTCTGTCTTATTTGGAGGGGAAGGAAGTTCCAGGCCAGAAGGAGGATAGGCTGGCGGTGACAAGCGTGAGACAGAACTACTGTAAGTTGGCTTCAGACTGTAGAAATCAGCAAGATATATTAGGAAAGGTCGGGCTGTTTGAGTGCTTTAAAGCCGACGGGTGAGGGGTTTCTGTTTGACGTGGAGTCGGATGGGCCACCACTGGAAGTTCTTGAGGAGTGAGGAGTGATGAACTGAATGATTTTTAGAAAAATGAGCAGGGCAGCGGAGAAAAAAATGGACTGAAGTGGAGAGAGACAAGAGATAGAGAGGTCAGCGAGGAAACTGATGCACTAGTCAAAGAGGGATATGCTAAGTTCTTGGATCGACACAGTAGCTGGAGTTTTGTGGGGGTTTTTTATGGTATTTGTTAAGTGCTTACAATGTGCCAGTCGCTGTACTAAATGCTGGGAAGATACGAGATAATCGAGTTGGACAGAGTCTCTGGTGCACAAAGCGTTCACAGCCTTAATCTCCATTTCGCTGATGAGGCACAGAGAAGTGAAATGACTTGTTTTCTTTTGTTCCTTTTTGTTTTGTTGTCTGTCTCCCGCATTTGGACTGTGAGCTCGTTGTTGGGCAGGGATTGCCTCTATCTGTTGCCCAACTGCGTGACTGTGGGCAAGTCACTTAACTTCTCTGTGCCTCAGTTCCCTCATCTGTAAAATGGGGATTAAGACTGCGAGCCCCACGTGGGACAACCTGATTCCCCTATGTCTACCCCAGCACTTAGAACAGTGCTCGGCACATAGTAAGCGCTTAACGAATACCAACATTATTATTTATTATTAACTGTACATTCCATGTGCTTTATACAGTGGTCTGCTCATAGTAAGCGCTCAATAAATACGATTGAATGAACGAATGAATGAACCTGCCCAAGGTCATACAGCAGACTAGTGCAGAGCCAGGATTAGAACCCAAGTCTTCTAACTCCCAGGCCCATGCTCTTCCCATTAGGTCACACTATTTCTCTGACTGGATTTGGATTTGGGATTATTATTATTAGCATTATTTGTATTATTATCATACTCGTTAAATACTTACTATGTGGCAAGCACGGTACTAAGTACGCTTTCGCAGAGATACAAGATAATCAGGTTCGTTCCAAGCGCTTAGTACAGTGCTCTGCACATAGTAAGCGCTCAATAAATACGACTGAATGAAACGTTCGACACAGTCCCTGTACCACATGGGATCGCGGTCTAAGTAGGAAGGAGTTTGGATGGCGAGGAAAGGGCAGATTTGGAAAGTGAATCAAAACGGAGAAGCAGCATAATCTAGTTAAGAAAGCATTCATTCATTCAATAGTATTTATTGAGCGCTTACTATGTGCAGAGCACTGTACTAAGCGCTACCCCGGGAGTCAGAAAGACCTGAGTTCTAATTCGGCTCTGCCAGTTGCTTGCTGTGGGACCTTGGGCAAGTCACTTAACTTCTCTGTGCCTCAGTTTCCTCAACTGTAAAACAGGGATACCCGTTCTCCCCCCTTCTTGGACTCTGAGCCCGATGGGGGACAGGGACTGCGTCTGGCCCAATTCATCTGTACTTACCCCCGAGCTTAGAACGGTGTTTGACTCTGATAGTAAGCGTGTAACAAATACCATAAAAAAAGAGTAATCGAGGAAGAAACCATTCCATCGAAATTTGGGATTTGAACTAATTGGAGTTTATACGACAGTTGTCCCTGGGCCAACACAATGGAAGGACCTGTCATTCAGAAGTAAAGACGTCAGTGAATAAGATAAAGGGGAAGCTTCTTCAGCTATTTAGCAAGGTGGCCTCTTGGGGGATAAACTCAATAACAGTGCTTCATATTATAAGTGCGGTATTTCAGTAGTATTTATTGAGCGCTGACTATGTGCAGAGCACTGTACTAAGCGCTTGGGATGAACAAGTCGGCAACAGATAGAGACGGTCCCTGCCGTCCGACGGGCTTACGGTCTAATCGGGGGATTTCTTAAGCGCCTACGAAGCACAAGACCCCAGCATGGTCCTCCGCGGCCCGTGGAGGTTGCAAAGGCGCCTGCTCCGGTCGCTTTGGGCCCCTTGGCGCCCCCGCCCGCCATCAGACCCCCGAGCTCCAGCGCCTGCACAATTCAGGGTGCATTTGAGAACCCAATAGAAATAGTCGATATGAACACTGCACTGATGAAGCCCAGAGAAGCCCTGGTCAGATCAAGATATAATTATCTTGCATTAAGCGCCGGTGTAGATACAAGATAATCAGGTCCCAAATGGGGCTCACAGTCGAAGCAGGAGGGAGAACAGGTATTGAATCCCCATTTTGCAGATGAGGAAACTAAGGCCCGGAGAACTGAAGTGACTTGCCAAAGGTCACACGGCAGACAAGCGGCGGAGTCGAGATTAGAACCCAGGTCGTCTGACTCCCAGGCCTGTGCTCTTTCCACTAGGCCATGCTCCTCAGCCGAGGAGGAAAAGAGGAAATCAAATAATAATAATAATAATAATGTTGGTATTTGTTAAGCACTTACTATGTGCAGAGCACTGTTCTAAGCGCTGGGGTAGATACAGGGTCATCAGGTCGTCCCCCGTGAGGCTCACAGTTAATCCCCATTTTACAGATGAGGTAACCGAGGCACAGAGAAGTTAAGTGACTCGCCTACAGCCACACAGCTGACAAGTGGCAGAGCCGGGACTCGAACCCATGATTATCTGATTATCCGATTAAATGATTACCTGACTGCCGTAAAGACATTTAGTGAAGCTCTGTGTTCTCCCCTCTGCTCATCTCTTGGGATATACAATCACCGGTCTCCATCCAGAGACCCACGCTAGAACCACCAACTGTTTTCTCCTTGAGTCGTCTTAGCGGATGGAAAACGGTGGCAATGCGTTGCCCCGAGCTCATCCGTATCTGATACTCGTCGAGCGGTTTCGCAGACAGTCTTAAAACTGGTCCAGCTTGCTTTTGGAAAACTAAGTGAGGTAACCAGCCTAGTGCTGGTGCAGACAAGAAGAGGATTAGCCAGTACATTAATAAAAAAACCAGGAAGTATTAAATAGGGCACTCTCAAGGAGAGTTGAGGAGTGCTGAAGAGGGTGTGGACGCCATAATGCAGAAGTAAATCCCTTCTTTAAACACTCATTAAAACCCAAAGTCGGTCATTCAGTCAGTCAGTCGTATTTATTGAGCCCTTACTGTGTGCAGAGCACTTTACTAAGCACTTGGGAGAATACAGTGCAATAATAGATGTTTAAATTGAACGATACATTGTAGAGCTAGAAAATACAACATTATTCTCCCCTCATCAACGGTCACAGAAATCCCATATCACCGGCAACCAGTTCAAATACGTCAGGTGAAAACCAGTTCCGAATTTGAATTCCGCTCTCGTTCGCTCACCGAGCGCGCTAGGAGGATGAGCCTCTAGTGTGGCAGGATTCGAAGCCAAGATCTGACTCTGCCCGTCCCCGTTCAGATGGCAGCGAGGGAATCCGGGGAGATCGGATCACTTAACGTCTGCAGAGCTAGGCTTACTGTGTGCAGAGCACTTCACTATAATAATAATAATAATGTTGGTATTTGTCAAGCGCTTACTATGTGCCGAGCACTGTTCTAAGCGCTGGGGTAGACATAGGGGAATCAGGTTGTCCCACGTGGGGCTCGCAGTCTTAATCCCCATTTTACAGATGAGGGAACTGAGGCACAGAGAAGTGAAGTGACTTGCCCACAGTCACACAGCCGACAAGTGGCGGAGCTGGGATTCGAACTCATGAGCCCGTGCTCCTTCCACTTGGGAGAACACAGTGCAGTAATAGATGTTTAAATTGAATGATACATTGCAGAGCTAGAAAATACAACATTATTCTCCCCGCATCAAATGTCACAGAAATCCCATATCACTTCTGCCCGTACCCCCTTGCGTTAGGTAGACGACCCGATCATCCCTCTCATTATCCTGCAGACTGAGACAGTAAGGGCCACGTAGAAGGCTAATGGCAAAATCCAAGATCGGAATCCTCAAATCCTCGATCCCCCGGTCCACAGGGTCTGCCGCCCCGGGCGTCGATGCCCGGGGAAGGATCATCATTATTAGTATCCCGCTAAATAACGAGCCAGGCTGGAAGGCCGTCTGTAGCTCAGATTCCGATCCATTCCCACAGGCTGGGGAAGAGGCCTGACAGGAAAGCATAGCTCGGCAGGTGTTAAGTGATCCGATCTCCCCGGATTCCCTCGCTGCCATGTGAACGGGGAAGGGCAGAGTCACATCTTGGCTTCGAATCCTGCCACACTAGAGGCTCATCCCCCTAGCGCGCTCGGTGAGCGAACGAGAGCGGAATTCAAATTTGGAACAGGTTTTCACCTGGTGTATTTTAATTGGTTGCCATGTGATCTCCCATCTGTTCCCAATTTTCATGTCTCTCCTTTGAATGGGAAGTGCTTCCCCGTTCCTGTGCTCATTTTCTATATGGAAAAAGATCTCTTTTTCTATCTTTTCACGGTTTGGGCCGAAACGCTTTTCCCGACGGCCTCTGAGAAAAGTTTGCTCTTCCCGGATCCCAGATTTATGGAGTGCGAAGTGATACTTTTCTATAACGATAGGGTGTCTTTCTGAATTAGAAAGCTTTTAATAGTAAATTATCATTCTTAATAAAAATCATTTTGCAGCCTGAAAGGTGGATGATTCCACTGGAATGGGTTGGAGGTATTTTAATTCAATTGCCACCTTGTCATCTAAGTAGAAAATGTACCTTGGCCATCGCTCTGTGCTATGACTAGTTTAATGTGTCATCAGTTAGCCGACGCCAACTGAAATCACTTCTCCAAATTAGAGTGTACTTTTTTTTAAGGGAAACCTTGGGACCCTTACATTTCTAAAATGCAGAGGTTCTTCAAGACATTTTTCCATCTGACTGTGTCCTAACCTTTGCTTGGTCAAAATTTTCACCTCAGGTCAAAATCGCCTGAACATCAAGTGAGATAAAGCGGCCTTATACCCGATGGAAGTAATCCACCAATCAGTCGTATTTATTTAGACCTTACTGTGTGCAGAGCACTGTACTAAGCGCTTGGGAGAGTATAACAGAGTCGGTAGGCATGTTCCCTGCCCTCAGCGTGCTTCTTGGGGAAAGAGCTGAAAAAGCAAAACCGAGCGGGTAAATCTGGAAAAAATGGAATGATAATTTCAGGTAAAATTGGTGCCTTAGGAGTTTACCGTTCTGCTTGCAGAAGCACAGTGCAGCGTGGCTCAGTGGAAAGAGTCAGAGGTCATGGGTTCGAATCCCGGCTCCGCCACCTTGTCAGCTGTGTGACTGTGGGCAAGTCACTTCACTTCTCTGTGCCTCAGTTACCTCATCTGTCAAATGGGGATTAACTGGGAGCCTCACGTGGGACAACCTGATGACCCTGTATCTCCCCCAGCGCTTAGAACAGTGCTCTGCACATAGTAAGTGCTTAAAAACAAACATCATTAGTATTATTATTATTAACTTCTCTGTGCCTCAGTTACCTCATCTGTAAAACGGGGGTGAAGACTGTGAGCCTCACGTGGGACAACCTGATGACCCTGTATCTACTCCAGCGCTTAGAGCTCTGCACATAGTAAGCGCTTAACAAACACCAACATTATTATTAAAAACAGTCTAGTTGAAGTACAGTTATAAGATAGCTAAGACTGTTACTACCTTAAGCTTCAATTTAGAGAAAATACGAACTTATTCATCAACATTACCATCATCACCATCATCAAGGGTATTTACTGAGTGCTCACTGTGTGCTGTACTAAGCATCTGGGAGGAAACAGTACAATAGAGGTGAGAGCCCCATGCAGGACAGGAACGGTGTCCAACCCAATTTGCTTATATTTACCCCAGCACTTAAAGCCTGGCATAAAGTAAGCGCTTAACAAATATAATAATCATGAAATTATTATTAGAGTTGGTAGCCACGTTCCCTGCCCACAACAAGTTTACAGTCTGGAGGGGGAGAGAGAGAGATTAACAAATAAACAATTCATCTGAGGGAAAGTAAAATTTGAAGCATTCAGTAGAAAGAAAAAAAAAATCTGAAGGGCGAAAGTAGATTAGATTTCGGTTGGTAACGTCATGCGGCTGCAACATGGAAAAAAAAAAGATTCATGTTGGTTTAGGCTACTCGCCCAAAGACAGCGCATGATAAAATTAAGAGGCTCCAGTTATTGTAACGTATTCTGGCTGGATAACAGCAAGAATACCGTACTGAATTCAGCAGGGGACAAATGAAAATTGGAAAAAGTCTATGACTTTCTAGAACTGTAATAATAATAATAACGTTGGTATTTGTTAAGCGCTTGCTATGTGCCGAGCACTGTTCTAAGCGCTGGGGTACACACAAGGGAATCAGGTTGTCCCACGTGGGGCTCGCAGTCTCAATCCCCATTTTACAGACGAGGTAACCGAGGCACCGAGGAGGTAAGTGACTTGCCCAAAGTCACACAGCCGACAAGTGGCCGAGCCGGGATTCGAACCCATGCCCTCTGACTCGAAAGCCCGTGCTCTTTCCACTGAGCGCCGCTGCTTCTCTCAGCTCGTGGCAGGCAGAGAATGTCTACCAACTCTTCCAAACCCGAGAAGCAGCTTGGCCTCATGGTTATAACACAGCCGGGAGTCAGAAGGACCTGGGTTCTAATCCCGCTCGGCCACTTGTCTGGCGTGTGACCTCGGCCGAGTCGCTTCACTTCTCTGCGCTTCATCTGTGCTTCAGATTAAGGCTGTGAATCCCACGCGGGACAGGGAATGTGTCCGAGCTGAAAACGTCGTATCTACCCCAGCACACAGTTCCATGCCTGGCGCGTAGTGAGAGCTCCCCGAATACCATAAAAAAGCTCTGCTATATCGTACTCTCCCAAGTGCTCAGTACAGTGCTCCACATGCAGTAAGCACTTAATAAATACAATCGATCGATTGATGGATGGAGGGAAGAGATGGACTAGGATGAGAGAGGGGGGAGTCATTCAATGGTATTTATTGAGCGCTTACTATGTGCAGAGCACTGTACTAAGCGCTTGGAATGGACAAGTCGTTGGGGAGGCGGGATAGGTCGTCCTGGCATGAATGGGGCGCCTCGGCCTGCTTCAGCACCCTCCGCTTCCACCTGTGACTTACTTTCCCCAGCTCACTGAACTGCTGCTTCTGCTGGAAGTCCCTTGAGGCCCACCAGAACCCCTTCCAGGAGGTTAGACCCCCGCTCCTTGCCTGGTGAAGCAGAGTGGTTCAGTGGCAAGAGCCCGGGCTTAGGAGTCGGAGGTCACGGGTTCGAATCCCGGCTCCGCCACTTGTCACCTGTGTGTCTTTGAGCAAGTCACTTCACTTCTCTGGGCCTCAGTTACCTCATCTGTAAAATGAGGATGAAGACTGTGAGCCCCTGGAAGGACAACCTGATCACCCTCTATCCCCCCAGCGCTTAGAACAGTGCTTTGCACCTAGTAAGCGCTTAACAAATACCAACATCGTTATTATTATTATTAGACCCCACGCCAGAGAGGGAGGAAGCTAAAACGGAGAGAGTGGATTGTGTCGATTAGATAGCAGCAGTCTCTGGATGAAAATAACAGGTAACGGTGAAAGACGAGCTAGCAGCTGTGGCCTGAGAGGACGGCAAGATAATAATAATGTTGGTATTTGTTAAGCGCCTACTATGTGCAGAGCACTGTTCTAAGCGCTGGGGTAATCGAGTTGTACCACGTGGGGCTCACGGTAAATCCCCATTTTCCAGATGAGGTGACTGAGGCCCAGAGAAGTGAAGTGACTTGCCCACAGTCCCACAGCTGCCAAGTGGCGGAGCCGGGATTCGAACCCACGACCTCTGACTCCCAAGCCCGGGCTCTTTCCACTGAGCCACGCTGCTCCTCCAATCTGTCGTAGGGTGGCGTTCGGGGAGGAAATCAGGTTTCTGTGGATGAATCCCATCCCTCGTAAGCGAGCGGCCAAGGGCGGTTGTTTCCATTCAAGGAATACGTAAAGAACGGCACTGGTTGCACTCAAGGGAGAAGCAGCGTGGCGAAATGGATAGAGCAAGGGGCCTGGGAGTCAGTGGGCCGTGGGTTCTAATCCCGGCTCTGCCACTTGTGTGCTGTGTGACCTTGGGCAAGTCGCTTCACTTCTCTGGGCCTCATTTACCTCGTCTGTCCAATGGGGATTGAGACTTTGAGCCCCCCCGTGGGACAGGGACTGTGTCCAACCCGATTCGCTTGTAACCACCCCAGCGCTTAGAACAGTGCCTGACACGTAGTAAGCGCTTAATAAATACCATCGTTGATATTATAAGGGAGTGGTAGGACTGTGCTGGAATAATAGCAGTTTGCCTCACCTGGTAAATAAACATCCTTTCAGGATCTAATCCCATTTAATAACGCTCCACCTTCATTCATTTATTCACTCATTCAATCATATTTATTGAGTGCTTACTGTGCAGAGAAATTTACTAAGCGCCTGGGAGGTACACTATAACAATAAACAATAAATGAGAAGCAGCGTGGCTCAGTGGAAAGAGCCCGGGCTTGGGAGTCAGAGGTCATGGGTTCGAATCCCGGCTCCGCCACTTGGCAGCTGTGGGACTGTGGGCAAGTCACTTGACTTCTCTGGGCCTCAGTTACCTCATCCGTAAAATGGGGATTAACTGTGAGCCTCACGTGGGACGACCCGATCGCCTTGTATCTCCCCCAGCGCTTAGAACGGTGCTCTGCACATAGTAAGCGCTTAACAAATACCAACATTATTATTAATAAACAGACACAGTCCCTGAGAGGCTTGCACCTGGCACTTAGATCTGTGACCTTTGGACATTTAATATCCACCCCAAGCCCACAGCACTTATGTACATCTCTTTAAATCATGTCTTAAACCGCTTATTTATTCACACTAATGTCTGCCTCCCCCTCTAGATCGCAAGCTCATCAGTGGCAGGGAACGTGTCTGCTAATTCTGTTGTATTTTACTCTTCCAGGTGCTCGGTATGGTGCTCTGCACAGAGTAAGCGCTCAATAAATACCATCGAGTGATCGACCGGGGCGAAATGGGACTTCCTACTACTGGCCAGAAGTGTACCATCATTCAGCGAGGCTCACTGGAAAGAGCAGGGGCTTGGAAGTCAGAGGACGTGGGTTCTAATCCCGGCTCCGCCACTTGTCTGCTGTGTGACCTTGGGCAAGCCGCTTAACTTCTCTGTGCCTCAGTTCCCTCATCTGGAAAACGGGGATTAAGACTGTGAGCCCCGCGTGGGGCAACCTGATTACCGTGTATCTATCCCAGTGCTTAGAACGGTGCTTGGCACATAGTAAGTGTTTAACAAATACCACAGTTATTATTATTATTGAGGAAGAAAGGGCGCCTACCCAGGTCAGAGGCCCCTGTACTCAGGGAAGAAGAAAGGGCCGAGCTCTGCCTAGGGAACCTCCTTGAGGCTTTCACTGCCTTGCGTCCACTACGGTCACGTGACTGGATTTTTTTCCCTATCCCAAGTGGGAAGCCTCCTTCTTCCTTACCCTTCAGGGGATGGGGTTTCCCACAGTGTCCCTTTTCCCCTCCTTCTGGAGGCAGCAACATCACCGATCCCACTTGCTTGTCCACCTACTTGGAAGACGCAGAGGAATCAGGAGGAATTCTGCTTTTCATGGTACTTAAGTGCTTACTATTCCCCCTCCCTAGACTGTAAGCTCGTTGTGGGTAAGGAATATAACTGTTTATTGTTATATAATACTCTCCCAAGCACTTAGTACAGTGCTCTGCACACAGTAAGCGCTCAATAAATACTATTGAATGACTGCGTGAATGAATGATTGAATGAATGAACGAATGAATGTGGCCGTCACTGTACTAAGAGCTCGGATAGATACAAGATTGTCAGGTTGGACACGCTCCCTTTCCCTCATGGGGCTCACAGTCTTAATCCCCAGCTTATTAACGATAATGATGAAAATAATAATAATTATGGTACTTGTTAAGCACTTACTATTTGCCTTACCAACCGCCATTCTAAGTTCTGGAATAGATACAAGTTAATCAGGTTGGCCACAGTCCCTGTCCCACTTGGGGCTCACAGTCTTAATCCCTGTTTTACAGATGAGGAAACTGAGGCCCAGAGAAATTAAGTGATTTGCCCAAGGTCACACAGAGGGCAAGTGGTGGATCTGGGATTAGAACCCAGCTCCTTCTGACTCCCAGGCCAGCGCTCTATCCACTAGGCCACATGGCTTCTCATCACGGGAAAGGAACATGGACAGGATCCGATCTGATGAGTTTATATCTACCCCCGCACTTAGTACAATGCCTGGCACATAGTAAGCGCTTAAATACCGTAGAAAAAATACTCCTGAGAGCTCAAATCAAATCTGCCAATTCTGTTGTACTCTCCCCAACGCTTAGTATAGTCCTCTGCACACAGTAAGCGCTCAATAGATATCACTGACTGACTGATACGTGTCTGCCAACTCTGCTCTACTCTTCCAAGCGCTTAATACCGTGCTCCGCACATAGAAAACGCTCAATAAATACCACTCTCGAGGAGGAGGACCGTGGTCGGCAGAGGATGCGTCTGCCGACTCTGTTGTGCTTAGTACAGTGCTCCGCACATAGTAAGTGCTCAATAAATATCACTGATGAGGAGGAGGAGGAAGAGGAGGAGGAGGAGGAGGACCCCAGAGCAGGAAAGAAGAGCTGCCACCGGTCCTGCTAACTCCTGTGTTTTCTCCAGCAGGGAGCTGGAAGTGGCTCCCCGAAACCTGCCTTCCATTAACAGCCAACTGTACTTCATTTAGTTTATAATATTGCCACATTATTTTAATGGCTAAATTGCTCCACTCTTCCCTAAACACCACCACCAACCAAAATCTAGATTTCATCCCCTATCGGGTGTAATTTTGTACTTTCAGGGCACATAGCCAATCTCCCCCCTTACGTTTACTCAGAATCATCCTGACTTCTCTATTTCACCATCCGGGTTTTTTTGTTGTTGCTGTTTAATGGTAATAAAGAGAATGGTTTCGTCGTCTCCAGTGGTAATTGTTAAGCACTTAGTACATGCCGGGCGCCGCACTAAGTGCTGGGGTAGATACAAGATAATCAAGGCGGACATAGTCCCCGTCCCAGCACGGTGCAGTGGATAGAGCACGGGCCTGGGAGTCAGGAGGTTGTGAGTTCTAATAACGGCTCTGCCGCTCGTCTGCTGTGGGACCTCGGACAAGTCGCTTCACTCTCTGTGCCTCAGTTCCCTCATCTTTAAAATGGGGATTGAGACTCTGAGCCCTAAAAGGGACAGGGACTGTGTCCAACCTGATTTGCTTGTATCCACCCCAGCACTTAGTAACAGTGCCCGGCGCGGAGTGAGAGCTTAACACTCCTCAAAGATCTCCAGTGGTTGCCCGCCCACCTCCGTATCAAACGGAAACTTCTCACCCTTGGCTTTAAAGCCCTCCATCACCGTGTCCCCTCCTACCTCACCTCCCTGCTCTCCTTCTACAACCCAGCCTGCAAACTTGGCTCCTCTAGTGCTAACCTTCTCACTGTGCCTTCATCTCACCTCTCTCGCCACCGACCTCTCTCCCACATCCTGCCTCTGGCCTGGAACGCCCTCCCTCCTCAAATCCGACAGACAATTTCTCTCCTGCCCTTCAAAGCCGTACTGAAGGCCCGTCTCCTCCAAGAGGCCTTCCCAGACTAACCCCCACTTTTCCTCATCTCCCACTTCCTTCTGTGTCACTCTAACGTGCTGCCTTTGCTCTTCCCCCAACTCCCAGCCCCAAAGCACTGAAGTACATATCTGTCATTTTATTTATTTGAATTGATGTCTGTCTCTCCCCCCCTAGACTGTGAGCTTGTGGGTGGGGAATGTCACCGTTCATTGCCGTACTGTACTTTCCCAAGTGCTCAGTACACTGCTCTGCACACGGTAAGTGCTTAATAAATACTACTGAATGAATGGATACCATAATGATAATAATTACTACTACAGATGAGGTAACTGAGACACAGAGAAGTTAAGTGACTTGCCTGAGGCCACACAGCAGATTATTGGAGGATCCGGGATTAGAACTCAAGACCTCTGACTCAAAGGCCTGTACTCTTCCTACCTCTCCTCCCTTCTCTCTTTCCACCGCCCACCCCGCACGCTCCGCTCCTCCGCCGCCCACCTCCTCGCCGTCCCTCGGTCTCGCCCGTCTCGCCGTCGACCCCCGGGCCGCGTCCTCCCGCGGTCCCGGAACGCCCTCCCTCCTCACCTCCGCCGAACTGATTCTCTTCCCCTCTTCGAAACCCTACTTAAAACTCACCTCCTCCGAGAGGCCTTCCCAGACTGAGCTCCCCTTCTCCCTCTACCACCCCCCCTTCACCTCTCCGCAGCTAAACCCTCTTTTCCCCCTTTCCCTCTGCTCCTCCCCCTCTCCCTTCCCACCCCCTCGGCACTGTACTCGTCCGCTCGACTGTATATATTTCCATTACCCTATTTATTTTGTTAATGAATTGTACATCGCCTCGATTCTATTTAGTCGCCATCGGTTTCTACGAGATGTTCTTCCCCTCGACTCTATTTATCGCCATCGTTCTCGTCCGTCCGTCTCCCCCGATTAGACCGTGAGCCCGTCCAACGGCGGGGACCGTCTCTGTCTGTTGCCGACTTGTTCATTCCAAGCGCTTAGTCCAGTGCTCTGCACATAGTAAGCGCTCAGTAAATACTATTGATTGAATGAATGAATACTCTTTCCACTAGGCCATGCTGCTTCTCTCCAGGTTGTGGGCAAAAATGCGATATGGCCCCCGAACCGACGCCTGTGGAACTTGACTTGGTTTGATCGTTCACCCAATTTTGCTTGCATTTCCCAGACCTTTTACTGACACTTTGACAAGCTCTTAGTGCAGTGCCAAACGCTTAGTACAGGGCTCTGCACACAGTAAGTGCTCAATAAATACCACTGATTGATTGGCACTGCCGGACAACGAAACTATCAATCAGTGGTATTTATTGAGCACTTACTGTGTGCAGAGCAGTGTGCTCAGAGCTTGGAAAAAGCAGCGTGGCTCGGTGGAAAGAGCCCGGGCTTGGGAGTCAGAGGTCATGGATTCGAATCCCAGCTCTGCCACTCGTCAGCTGGGCGACTGTGGGCAAGTCACTTCTCTGTGCCTCAGTTACCTCATCTGTAAAATGGGAATTAAGACTGTGAGCCTCACGAGGGACAACCTGCTTACCCCGTATCTACCCCAGCGCTTAGAACAGTGCTCTGCACATAGTAAGCGCTTAACAAATACCAACATTATTATTATTATTAAACCACAATAGAATTGAAAGAAAAATTTCCCTCTCCACAGGCCAACCTTTGGGAAGCACACGCCAAGTTCACATCTTCCCAGTTGAATGATAAATCTGCTCTGCGGGCCAGAATCCGATTCTGGGTTGTACGTATTTATATCTATCTCTTCCCCTCCGTCAACCCAGGCCTGTCACTGTATCACAGAAGGAGATTAGATTAGGCCAAATGCTACCTGGGAAGTTATAAGGTTATGTGTTTTTTATTACTTTTGCACGGGGCTCTTAATTATATTCCATACATACTTCTTCACTTAAGAGGAAAACACAGCTATGTAAAGTGAGCAGCTTGTTTACAATAGACCCCTGTGGCTTGCTATCAAATTAGTGGCAAATCAGTTTTATAGTAAACAGAGGTCAAAGATCAAACCCACAATTTCACATAAAATTCGAAACACCGTACACAAAATGCAGAATACAAAAGCTCATGCCATGAGACCATCAACTACTCTGAAAAATAATCCAAACCAGGAAAAGATGAGAGGAAGCAAAATTTAAACACCGATTTTACTCCAAAATCTGATGCAAAAGCCAGACCTATAAAAGATCTTTTTCAAACCATGACAACTGCTTGCTTGCCACTCAAGCTTAACTGGAAACACACATGAAGAGGTGGTACGTTACCAAGAGGGTTTCCTTCCAGGTCCTGATAAAGATTCGCTTTCTAGCCTTCCACAAGTCAAACCCTCCTTTGGCTTACTTTCTCCAAAGGGGACAATATAACCGAACGACTTTCCTATCATTCATTCATTCGATCGTATTTATTGAGCGCTTACTGTGTGCAGAGCACTGGACTGAGCGCTTGGGAAAGTACAATAGAGGAAAAAAGAGTGACAATCCCTGTCCACGACTAGCTCACGGTGTAGAGGGCGGAAGAATGGGCCTAGTGGATAGAGCACGGGCTGGGAGTCAGAAGGACCTGGGTTCTAATCCCCGTTCCACCACTCCTCTGCTGTGTGACCTTGGGAAAGTGACTTCCCTTCTCTGTGGCTCGGTTACCTCATCTGTAAAATGGGGATTAAGTCTGTGAGCCCCACGTGGAACACGGACAGTGTCCGATCTGATGAGCCTCCATCTACCCCAGTCCTTAGTGCAATGCCTGGCACACGGTAAGCACTCAACAAATACCATAGAAAAAATCCTCCTGATAGCTCAGATCATTCAGTTTTGAGAAATCCTTAGCTTAGAGAGTAATAATAATGTTGGTATTTGTTAAGCGCTTACTATGTGCAGAGCACTGTTCTAAGCGCTGGGGGAGATACGGGGCAATCAGGTCGTAAGCAGCGTGGCTTAATGGAAAGAGCCCGAGTTTGGGAGTCGGAGGTCGTGGGTTCTACTCCCGGCTCTGCCACTTGTCAGCTGTGTCTCTGGGCAAGTCACTTCACTTCTCTGTGCCCCATTTACCTCATCTGTAAGAGGAGGATTAAGACCGTGAGCCCCACCTGGGACAGCCTGATGACCTTGTATCTCCCCCAGCGTTTAGGACAGTGCTTGGCACATAGTAAACGCTTAACAAATGCCATCATCACTAGTTTTTCGGTTTGTTTTATCGTGCTTTTTTATGGTATTTGTTAAGTGCTCACTATGTGGTAGATTCCAGATAACCGGGTTGGACACAATCCCTATCCTACACAGGGCTCACAGTCTTAATCCCCATTTTACGGGTGAGGTGACTGAGGCCCAGAGAAGTGAAGTGACAGCGGACATATGGCGGAGTCAGGATTAGAACTCAGGCCCGTGCTCTTTCCACTAGGCCACCCGGCTTCGCCACTTAATAATACGATCCCACTGGCTAGCGCGTCCCATCGATACCGTACCTATCACTTTCCCTGCTTTCTCACTGAGCGGGGAAATGCGAGGAGTTCCATTTTCCCATTTTAAAGTAGGATTCCCATTCCTCCTTCACTTGCTACACTTGAGATCACCTCCTCCAAGAGGCCTTCCCAGACTGAGCTTCCCCTTTCCCTTCCGCTCCCTCTCTGCCCCCCCCATTCACATCCCCTCAGCTAAACCCCCTTTCCCTCTGCTCCTCCCTCTCTCCTTTCCCCTCCCCTCAGCACTGTGCTCCTTTGTATATATTTTTATGACCTATTTATTTTTGATAATGAGTTGTACATCCCCTTGCTCCTATTTATGGCGATTGAGTTGTCTTGTTTTTGGCCGTCCGTCTCCCCCGATTAGACCGTGAGCCCGTCGGTGGGCAGGGATTTTCTCTCTCTGTTACCCAACTGTCCATTCCAAGAGCTTAGTCCAGTGCTCTGCACATAGTAAGCGCTCAATAAATACCATTGAATAGTCCCCTTCTACCAATACTTAAGGACAAGTCGAGCAACCCAACGCGGAACACTTCCTGGGGGGGGGGGTTTAACAAGTTTTCTATCACTGACCCTTGTTCTCTAATCCGGTCACGAAGAGCAGCGGCAACAGGCCGCCTTTAGAAGCCTGGGTTAGAAGACGGAAGCTCTGACTTAAAATCATCGTCGAGTTCAATTTTCTTTGGCCTGGGCGGGTTTTTCTTGGGTTTTGAAGAATTCGGCTAGTCCTAGCCACCAGATGTCAGTAGATCCTGTCTGATTAAAAGCAAATGATGAAGACCTTCCGAAGAACCAGAAAACTGATTTCCAGCTGATGAAAATGTCGCCGTGGCTAAATTCCACCGGGCCTCGGGAGGACTCGGCCACTTTGCCTCTCTAGTCCTTCCTTCGGCACATAAGTAACGATCATATCCCATGACTGCCGAATTCACTGTGAGCAGGATTGTAGAGAAGCAGCGTGGCGCGGCGGAAAGAGCCCGGGCTTGGGAGTCGGAGGTCATGGGCCCAAATCCTGGCTCTGCCGCTTGCTGGGTGACTGTGGGCAAGTCACTTCACTTCTCGGTGCCTCGGTTACCTTATCTGTAAAATGGGAAGACTGTGAGCCTCATGTGGGACAACGTGATGACCCTGTATCTCCCCCAGTGCCCTGCACATAGTAAAGCGCTTAACAAATACCAACTCCATTCGTTCATTCATTCAGTAGTATTTATGGAGCGTTGACTACGTGCAGAGCACTGTACTAAGCGCTTGGAATGGACAATTGGGCAACAGAGAGAGACCGTCCCTGCCCAACGACGGGCTCACAGTCTAATCGGGGGAGACGGACGGCAGAGCAAAACAGAACGAAACAAAAACAAGACAACATTATCACGATAAATAGCATCAAGGGGATGTTAAGACCAAGACAATGTGTAGAAGGTCAAAGAATCCATATAATAATGATAATAATGTCGGTATTTGTTAAGCGCTGCCTATGTGCTAAGCACTGGGGGAGATACAAGGTCAACGGGTTGTCCCACATGGGGCTCACAGTCTCAATCCCCATTTTACAGATGAGGGAACTGAGGCCCAGAGAATAATAATAATAATGTTGGTATTTGTTAAGCGCTTGCTATGTGCAGAGCACTAGTTCTAAGCGCTGGGGTAGATACAGGGTCATCAGGATGTCCCTCGTGAGGCTCATCGTCTTAATCCCCATTTTACAGATGAGGGAACTGAGGGTCAGAGAAGTGAAGTGACTCGCCCGCAGTCACCCAGCTGACAAGTGGCAGAGCCGGAATTGGAACCCACAACCTCTGACTCCCAAGTCCGGGCTCTTTCCACTAAGCCATACTGCTTTTCGTGCTTCATTTAGTTTCTTTCTATGTTGTGGTTGAATCCATCATCAGGGGAATCCATACTGGAGCAATGGTACTTCGGTATCTGCAGCTAAGCGCATGTCTGAACTAAGAAACTTTGAGGTGTTCTGTTGAAGAATTTGCTTTGAAGTACCAAAATGTAACTAGAAAATGTAAAGATTCTTGAAATGCATCTGGAAAATGACCAAGGTTGTCATAATCCCGTGTGATACTGGATGAGTTTGGACAGTTTTAGCAACTTGAACTTTTTCAAAAAAGAAAGGTTATAGCACTGCCAAATTCATCCTTTTTTCATCTTTAAAGCAATATCCAGTTCAGCTTTCAGAATAACAAACCTAGAAAATCCTCTTCATTCTTTTGAAATACTAATAGGAAAAGTGTAAAAGTGCTGTTTGGCAAGATATTGAATTTTGGTAGTACTGTAATGCAAAATCTAGAAATATTTAAAATACATTCTACATTTAAGATATCAGTGCCCAGCGCTTAGTATAGTGCCTGACACATAGTAAGAGCTCAACAAATACCATAATTATTATATATACTTACACTTTAAGGTAAGAGTAAAGTTTATTTTTCCTGGGTATTATTTTTGAAAAAAAAGTACTACATAATTTTATTGTCTACCTCAACATTTGTTTATGAAAATAAGAACAATACAATAATGATTCCTGTACTTTAAATACCAAAAAACCCATTCTCGAGCTGCATTTTGGAAAATGCAGTTTTGAATTTTTTTTTATTACAGACGTTTGCAAGTGATTAAAATATTTGTAACTTTGACTGGGAACCATCAAAAATACCCTGACAGAAATATTTCCAGCTAAGGGAATTGAATATTTGCTGGAACAAATGTTAAATGATGAAGATAATTATCATGCATTTTACAAAATTACCGAGCTAATCTCGTTCTCGTAAATTGGAAATAAGACGTGTTTAAAGCCAATATTTTAAAACAGATCATGCGTATTATAAAATTACCTATTTATTTCATGAAGACCTACCATTCCTCATTAGAAGTAGGTAACTGAAAATGTTTGCTTCTTAAGGACTAATAAATCATATTTTCTTTTTTTATTGAGACATTCATTCATTCATTCATTCAATAGTATTTATTGAGTGCTTACTATGTGCAGAGCACTGTACTAAGCGCTTGGAATGGACAATTGGGCAACAGATAGAGACAATCCCTGCCCAATGAGGGGCTACCAGGCTGATCGGGCAAGGACTGCTAAATTAATCTCCCGTTAGATTTTACAACGGGAGAACAAGATGCTGAGAAATGTAAATGACTTATCCTACATTAACACATGAAAAAATGCACATCTGGGCCTACGCTGAGATCTCCAGTGGAGTCCAATTCTCACAAAGTAATCTTAAACAAATTCTCCCCGTAGCCAAAAAACTACTCATTAAAGACTAGCCTCCTGAAACAAATGTGCCTCTTCGGGTCTTTGCTCCTGACATATCATTCCTCGGTCCACATTCTTACCGAAATTAGGAACTTGCTTTCCCCTGAAAGTACCTATTAATCTCCATGAATTTTCCAGCCCAAAGATTTCTTTGGAGAAAGCTTAAAACCAAAGTTTTGTTGGGTTTTTTTAAAATCACACTTATGCATGCTTTTTGTCATAGAAACACTGATGTGCAAGGATTTGAATCTTGTCTGAGCAGGGATCGCTGCCCTCCACTCCATCCCCGAAATGGAATTTGTAGTTCAGAAGCGACACAAAACCCTTCCCTAGCCCTGGAAACAGTTCGCTTCCATCTTCCTCTAAGTGGTCATGGAAAAAAAGGAAAGGGAAGAAAGGGAGAAAAGAAAAAAATGCGGCCAACTGCTTAATGATGCTAAGAATTCCCCAGAGCCATAAAGATTCACCTCCACTGGAAAATTAAGGACCGAGCGGCGGACCCTGGGATGTATATACAGATTCCATCCCACCCCCTTCACGTCAACAATGGATTTGGGTGGTTCCCCCTGGCAGAATTACCTGAGAGCATTAAAACTCAGCTCTCCTTCAGAGTTGTTTTTCTAAACCGATTTAGGCTAATTTTTACGGTATTCATTAAAGCTCCGCTTCGTGCCAGGCACCGGATTAAGCTCTGAGGTAGATACAAGCTAATCAGGTCGGACACACTCCATGTCCCACGTGGGACCTCAGTCTTAACCCCCATTTTACAGACGAGGTAACTGAAGCCCGGGAAAGTTAAGCGATTTGCCCAAGGTCAACCAGCAGACAAGTGGCAGAGCAGGAATTAGAACCCAGAACCTCCCGACTCCCAGGCCCGTGATCTATCCACTAGGCCACGCTGCTTTTATTTTGACACTGACGCAACAAAGCTTCCCGGGAACACTGTTTTGCCTGCGTAGGCACAGCATCTGTTAATTGCTTCGTGTCAAGCAAAAACTCGCTCTTGGCTTCAAAGCTCTCCATCCCCTTGCCCCCTCCTACCTCTCCTCCCTTCTCTCTTTCTACTGCCCACCCCGTACGCTCTGTTTGTCTGCCGACCACCTCCTCACGGTCCCTCGTTCCCGCCTGTCCCGCCGTCGACCCCGGCCCACGCCCTACCTCTGCCCTGGAATGCCCTCCCTCCTCACATCTGCCAAACTAGCACACTTCCAACCTCCGAGGCCCTACTTAAAAGCTCACCTCCTCCAGGAAGCCTTCCCAGACTGACCCCCCCCCCTTTTCCTCCGCTCCTCCTCCCCTCCCCATCGCCCCGACTCCCTCCCTCTGCTCTACCCCCCTCCCCGCCCCACACCACTTGCGTATATAAGTACATATTTATTATTCTTTTTATTAACGATGTGTATATATCTATAATTCTATTTATTTATATTGATGCTATTGATGCCTGTCTACTCATTTTGTTTTGTTTTGTTGTCTGTCTCCCCACTTCTAGACTCTGAGCCCGTTGTTGGGTAGGGATTGCCTCTATTTGTTGCCGAATTGACTTTCCAAGTGCTAAGTACAGTGCTCTGCACACAGTAAGCGCTCAATAAATAGGATTGAATGAATGAATGGTCTGCTGTGTGACCTAGAGCAAGTCAGTTAACTTCTCTGAGCCTCAGTTCTGTAAAAATGAAGATTGAGACTGTGAGCCCCACGTGGGACATGGACTGTGCCCAACCTGATTACCTTGTATCTACCCTAGTGCTGAGTACAGTGTCTGGTACTTTGTAAGTGCTTAAGAGGTACCATTAAAAAAAAAATTACCCAACCACTTATTACATACAACTGCTGATTGGGCCAGAGTGGATTAAGCCTTTTTCAAGTAGCCAGATTCCGGAGAAAGCAAGATTGCAGCCCATCTTCCTAAAGCAAGGACCGTTAAAATAAACCTCATGGGAGAGAGGTGGCAGGGAGGTGGGATTTCGATTTCACAGTTGGAGAACAAGATGCTGAGAAGTTGAAGTGACCTATCCTACATTAACACATGAAAAAGAGCACATCCGGGCCAACATTCAGATCTCCCGTGGAGTCCAAGTCTCACAGAGTAATCTTAAACAAATTCTCTCGATTTTCACGTAGCCAAAAAACTACTCATTAATGACTAGCCACCCCAAACGCACCCCCAACCCAAATCCAACTGAATGCTTATCCATATGCCGACTATATAGCGGAAGAACCGATTATCATGTTTTGTAATTAACACCCAGGTCCATTTAGGGTCCATTTTATAATAAATCTCAGCACGTAAGGTCAGAGGCTCTAAAGAAAGGACTTTTCAAGAGAGAAGAAAGACTCAACATACTTGGAAGAATTAGAGAAAATTCTGGTTGAGCAGTGGTTCGCTAAGTTACGGCCGCGGGCCGGAATGTCCCCAAGCGTCACGGAGCCGTGAATCCGAATCACGCAAAGAGGGCTGTCCAGTTCTGTCATATCATCTAGCCCTCGGTGGGAACTTTGGAATCGTCATAAATTCCGCTATTTTCCCCTTCAGAATACAGAGTTCTTTCTCTTTGTTTTCAGACTGTCTACTTCCCTGACGGAGAGGAGGAGGTTCATTTTCCAAGAATGGGCCACACGGGAGAATAGAAGTCTCAAAGAAAATGGAGTATTTTCTACTCCAAAGTAGCCTAACCCTGGGATTGGGGTTGGGGGTGAGGGAGGGGAGGAGTCGTCCCATGATCCCTGAGCCCAAGATTTTGATCATGGAAAGCTAATGCCAGCAGGAGAAAGAACCATCTGAGTAGAGATTCTCTTGTTCTCCGAACCAACAGATATAGCCTGGGTTCAAAGACTGGCCCAGAAAACTCAGGGCTGGGGGTGAAATCGAGGAAGGAAATAAACCAAACTGCCCGTGTATCGGAGAAAATTCAATATGAGCCCCATCAGAAACCCCTCCAGATTGCAGCCTCCATGTTAAATCTTGAACTGTGACAAATACACAGTCAGCTAATTCAAAGTGACTGTGACCCCCAAATAACAAATAAAAAAGAAAATCACTCCCAAAATAAAGGCAAGTGCAAAGGTTGAGTAAAATGATCACATTCCATTAGAACTTTGAGGTATTGAGTGCTGAATTTCTGTTGTTTAGAAGTGCTGTGTGGCCTTGGGCAAGTCACTTAACTTCTCTATCCCCGTTACCACATCTGTAAAATGGGGATCAACACTGGGTGCTCCATGTTGTGCGACACTGTGTCCAGCCTGATTAACTTGTATCTACCTCAGCATTTGATACAGTGCCTGGCACATAATAACACTTAAATATCTTTAAAAATATTTAATAAATTATCCTGGGTTACCAAGAACAGAAAAAACCCCCAAATGACCGTTCTATTTTCATTATTTTTTTCACTTTTTTTCATTTTTTTTCATTATTTTTGTTTTAAAGATAATCCCACAAGGGGAGAAGGAAGGATGGAACAGTAGAATCGCCGTGATCTTGGAAGCGACCATCCTCGACTGTTCCATCTCCACCGCAGCTCTGTCCTTGCTGTTTGAATCTCAGTCAGTCATGCATCAGACTTATGACCAGAGAAAAACTTTACCGTGGCCGACGTTTCTGCTGAAATTCAGAGCATACCCATCTGGTAGGTAACTGTAAAATCTCCGCCGTAGGATAGAGACAGAGTAGTCCATCGGAAAACAGCAGGTCTCAGAGGGGTTCCATTTTTCTTCATTATTCTTTCCCGGGAAAAGCACCAGCAATTTATATTTTGCGTTTGGAGATGTTTCTCTCTCTGCTTGGTTTTTTTTTTCCATCATTCTTCTCAGGGGAATCAGAGAGCAATCCAAGTAAATACCAAGGTTTGCTGTTTAGGTAAGATAATAATCAAAAAGTTTCTTCTTTGGAATTTGAACTTTTTTCAAACAACAACGCGGTCGCAGCCACTGTGATTTTAGACTGGCAGTGTTGGAATTCAGTCTTAAGAAAGCTCCTTGCTTTTATGCGCTCGGTAATGCCGTGGAGTCATTCATTCATTCATTCATTCAACTGTATTTATTGAGCGCTTACTCTGTGCAGAGTACTGTAATAATGTTGGTATTTGTTCAGCGCTTACTATGTGCCAAACACTATTCTAAGCGCTGGGGTAGATACAGGGGAATCAGGTTGTCCCACGTGGGGCTCGCAGTTAATCCCCATTTTACAGATGAGATAACTGAGGCACAGAGAAGTAAAGCGACTTGCCCACAGTCACACAGCTGACAAGTGGCAGAGCCAGGTAAGCACTTGGGAGAGTACAATACAGCAATAAACAGATTCCCTGCCCCCAGCGGGCTTACAGTCTAGAGGGGTGGAGAGAGACATCAATACAAATACATAAAATTACGGATATATACGTAAGCGCTGGGGAGCTGGGAGGGGGAAAGAGCAAAGGGAGCAAGTCAGGGTGACGCAGAAGGGAGTGGGAGATGAGGAAAAGTGGGGTTTAGTCAGGGAAGGCCTCTTGGTTGAGATGTGATTAGGCTGTGCGCCCGTCAAAGGGCGGGGACCGTCTCTGTTACCGATTTGTCCATTCCAAGCGCTTAGTACAGTGCTCTGCACATAGTAAGCGCTCAATAAATACCATTGAATGAATGAATGAATGCGCCTTCAATAAGGCTTTGAAGAAGGGGAGAGTAACTGTCCGTCGGATCTGAGTCATCAGTGGACTTTCACCTCCCCCGCAGAGTAATTTGAAACGTACTACAAGGCATCATCTAATCAGCTTTGTTCCTCCCCCCGATTTGCCCCCAGGTCTAATAATAATTATGGTACTTATTAAGCACCTGCTATGGGCCAAGCACTAATTGTTGGGGTAGATACAAGTTAATCAGGTTGGACACCGTCCCTGACCCACGTGGGGCTCACAGTCTTCATCTCTATTTTACAGATGAGGTAACTGAGGCATAGAGAGGTTAAGTGACTTGCCCAAGGTCACACAGCCAACACGTGGCAGAGCAGGGATTAGAACCCAGGTCCTTCTGACTCCAAGGCCCGTGCTCTATCCACTAAGCTATGCTGCTCCTCCTCTCTGCATTTGACAAGACAGGTAGGTTGAGCAAGTGAGGGTCCTGACGAGAGGTAAGAAATGATCTAATCTCAGCTGAGAAAACTTCAGAGAGCACATTCCACTCTTCCCTCCCAAAGGAGGAGTGCCCTCCTTTTTCATTTCCTTTTCCAGCTGTCACGTCGCGGGGAATAAAAATGGCCTTGCCTGTCCAGGGGCTGATTGCCTAGCAGTGGAGGAGGATGGCTGGCAGAGGGTTTGCCTCGTTGGAAGCTCTTAGCACAGGGCTTCGCACACAGTAAGCGCTCAATAAATACGATTGAATGAATGAATGGAAGCTGGCTGCGAAGCTCTGGCTCATCTGCCCGGAATTTCACGTGCCCTGCTAACGGGAGGGCTTCTTCCTCCGGGGAAGACTCATGACTGGCTGGTTGCTGGAGAGAAGCACATTGTCATGAGAAGCAGCTTAGCTTATTTAATAATGGCATTTGTTCAGCGCTTACTACTACTACTAATAATAATGTTGGTATCTGTTAAGCGCTTACTATGTGCAGAGCACTGTTCTAAGCGCTGGGGTAGATGCAGGGTCATCAGGTTGTCCTACGTGAGGCTCACAGTTAATCCCCATTTTACAGGTGAGGTCACTGAGGCCCAGAGAAGTGAAGTGACTTGCCCACAGTCACACAACTGACAAGTGGCAGAGCCGGGGGTCGAACCCATGACCTCTGACTCCGAAGCCCGGGCTCTTTCCGCTGAGCCACGCTGCTTCCCATGTGCAGAGCACTGTTCTAAGTGCCGGCGGGGATACGAGGTGATCAGGTTGTCCCGCGCGGGGCTCCCAGTCTTCATCCCCGTTTTACCGATGAGGTCACTGAGGCCCAGAGAAGTGAAGTGACTTGCCCAAGGTCACGCAGCTGACAAGTGGCGGAGCCGGGATTCGAACCCATGACCTCTGACTCCCAAGCCCGGGCTCGTGCCACTGAGCCACGCTGCTTCTCACGCTGTTTAGCGGATAGAGCATGGGTCCCAAAGTCAGGAAGACCTGGCTTCTAATCTTGGTTCTGCCACGTGTCTGCTGTTTGACTCTGGGCGAGTCACTTATAACAAGCCACTTGTTGCTATACTGTACTCCCCAAAGTGCTTAGTACAGTGTTTTGCACACGGTAAACGCTCAATAAATATGATTGAATGAATGAATGAACAGTTATCTCACCTGTAAAATGGGGATTAAGAGTGTGAGCCTCATCCCAGCTCTGCCACTTGTCAGCTGTGTGACTGTGGGCAAGTCACTTTACTTCTCTGGGCCTCAGTTCCCTCGTCTGTAAAATGGGGATTAAGATTGTGAGCCTCACGTGGGACGACCCGATGACTCTGTATCTACCCCAGCGCTTAGAACGGTGCTCGGCACATGGTGGGCACTTAACAAATAACAACATCATTATGTGGGACAGGGACTGTGTCCAACCTGATTCACTTCTCGGTGCCTCAGTGACCTCATCTGTAAAATGGGGATTAAGACCGTGAGCCTCACGTGGGCCAACCTGATGACCCTGCATCTCCCCCAGCGCTTAGAACGGTGCTCGGCACAGAGTAAGCGCTTAACAAATACCAACATTATTATTATTAACCTTCATAATAATAATAATCGTGGTATTTGTAAAGCGCTTACTCTGTGCCGAGCACCGTTCTAAGCGCTGGGGTGGGACACAATCCGTGTCCTATGTGGGACTCACAGTCTCAACCCCCATTTTGCAGAAGCGGTGACGGAGGCACAGAGAAGTAAAGCGACTTGCCCAAGGTCTCCCAGCAGACATGTTGGCAGAGCTGGGAGTAGACCCCATGACCCGCTGACTCCCAGCCCCGTGCGCTAGCCACTAGGCCGTGTGGCGTGGCTCAGTGGAAAGAGCCCGGGCTTTGGAGTCCGAGGTCATGGGTTCGAATCCCGCCTCTGCCCCTTGTCAGCTGGGTGACTGTGGGCAAGTCACTTCACTTCTCTGGGCCTCAGTTGACCTCATCTGGAAAATGGGGATGAAGAGTGTGAGCCCCACGTGGGACGACCCGATTCCCCTGTATCTCCCTCAGCGCTTAGAACAGTCTTGTGCACATAGTAAGCGCTTAACAAATACCAACATTATTAAATATTCCTTTGTCATGTGAGACAGGTGAAGTTCACTTAGTGTCAGGGCTCTGGTGGGGGGGAATAAAGTCCCCAGTCTCCTCTGATTTGTGCCAGCTAATCCCACAGCCCGCCCGCACCCTAAATGCCCAGAAATGCCCCAGAGGTGCCCTTTGACCCACATCCCCAAGCTTCCATACACCAACCGGTGCCAACCGGTGTCTTGGACCTACCCCGGCACTTAGTACAGTGCCTGGAACATAGGAAGCATTTAACAATAACCAGAGAAGCGGCGCGGCTTAGCGGATAGAGCTCCGGCCCGGAGTCGGAAGGTCCTGGGTTCTAGTTCCGGCTCCCCCACGTGTCTGCAGTGGGACCTCGGGCAGGTCGACTCGCTTCTCTAGACCTCAGCTATCTCATGTGTAAAATGAGGATTTCGAATGGGAGCCCCGAGTGGGACGAAGACTGTGTCTAACCCAATTTGCTTGTATCTACCCCAGTGCTTAGTACAGTGCCTGGCACATAGCAGAAACCATAATTATTATTATTATCATTAATAATTACTCTCCCCCCTTCAAAGGTTTAGCGAAGGCACATCCCCTCCAAGAGACCTTCCCTGACTAAGGCCTCCTGTCCTCTTCTTCCACTCCGTTCTGCGTCACCCTGATTCTCTCCCTTCATTCATCGCTCCTCCCAGCCCCACAGGACTGATGGACCTAACTGTAACTTTATCTATTTATAGTAATGTCCGTCTCCCTCTCTAGACTGTAAGCTCATCGCAGGCGGGAGATGTGTGTGTTTATTCTTATATCGCACTCTCCCAAGCGCTTAATACAGTGCTCCGCACACAGTAAGCGCTCAACAAACACAACTGGCCGACTGGCACGAACAAGAACGACGACCACCTCCGTGCAGTGATTCCGGATCACTGGCCCTGATTAGTGACAGACAGCGTGGCTCAGCGGAAAGAGCCCGGGCTCGGGAGTCAGAGGCCGTGGGTTCGAATCCCGGCTCTGCCACTAGTCAGCCGGGTGACTGTGGGCAAGTCGCTTCACTTCTCTGGGCCTCAGATCCCTCATCTGGAAAATGGGGACGAAGACTGGGAGCCTCACGGGGGACAACCTGATCACCCCGTCAATCTCCCCCAGCGCTTAGAACAGTGCTCCGCACATAGTAAGCGCTTAACAGATACCGACATTATTATTATGATTACTTAGCGTCCCATGCCATTCTCCTCTGCCCTCTTGTGCCAGGGCACCAGGGAAGGGTCTGGAGAAGCGGCCTCGGTCGGGAGGGCAGTGAGGAACTGGCGGAAACCGCCCAACTCCCTGGAGCAACGGCAGTCGGCGAGAAGACCGAGAAGCAGCATGGCCTAGTGGATATAGCACGGGCTTGGGACCAGAAGGACCCGCTTTCTAATCGCGGCTCCGCCATTCATCCGCCGTGTGAATTGGGGTAAGTCCCTTCCCTTCTCTGTGCCTCAGCTCCCTCATCGGTGAAATGGGGATTAAGACTCGGAACCCCAGGGTGGGACGTGGGCTGTGCCCAACCTGATTAGCTTGTATCAATCAATCAGTGATATTTATTGAGAGCTTATTACGGGCAGAGCACTGTACTAAATGCTTGGGAGAGTGCGGCGCAACGGAATTTAGCAGACACATTCCCTGCCCGTAACGACCTTACGGACGAACCCAACGGAAACAAGGGCAAATCAAAAAATAGGTATGGATCGATCAATCGCGTTTATTGAGCACTTACTGTGTGCAGAGCATCGTACTAAGCGTTTGGGAGAGTACAAATAACGGGCATTAAGACCCTGAGCCCCAGGGTGGGTCATGGGCTGTGCCCAACCTGATTAGCTTGTATCAATCAATCAGTGGTATTTATTGAGCGCTTACTACGTGCAGGGCACTGTACTAAACGCTTGGGAGAGTACGGCGCAACAGAATTTAGCAGACACATTCCCCGCCCATAACGACCTCACGGACGAACCCAACGGAAACAAAGGCAAATCAACAAATAGGTACAGATCAATCTCAATTGTATTTATTGAGCCCCGACTGTGTGCAGAGCACTGCACTAAGCGTTTGAGAGAGTGCAAACAACAGAGCTGGGAGACGCCTTCTCTGCCCACAGCGAGCGGCGGGTAACGGAAGGAAAGAGAATTTGAGAATAAATACGGAGACTAACACAAGTGGATACAGTCGACAACAAACCAGACCGAGTGATGGCCGAAAGCTGAGGTTGTTAAAGGGGTGGCCCGGCCGGGTTGTTGTTGCTATTGGTGATGGCGGTGGCGGGGAGTAATCGCGAGGTGAAACTTCCCAAGCGGCCAAGGGGTTGTTCGTTTGTTCGTTCATTCAATAGTATTTATTGAGCGCTTTCTATGTGCAGAGCACTGCACTAAGCGCTTGGAATGTACAATTCGGCAACAGAGAGAGACGATCCCCGCCCGGTGACGGGCTCACAGTCTAATCGGGGGAGACAGAGGGACAAAAACAAGACGACATAATCACGATGAATAGAATGAAGGGGATGCACCCCTCATTAACAAAATCAATAGGGTCACAAACAATATATAGAAATGAGCACAGTGCTGAGGGGAGGGGAAGGGTTGTTGTAATCATGAGGTGAAAATTCCCAAGTGGCCAAGGGGTTGTTGTTAGAGGCAGCCCCTTCCGCAGGATTTGTCCAAGGTGGAGAAGAGCACAGCTATGCCCATGGGATTTGGTTTAGAGAAGCAGCGCGGCTCAGTGGAAAGAGGCCGGGCTTGGGAGTCAGAGGTCATGGGTTCTAATCCCGGCTCCGCCTCTTGTCAGCTGTGTGACTTTGGGCAAATCGCTTAACTTCTCTATGCCTCAGTTACCATAGCAAATATTATTACGAGAAGCAGCGTGGCTCAGTGGAAAGAGCCCGGGCTTGGGAGTCAGAGATCATGGATTCGTATCCCGGCTCTGCCGCTCGCCAGCTGTGTGACTTCGGGCAAGCCACTTCACTTCTCTGTGCCTCAGTTCCCTCATCCGTAAAGCGGGGATCAAAACGTGAGCCCCACGTGGGACAACCTGATCACCGTGTATCCCCCCAGCGCTTAGAACAGTGCTTTGCACATAGTAAGCGCTTAACAAATACCACCATTATTATTCCGACCAGGAGACACAGCAGGATCCGGACCTGACCGCTTCGGGATTCATGAATAAGTCTCAGGGACGGGGTGCAAAGCAGATGGCTTGGGTCAACTTTGACCTCCAAGTGCTCAATCAATCCATCTATGGTGTTTATGGAACACTTACTGTGTGCAGGGCAATTTTCACAATGGCGACGTTGGTTAAGCCCTCGCTATGTGTCGAGGGCCGTTCTTAGCCCTGGGATGGTTACAAGCGAATCGGGTTGGACACGGCCCCCGTCCTACACGGGGCTCACACTCTTAATCCCCATTTTCCAGATGAGGTAATTGAGGCCCAGAGAAGTCAAGTGATCTCAATTCCCATTTCACAGATGAGGGAACTGATGCAAAGAGGATATGGGAAGGGAATGTGTCTGCTTATTGTTATGTCGCACTCTCCCCGGTGCTTAGTTCAGTGCTCTGCACACAGTAAGCATTCATAAATACGACTTACTGAATGAAGTGACTTGCCCAAGGTCACCCTTGCAGACACTGGAGGAGCTGAGATTCGAACTCAGGACCTTCTGAATCCCAGCGTCACGCTCTCTCCATTAGGCCATGCCGCTTCTCCACTGTAGCACGCCAAAGAGCACTGTACTAAATGCTCGGGAGAATGCGACACAGCGGAGTTGGTAGACAAGATCCCCGCCTGGTCGACTCGGTTGGGGCAGGAATTGGGCCTCCGGGTGTCCGATCCTCCCCTACTTTGCCGCCCCCTTCCCCCTCCTATTCCCATGACACTGCCGACGCCCCCGAAAGCCGAAGCCCACGTTTTCAACTCCCGAAGCGGAACGCCCCCACGCTACCAGCGACACCGCGGAGCGCTGTCCCGACTTCACGGGAATTTAGTTTCGATCTTTCCCATCGCTCCAGCAGGACCCGACGACACATCGGACCGGGAAAAATGGTCGGAGCCTCAGGGGGACAAGCCGGAGTGGGGTTCTGCAAGGAAGATCCCCCGGGTAGCCCCCTCACCTCCCCCCGCCCCGGGGCCCAAATCACGTTATCGAGCAGCGCCATGTCCAGAGGTTATGAATGACTGGAAAGTCTGAGGCGAGGTCCGCAGAAGCAATAACACGATCGGGTCCCAAATGTGGGAATGGTATGTGATGATTTTATGAAATATAAAAGTCAAATGAATTTTTCATGAAGAAGTTATCTTCCCAAGATGTAATAATGGAAAATTCCTTTCAAGAACTGGTGTTTAGACCTCAGAAAAATGCACGGCAAATTGCATTGTGATTTATTTGTCAATGTTTTTATAGGTTAGGCGTTACTTTCTACCCCACAGCTGGAGTCAATTTTTAATATTTAAAAGTGGAAAGAAAGCAAAATCTAAACACATACAGAGCTGTCTGTTTTAGATTGTACTTTTCCCAAACATTACTGTTTAGAACTGAACCCTGAATATATTTAGTCGGAGGCCAGCTGGCTCATACATTTTTGCAACATAGAATTAAAATATCTGGGACTGGGCAGATTACACATAAGACCTCCTAAATTGTAGTTAGCTGATCTGGTATCCAGAACCACTTTCAGAGTGAACATAGCCCAGTCTCTTCCCTTCAAATAAAAACACCCGCTTTTACCTCGCCGCGTTGGGTTCTTTATCTCTTCCTTTCCCAGGCACTAGGTGCAGACCGCACAGTTGTCCGTGGCAGCGGTCATCGGCCGAACCAAGACCCCCGGGGAACGGGATGCTCTCAGCGAGGAATGTTTGGTTTCGGGCGATTTCTCTCACACCGAGCATCCGATAAATTCTACCCCAGGATATTCTTGCCCTTCATTTCCACCGGACCTAGGGGAAAGAGGGTACAAGAACGGAGGAGGTTCCCATATGCGGAACAAAGGGCGGTCCAGTGGAAGTCAGAAGGGCCTGAGTTCTCATCCCGGCTCTGCCCCCCGTCTGCTGGGGGACCCTGGGCAAGTCACTTCACTTTTCTGTGCCTCAGTTACCTCATCCGGAAAATGAGAATTATTAAGGCTGTGAGCCCCTTGTGGGACGTGAACTGTGTCCGACCTGATTAACTTGTATCCACTCCAGTGCTTAGTACAGTGCCTCGAACACAGTCAGCACTTAACAAATACCTTTAAAAAAATGCCTAACCAATGGGTCTGTCCGAGGTCCGTCGCCGACCTCTCGCTCCCGTCCTGCCTCTGGCCTGGAAAGCCTTCCCTCCTCAAAGGACAGTGACTCTCCCTCTCTCTTCGAAGCCTTTTTGAAGGCCCATCTCCTCCAAGAGGCCTTCCCTGATTAAGCCCTCCTTTCCTCTTCTCCCACGCCCTTCTCCATCGCCCCGACTTGCTCTCTTTATTCATCCTCCCTCCCAGCCTCACAGCACTTGTATACCTATCTGTAATTTATTTATTTATAGCACTGTCTGTCTGCCCCTCTAGACTGTCAGCTCGTTGTGGGCAGGAAATGTGTCTATTGTTCTATCATATTCTTTCAAGTGCTTAGTACATTGTTCTGCACCTAATAAGTGCTCAATAAATATGATCGACTAATTTTAGACCACGTCCTCTCAACAAAAGTGTAGGGGATCATCGTGTCAGAGCAGAGTTGCTCTTCCAAGACCGCCTGATATGGTCAGCCTGCCCTGAAGGTGGATCTTAATAATATCTATATAAATATTATTATTATCATCATGGCATTTGTTAAGCTCTTACTGTGCGCCAGGCACTGTGCTAAGCACTGGGGTGGGTACAAGCAAATCGGGTCGGACACAGTCCCTGCCCCACGTGGAGCTCAGAACCGCAAGTGGGGTGTTCGGAAGATGGCAAGGATTCATCGGAGGAGGCATCCCCAGCCTGAAACCTAATCCCGACTCCCTCGTTCCCAGACCAAGGCTCCCTTCTCAGACGTAAGCATCACTGCGTCAAATGACAAACAGCTTACGGTTTCTCCGAGTCTCCGGGTCATTAAGTGAACTCTGCGGGGAAACACGACCCCCGCCCCCCGCCCCCCGCCTCCACTTGCTAAAATAAAGCAGACCTCCTCGCATGGCGGACCGGCCGGCTTTACGCGAGGCTGGGTCGCCCTGCCTTAGGTCGGCCCGGCGTGGGTGGAAGCGGCCTCGTGCGTGTTTACCAACAGAGGACTCGGTTACGCACAACACACGGAGCGAGGAAAACCGCCTCTGACCGAGACGGGCCCGATCCCTTTCGGCAACGCCGTCAGCTCCTCTCCGTCGTCTTGTCCCGTTAGCTCCGCATCCCCTTCCTCCTAGCGGTCGCGGAACGCCTGGGCCCACAGGAGGAGTTGGGCAGTTTCCAAAAATCAGCACCGGTCGAGCCCAGTTTGCCAGTAGAGGGGCCTCGGACTTGCTGAGGGATGTTTCTCTTTGAGAAACATTTCCCCGACAGGAAGGCGGACTGACAGCTAAGAGGAGACCAACGGCTGGCTGGAGAAAGTTCCGGAACACCTCCCGCTAGGTCGACCGCGGTCCGTTAACTTTTGGCTCACCTGAGGCCTGGGCCGCCTACGGCTTCGAAGACCCCCTTCGGGGTGGCCCCGGCCGGAGAAGCTGAACCGAATTCACGGAGCGTTTTTGTTTTCCCCAAAACGCTTTTCCGTCTTCATTATAATAATGGTATCTGTTAAGTGCTTACTATGTGTCAAGCGCTGTTCTAAAAGCTGGGGTAGATACAAACTAATGAGGTGGGACACGGTCCCTGGCCCCCACGATGCTCACGGTCTTAATCCCCATTTTGCAGGTGGGTTAACTGAGGAAGGGAGAAAGGAAGTCGTCCAAGGTCACAAAGCTGACAAGTGACGGAGCCAGGATTAGAACCCAGGTCCCTTCTGACTCTCAGGTCCGTGTTCTATCCATGCCACGTCTCATTAACTCATTTCGGCTTCACAGTCCTGCTGTGTGGCACAAGCTAGCGTGGTTTGGTGGAAAGACCATGAGCCTGGGAGTCAGAGTTAGTCGATCGTATTTATTGGGTGCTTACTGTGCGCAGAGCACTGGACTAAGTGCTTGGGAGAGTATGATATAATTATAAACAGACACATCCCCTGCCCACAGCTGCTTACAGTCTAGATGGACCTGGGCTCTAATCCCAGCTCTGCCACTCTGTCTGCTGTGTGACCTTGGAAAAGTCACCTCACTTCTCTGGGCCTCAATTGCCTCATCTGTAAAATGGTGATTAAGACTGAACCCTCTGTGTGTCAGGGACTGCGCCCAATCAGATTAGCCTGTATGTAGCTCAGGCCTTAGTAATAATGATAATTATGGAATTTGTTAAGCGCTTACTATGTGCTCAGCACTGTTCTAAGCGCTGGGGAAAATTCAAGGCAATCAGGTTGTCCCACGTGGGGGTCACCGTCTCAAATCCCCATTTTACAGATGAGGTAACTGAGGCACAGAGAAGTTAAATGACTTTCCCACGGTCACACGGCAGACAAGTGGCGGAGCCGGGATTAGAACCCATGACCTCTGACTCCCAAGACTGTGCTCTTGCCACTAGGCCAGGCTGCTTCTCTAGCGCTTCCCTCGGCGCAGTGCCCGGCACATAGTAAGCACTTAAATGCCATTTAATTAAAAAAGTCCATTCCGCCTATGTATCCCACGCCCAGAGCCCACAAGTACATAACCTTGTATCCTGTCATTTCTCCCAGCTTTAATCGACTTTAATGTCTGTTTCCCTCTCTAGGCCGTAAACTCCTCGAGGGCGGCGATCAAGCCCACCGACTCTACTGCTTTCTCCAAAGTTCTTAGGATCAAATCGAGTGCACGGAAAGTGCCCAGTAAGTGCCACTGGTTGGTCGAGAAGGGGAAGAGGACCAGAAAAGTTAAATGACTTTCCTGAGTTTAACCAGCCGATCCAAAGCCGCGCTGGGGCTAAGCCCAAGATGCCGTGAGTCTCGGAACCGGGATTTCTCCCGCAGAACGTTCCGGCTCCAGGAAGGGGTGGCTGCTTTCTCCGATTAAAAGCCCGCTGACTGACCCGGTGCCCCTCACGGCTGCAAGACCTAATATCCTCTATTCTAATAATGTTGGTACTTGTTAAGCGCTTACTATGTGCAGAGCACCGTTCTAAGCGCTGGGGGAGATACAGGGTAATCGGGTCGTCCCCCGTGAGGCTCACAGTCTTCATCCCCATTTTCCAGATGAGGGAACTGAGGCACAGAGAAGTGAAGCGACTCGCCCACAGTCACACAGCCGACAAGTGGCAGAGCCGGGAGTCGAACCCATGACCTCTGACTCCCCAAGCCCGGGCTCTTTTCACTGAGCCACGCTATTCTGTAAAATCAATGTCCATCTCGGGATTCCTTAGAAGACTTCTCGGGGACTCAAGTCCCCCAGGAGAATTCCCAGGGCCTCATGTTATAAGAACTAGCCACGGAGCACTTTCCAACGGTCAAGTGTGGTTTCTGTTTCAGGATTCTTCTTGTTCTTAGTGCCACCAGCCAGGATATGTTTGGCGGAAGACTGTAATATTTTTATGTTTCACTGTGACTCAAAAACCTTTAAGCAAACATCTTGGCAAAGAAAATGGTGCTGTTAGAAAGCTAATGGGCAGAAAATTTGGAGAGAAAGGCCCCGGAGATCAGTATCAGTACCAGAGGTTCGTTCAAGCCTTCCAGAATCCAGGGGCTAAAGAAAACAGAAAGATAAACATCTCAGGTTACATTACTACCATCTCCTTTCCTTACATACACTCAAACCCCTCCAAAATTAGGACACAGTAGAGTACGGGCACCAAAATCTCTGAGAGAGCAATCGGAAAAAGTCTTCGTACAACCTTAGAAACCCATTTCCTTCATCTGAAGGGAAAACAAGTGTGAGGGTGGTGGAAACATCGAGGGTCAGAACCAAGTCTAATTTTATTGTTCCTGGTTTTCGTTAAGAGCTTACTATGTGCCAAGCACTGCACTAAGTGCTGAGGCCAATACAAGATAATCGGGTTGGACCCAGTCCCTGTCCCACGTGGGGTTCACAGTCTTCATCTCCATTTTCCAAATGAGGTAACCGAGGCAGAGAGAAGCGAAGTAACTTGCCCAAGGTCACCCAGCAGACAAGTGGCAGAGCTGGGATTAGGACCCACGTCCTTCTGACTCTGGGACCTGTGCTCTATCCACTAGGCTACACTGATTCTCTATTTAATATGGTTGGAATGGCACTGACTGTTCTATGCAAGGGGAAGCACAAGTATGCAAATGAAGACGATGAAGAAGAGGAGAAGGAGGGCAGGAAAATGATGAGGAAGAAAAGCAGGAGGAGGGAGAGGAAGAGAGAAGACCAAAAAGCTCTTTTGCATCTGAGATTATAATAATAATAATAGTGATATTTGTTAAGCGCTTACTATGTGCCGAGCACTGTTCTAAGCGCTGGGGTAGATACAGGGTCATCAGGTTGTCCCGCTTGAGGTTCACAATCTTAATCCCCATTTTGCAGATGAGGTCACTGAGGCCCAGAGAAGTGAAGTGACTTGCCCACAGACCCACAGCCGACACGTGGCAGAGTCGGGATTCGAACCCATGCATGACCTCCGACTCCCAAGCCCAGGCTCTCGCCACTGAGCCACGCTGCTTCTTGAACGCAAGTTAGGGATCGCATCAGAAAAAGCACTGTCCCTTTCACCTAACCCATCACCCTCCCCAGAAACTTAAATCCATTTTGCTCAAAATGAAAGGCTGAGATTGGCTTCTCTCTCTGCTCTCTCCTTCTAGTACCTGGGAAATATGTCTTCTCATCTCAGAATGTGTTTTCTCTTTGGGATAAAGGGACAAACGGTCATCACTTCATTATCTAGGTGAAAAGCAGAGCCACCGTTCGGCGGCGTGGACCGTTCTTGCCCAGCTTGTTTGACGCGTGTGTTAACCGTGTACCTGTACTCTTTAGAAGAGAGGCATCCACAAAGTCCAAATGGAGTCTCAGATTCCCCTCTCAGGGTCGCACCTGGAGACTTTCCTGTACTTTACCCGTCTCGACTACATCAGGAAGAGTCACGCATCGCACCTAGAGGGTTTCCTGTAATTTACCATCTCGACTACATCAGGCAGAGTCAAGCAGAGGCATACCCATTCCATTCCTAGCTTGGGCGAGTGGCAGGCAATCTGCTCCAAGTCAAAACTCACCCGTGCTGGGCAGCAGCGGCATGAAATTGAGAGAGTAGAGGGCGGAGACTCAATTCTACGGCCCGGAAGGTGACAGTGGAAAACCACTTTCAGATTTCGACCGAGAAAATTCTCTGGATACACTACCGGAAACGATCGCAAATGGAGGCGGGGCGTTCTGGGAGAGATGTGTCCGCGGCGTCGCCCGTGGAGACGATTCGACGGCATAAGACAAGTCCCAGAGTCATGCCCGACCACACCCATGCCCTGGGCCAGGATTGTATTCCTCCCCCCTAGACCGTAAGCTCCTTGTGGGTAGGGGTCGGGTCTACCTACTCTTTGTATTATACTCTTCGAAGCACTTGATACAGTGCTCTGCGTACAGAAAGCGCTCGCCTCCGACCTCTTTCCCACATCCTCCTTCTGGCCCGGAACTCCCTCCCCGTCCATATCTGCCAGAAGACTACTCTTCCCACCTTCAAAGTTTTATTAATATCACATCTCCTCCAGGAGGCCTTCCCCGATTAAACCCTCTTCACCCCAACTCCTTCTCCTTTCTGCATCCTCAGTGCTCTTGGCTCTGTGACTCTTGGGCATTAGTCACCTCATCCTCAACCCCACTGCACTTCTGTGCATATCTATAAATTCTGTATTATAAACTATTTATTGATTTTTATGTCTGCCCCTCTAGACTGTAAGCTTGCCTTGGGCAGGGAATGTGTCTACCATCTCTGTTGTATTGTAATTTCTCAAACGTTTGGTTCGGTGCTCTGTACATAATAAGTGCTTAATAAATACCACTGATGATGATGATTCCTTCATTCATTCAATCGTATTTATTGAGTGCTTACTGTGTGCAAAGCACTGTACTAAGCACTTGGGAGAGTACAACGACAAATAGACACATTCTTGCCCACAACGAGCTCACGGTCTAGATGGATGGTGATGATGATGATGATGATGATGGGCTCAATAAATACCACTGATTGTTTGACTGGTTGATTGTCCCCTCTCCCACCTATCCAATTTCCCCACTCTCTAGATCACCCCGAAATAGAATCAGTCGCGTCTATCTAGGGGCGTCTATCGAGGGGTGAGCCCTCCCCCTTTGACAGTGGGTAGGGTGATGGTAGCCTTACGAGTGCCCAGTGGTGGCGTGGCCTATCCGCTGAGTATTGTGAAGAGGGGTGATTTCGGAGTAAGCAGAAGAGATAGCAGGGTGCTTCCTAAAACAACCGGTACTTCAGTCAGAGGAAAGAACTGCCTTTATCAGGGATGATTAATAATAATAATAATGTTGGTATTTGTTAAGCGCTTACTATGTGCAGAGCACCGTTCTAAGCGCTGGGGGACATACAGGTTGTCTCACGTGAGGCTCACGGTCTTAATCCCCATTTTACAGATGAGGTAGCCGAGGCCCAGAGAAGTGACGTGACTCGCCCACAGTCACACAGCTGACAAGTGGCACAGCCGGGATTCAAACCCATGACCTCTGACTCCCAAGCCCGGGCTCTTTCCACTGAGCCACGCTGCCTCACCCATCACTGGGCAAGGATTGTCTCTATCTGTTGCCAAACTGTATACTCCAAGCACTTAGTACAGTGCTCTGCACATAGTAAGCACTCAAATACTATTGAATTGAATTATTCCTTTCAAGGATAAATCCCAAACTGACCAGAAACTGCCATACGTCTGTTGCCCAGTAGCCCTAGATGCCTCAGTCAGTTTCTCCACGGCTTTGGAGAGAAGCTTCATAAAAACTTCCATTATTCTGAGCTAAACTTCCAGCCCTCTGTGTGCGTGAGTAAACTGTGAAGCCCCTTGAGGGCAGGGTTTATTATTATACGCTCCTAAGTGCCTCGTTCAGTGCTCTGCACGAAAGGGGCTCGATGAATTCTGCCGGAGACGATGCTGGGAGGGAAAGGGGGCCTGAGATCTGTACGTCTGTCTGCTTCGATTCAGCGGGGAAGGAAACTCTCCGGAGAGAGTCAGCAGGTCAGTACAGTAGACGTCCACAAATACAAACATTCACATTGGAACGGTACCTATATCACTCACTTGGTCCGGAGTCGCTATTTGGACAGCTGCAATCTCCGTAAAAATAGGCTATTTCTATTTCTAGGAAGAGCTCGCGGTTGCTTCTAGCATGTGACTGGACAGAAGGGAAATCTCTCCCTCTGCTATTTGGCCATAACTCTAAACAGCTAGTTGATGTAGTGTTGGGAAAACATATCCTGCTCCTTCAAAGGGAACGCAAGACTCCAGCCCAGATTATTTAGCAATCTTTCTAATTTAGGAGCTACTTATCGATCCTTGCTTCCAGCCCCACAGCCCTTATTTTCATATCCGTAATTTATTTATTCCTATTAATGTCCGTCTACCGCTCCAGAGCGTAAGCTTGTCGAGGGCAGGGAATGTATGTGTTTATTTTCGTATCGTACTCTCCCGAGTGCTTAGAACAGTGCTCTGAGCACAGTGAGCACTCAATAAATACGCTGACTTTTCCTTTTGGTTGGCATCTGGGGAGCTGGGAGGGGGAAACCTCCCTCCACGAAGTATCCTGAAGTGGCCCTCCTACCAGACCGATAATGTCGGTATTTGTTAAGCACTTACTGTGTGCAGAGCACTGTTCTAAGCGCTGGGGTAGATATAGGGTAATCGGGTTGTCCCACGTGAGGCTCACAGCTAATCCCCATTTTACAGATGAGGTAACTGAGGCCCAGAGAGGTGAAGTGACTTGCCCACAGTCATTCAGCTGACAAGTGGCAGAGCCTGGTTTCGAACCCATGACCTCTGACTGCCACGTCCGGGCTCTTTCCACTGAGCCATCCTGCTTCTCTGTGCCACGCTGCTTCTCTGATGAGGAGACTGGGCCTTTGCTCACATCCATCGTAGATCCTTTTAGACTGTGAGCCCGTTGTTGGGCAGGGATTGTCTCTATCTGTTGCCGAGTCGTACATTCCAAACGCTTAGTACAGTGCTTTGCACACAGTAAGTGCTCAATAAATACGATTAACAGAACTGGAAGCTTAACTGAAGCTCTCTCAAGTGCTTAGTACACTCGGCCCACAGTAAGCACTCAATAAATATGACTGATTGATTGTTGTGCTCAACGAAGCACTTAGTTCAATCAATCATACTTATAGAGCACTTACTGTGTGCAGAGCACTGTACTGAGTCCTACAACGCAACAATATAAGGGACACATTCTCTGCCCTCAACAAGCTTACAGACTAGAAAACAAGCTTGCAGTCTACAAGGTGAGCTCACAACAGAAGAAAGTGATACGATCCTTGTCCTCAAGGATCTTAAAATCTCGCGTCAACAGTTTTCAACTGTCAACTGTAGTCTGAAGGAAGGCTTTGCCCCATCCTCCATCAATCAATTGTATGTATTGAGCGCTTGCTGTGTGCAGAGCACTGTACTCAGAGCTTGGGAGAGTACAGATCAACAACAGACACATTACCTGCCCACAACTAGTTTACAGTCTAGAGAAGGAGTTTACAACAGCAGACAGTGACATAATCCTGGGCTTAAAGATCTTAAAATCTCACACCAACAGTCTTCACCTGTTTGTTTGTCCCATCCTCCATCAATCAAGTGTATATATTGAGCGCTTACTGTGTGCAGAGCACTGTACTCAGAGCTTGGGAGAGTACAGAGCAACAAAATAACAGACACATTTCCTGCCCACAGCACAAGCTTACGACAGAAGACAGTGACATAATCCTGGTCTTCAGGATCTTAAAATCTCACACCAACAGTCTTCACCTGTTTGACCGTTTGTCCCATCCTCCATCAATCAATTGTACGTATTGAGCGCTTACTGTGTGCAGAGCACTGTACTAAGAGCTTGGGAGAGTACAGAGCAACAACATAACAGACATTCCCTGCCCACAACTAGCTTACAGGCTAGAGAACGAGCTTACAACAGAAGACAGTGACGTGATCCTGGGTTTAAGGATCTTAAAATCTCACACCAACAGTCTTCACCTGTTTGACTGTCCCATCCTCCATCAATCAATTGTATGTACTGAGCACTTACTGTGTGCAGAACATTGTACTAAGCACTTGGAAGAGTACAACACAATATAATAGACACACATTCCCTATCCACAATGAGCTTTACCCTCCCTCCTCTGCCCACATATCATAGCTTGAATAATGTCGGTATTTGTTAAGTGCTTACTATGTGCCGAGCACTGTTCTAAGCACTGGGGTAGTCACAGGGGAATCAGGTTGCCCCACGTGGGGCTCACAGTCTTAATCCCCATTTTACAGATGAGGTAACTGAGGCACCGAGAAGTCGAGTGACTTGCCCAAAGTCACACAGCCGACAAGTGGCCGAGCTGGGATACTCCTCTCCCGGTTCCCTTAAAGGAGGAAACACAGAAGTGTGGTTTGGGAATTTTTTAACCACTCCTTCCTCCCCTCCATCCCACGTTTAAGAAAGCGGTCGGGGATCAGGAGGCAGTCCTGCCTCACTCACCTCAGCAAGACTCGGGAGAACATCTTCTGTCGGTAGCCTGGTCGGAGGCCATTAGGAATTGGTGGACTCAGCTGAATTGAAGGCCCCTTAAATTCACTTCTCTGGGCCTCAGTTACCTCAGCTGTAAAATAAGGATTAACACTGTGAGTCCCATGTGGGACATGGACTGTGTCCAACTTGACTAGCTTGTATCCGCACCAGAGCTTAATATAGTGTCTGGCGCATAGAAAGCACTTAACAAATGCCATTAAAAAATCCCAAAAAACAAACAAACAAAAAAAAAACCCCAAAATCCTTTGACTCGCAGCTGGAGGGAGACTAGCAAGATGTTTTGTGGGGATAAGAGGGGCATAACACCAAATCCAAGATGAAACCGATCGTCCTACAGCAGGAAAGGAAACTGGACATGTGAGGCATTCATCCCTAAAACATTATTCGAGAAGCAGCGAGGCCTAGTGGATGGGCCCGGGAGTCAGAAAGACCTAGGTTCTAATCCCGGCTCAGCCACCTGTCTGCTGAGTGACCTTGGGCAAGTCGTTTAACTTCTCTGTGACTCAGATACCTCCTCTGTAAAATGGGGATCGAGACCGTGAGCCCCACGTGGGACGGTGATTGTGTCCAACCGGATTTGCTCGTCTCCACCCCGGAGCTTAGTACAGTACATGGCACGTAGTAAGCACTTAACAAATACCATTATTATTATTATTATTATTCCCGGGTGCACTTTGGGGCCAGAGCTGGGCAAGGGCAATGCATTTTATACGTTTCCTTTCCTTCTTGCAAACTGCAGTACCGTAAAACCTTACAATCCTCTACATGCTTGTAAATAGATCGCCGTTACGAGGAATCGGGTCTCTGAATACATGATGATTCATGGGGCTGAAATGTTCCACTGTGAATCTTGATCTGCAGCACACATTTTTCTTGAAAGTAATGCAGTCAAAACTCCCTATGGCACCCGGCTCATGCCAGTGAGAGCCAAAAAAACGCTCCGTGGGAAGACAGTGGCAGTTAATTTTCGGGGGGAGGGGGGTTGACGGCCATGCTGTTTCCATCTCAGTAATGCCACCCAATCAACTAAATTAGCATCAAGCCATGTGCTAAAAGCTCTGCAGGCACCGAAGAGGTCTGGATCTCTCTCTGTCTCTCTCCCCATCCTCCTTTTCTCTCTTTCTCTCCCTCACTCTCTCTCTCCAGACAAAGCTCGCAAGTGAATCAGAGGGATCAAGCCCCAAAGAGATTACACATGGCAGTAGAATTTTCCCCTAAAGATAACTCAGGTTTTCTCCTTTCAATCAGTTGATAAATGAGGAGGGAGCGTGGAATTCCCATCCTGTCCCAAGCTAGTGAGGTGATGAGAGGGGGAAAGCCTTGTTGACTGAGGCGGGTTGATAACTGATTCTGCACATGTCGTCGCTGGACCTATATCGCCGTCTTCTCTCTCTAGCTTGGCCGGCTGCTAAAGTAGCACGCTGTAGAGAGCCAAGCTGGCCCAACTGGTCTGTGCCTTCCCATCTATTTTTTATTGTATGTGTTAAGCACTTACTGTGTTTCAAGCACTGTTCTAAACGCTGGAGTAGATTTAAAAAAAAAAAAGTATATCAGGTTGGGCAACAGTCCATGGGACTCCCAGTTTAAGTAGGAGGAAGGAGGAGTGAATCCTCATTTACATTTGAGGAAACTGAGATACAGACTTTAAGTGACGGCACAGAGAAGGTCACACAGCAAGCAACTGGCAGAGTCGGGATTAGAACCCAGGTCCTCTGACTCCCAGACCCGTGCTCTATCCAGTAGGCAATGCCGCTTCTCATTTGGGGGGGTGGAGGGAAGGGTAGGGACTAAGCGACAGCTAGAAGTCACTAAGAAGAGGCACGGTGGGGTTAAGAAGCACTAAGAAGTCTAGTGACTTCCTGCTGCGCACAAGGGTCGGTCCAGAGTGGTAGAGGCCTGGGTACCTCAAAATGGCGGCAGGGAAATCAAGGGGCTGGACGGAGGCCAAAGCAGCTCGGGACCCTAGTTTAATTAGGCATTCAGTCATTCAGTCGGCCAGTCATATTTATTGAGTGCTTACTATGTGCAGAGCACTGCACTGAATGCTCGGGAGAGCACAGTATAGCAATATAACAGACACATCCCCTGCCCACAATGAGATTACAGTCTAGAGAGAGAGAGAGGCAGATATCAGAATAGAGAAATCAAATTACAGATATGTGCATAAATGCTGTGGGTTGGAGGGGGGGGATGAATAAAGGGTGAGAGGCAAGGTGGGGTAGCAAGGAGTGGGAGAAGAGGAAAGGAGGGCTTAGTCGGGGAAGGCCTCTTGGAGGAGATGTGCCTTCGATAAGGCTTTGAAGGTGGGGAGAGCGTCTACTGGATTTGAGGAGGGAGGGCGGTTCCAGGCCAAAAGCAGGATGTGGGCGAGGGGTTGGTGGCAAGATAGATGAGATCGAGGTACAGTGAGAAGGTTGGCAACTAGCCCTCCTCCACTCCCGTGTCCTGAGAACTGGGGGGGTGGGGAAGATGAGGCAAGGACTGTTTAAATACATGTCGAGCCCCCCTTTTGCTTTCTTTTTTTAAAAATGGTATTTATTAATAGAAATAATAACTGTGGTACTTGTTAAGTAATTAGAGAAGTAGTGTGGCTCAGTGGAAAGAGCACGGGCTTGGGAGTCAGAGGTCATGGGTTCGAATCCCGGATCTGCCGCTTGGCAGCTGTGTGACTGTGGGCGAGGCACTTAACTTCTCTGTGCCTCAGATACCTCGTCTGTAAAAGGGGGATTAAGACTGTGAGCCTCACGTGGGACAACCTGAATACCCTGTGTCTACTCCAGCGCTTCGAACCGTGCTCTGCACATAGTGAGCGCTTAACAAATACCAACATTACTGTTATTATTAATTACTATGTGCCAGGCGCTCTACTAAGCATTGGAGTAGATATAAGCTAATCAGGTTGGATACAGTCCCCGTTCCACATCGGGCTCACAGTCTTAATCCCCATTTTACAGAAGAGCTAAATGAGACACAGAAAAGTGAAGTGACTTACTCAAGGTCACCCAGCGGACAAGTGGCAGAACCAGAATTAAAAACCAGATCCTTCTGACATCCAGACCGCTGCTCTATCCACTAGGCCACACTGCATCTTATGGTGAATCGCTCGGTGAGGTATGAAGCCGCCCGGGATATTGAGGAGGAGTCGGGGTGAACCCTTTCAGGTCTCACCAGAGCCAAGTTACTTTGGGTTCTTTTTCTCTGGAGATCCCTCGTGCTCGAATCGGCTTCCAGGAGCCTGCCTGAAGAGCTCAGCGGGAATCAGGAATTGGAATCAGATTTGTCGGGGCAGCGAGGTTGAAAGTGAAAAGCGGCAGAGCTCCTTAAATTCATTCAATAGTATTTATTGAGCGCTTCCTATGTGCAGAGCACTGTACCGAGCGCTTGGAATGGACAAGTCGGTAACAGGTAGAGACAGTCCCTGCCCTTTGACGGGCTTACGGTCCTTAAATGACTTTTAGATACCGGTCCACGAAAGGTGATCCAGGTAAGCCCTGTTCCAGAACGGCCTCAAGTGGCTGGTGCTGACAGAGGCAGCGAGCGCCCGTCTGTGTGAGCCAAGTCCACTTCGGGCGGGCGGTCCGTGATTTTACGGCTCCATCCCCTCACATGAAAATCCACCAGTGGGAACTTTTATATATCTGTATAAACCTGTAATTTACTTATTTATTTATGTAGATTAATGTCTGTCTTCCCCTCTAGACTGTGAGCTCGTTGTGGGCGGGGAACGTATCTGTTTATTGTTATATTGTCCTTCCCCAAGTGATTAGTAGAAGCAGCGTGGCTCAGTGGAAAGAGCCCGGGCTCGGGAGCCAGAGGTCATGGGTTCTAATCCCGGCTCTGCCGCTTAGTCAGCTGTGTGACTTTGGGCAAGTCATTTCACTTCTCTGTGCCTCGGTTACCTCATCTGTAAAATGGGGATGAAGACGGCGAGCCCCACGTGGGACAATTTGATCACCTTGTATCCCTCCCCGTGCTTAGAACGGTGCTTTGCACGTAGCAAGCGCTTAACAAATGCCATTAAGATTAAGAAGATTTAGTACAGTGCTCTGCACACAGTAACCGCTCAATAAATACGATTGAATGAATGAATGAATCCCAGCTTGGGCCTCCCTCCCTACCTGCTGACTTGTTCATTCCAAGCGCTTAGTACAGTGCTCTGCACATAGTAAGCGCTCAATAAATACTATTGAATGAATGAATGAATGAAAGGGCTCCTTCAGGGCACGCTTCCCTGGCTCCTCTCCACCAGGCAGCTGTGTGGATCCACAACGACTGCAGCCTTCCCCCGCCACAAACATCCAGGGGCTTCCGCGTCCTCCTCCACCAGGCCTCCCTGGGATCTGGCACTGACTCCCTTCCATGTTTCCAAGGAACGTAAAATTAAAAAAAAAAATGGTGGTATTTGTTAAGCGCTTACTATGCATGCTTCTAAGCGCTGGGGGATACAAGGTGATCAGGTTGTCCAACATGGGGCTCACAGTCTTAATCCCCATTTTACAGATGAGGGAACTGAGGCACAGAGAAGTTAAGTGACTCGCCCACAGTCACACAGCCGACAAGTGACAGAGCTGGGATTCGAACTCATGAGCCCTGACTCCAAAGCCCATGCACTTTCCACGGAGCCACGCTGCTTCTCATGATGACCCTGTACCTACCCCAGCGCTTAGAACAGTGCTCGGCACATAGTAAGCACTTAACAAATACCAACATTATTACAACTGGCAAGCGGCAGAGCTGGGATTAGAACCCACAGCCTCTGACTCCCAAGCCCCGGCTGTTTCCACTGAACCACGAGCCTCCATCCTGACAAACATACGTGGGTTTATATACCTAAATGAGAGCGAAATTTGTCCAGATGCAGATTTACATGTCTATAAATTATTCATTTAGATTAATGTCGGTCCCCCCCATAGACTGTAAACTCATCCCAGGCTGAGAAGGTGCCCGCCAACTGCCTTGTATTCCCCCGAGTGCTTGGTACAGCGGTCTGCACTCAGTTAACAATTAGAAAATAGCACTATTTGATCGACTGACCGGACTCACACCACCCTGGAGGACAGAAAAAAGCAGCCGCAGCCTGGTGCCACGGCCGCAAAACCTCAGGAAGACTGTGGCCACTGCTGCAGTCAGTCGGTCGTAATTACTGAGCACTTACTGTGTGCAGAGCACTGTACTAATCGCTTGGGTGAATACAATAAAACAATAAACAAACAACCTCCCTGCCCACAACACGCTTACGGTGCAGAGGGGGAGAAAGACAATAATACAAATAAATTCATTACAGATAAGTACATAAGCAGCGTGGCTCAGTGGAAAGAGCCCGGGCTGGGGACTCAGAGGTCATGGGTTCAAATCCCAGCTCCGCTGCTTGTCAGCTTGAGTGACTTTGGGCAAGTCACTTCACTTCTCTGTGCCTCAGTTCCCTCAACTATAAAATGGGGATGAGGACTGTGAGCCCCACGTGGGACAACCCGATCACCTTGTATCCCCCCCGGTGCTTAGAACGGTGCTTGGCAGAGAGTAAGAGCTTAACAAATAGCATGATCATCATCATTATGGTTGGATTGGACTATCCCCAGCGCTCTGAACAGTGTAAGGACCGAATAAATGCCCCACGTGGGACAACCTGATGACCTTGTATCCTCTCCAGCGCTTAGAACAGTGCTTTGCACATAGTAAGCTCTTAAAAAATTATTATAAGTGCTGTGGGGCTGAGGAGGGGAGAATAAAGGGAACAAAATAAAGATGTCTTTGTGGTTGTGGTTGGGACTCTGAAACCCAAGGAGTCTGGAATTCTGCTCCTCTAGCCACAAAACCCTCTCTCAGGATCATACCTGGAGAGTTTCCAGGACTGTCAGTACTCTTGTCTCGGCTAAGGGAGAGAAGGAGGGTCAAAAAGAGGCATACCCCTTCCATTCCCAGCTTGGGCAGCGGCTAGCGCGTGGACGGCAATCCGCTACAAGTCCAAACTCACCCGTGCAGGGCAGCAGCAGCAGCACGGGAGAGAGCCGAGGGCGGAGACCCGGGTTAACTGGGTGGAAGAAGGCCGTGGTAAACCACGTCCGTATTTTTACCAAGAAAACTCCATGGATACACTACGAGAACGATTGCAGATGGAGAGCGGGGCGTGCTCGGAGAGATGTGTCCGTGGAGTCGCCGCGGGTCGCAGACGACTCGACGGCACAAGACGCACACTCGGCCACAACGCCCTACCGATCTACGTCTTTGTCTTTATGGTATTTTGGTGCTTTGTTTAAGCTCTCCTAATATATTGGTCGCCAGGCCTCTCTTCCCCTTCTCATCTTTAGATTGTGAGTCTCCCCACCAAGGAACAGGGATCGTGTCTAATTCTCACCTGTGTATTCTTTCCCGACGCACAGTACAGTGTTCCCTACACACTATTCATTCATTCATTCAATAGTATTTATTGAGCGCTTACTATGTGCAGGTTCTTATTACTAAATCCTATTTCTACAATTACAAGGGGACCTCTGATCTCCAACACCTTGTTCCGGAGCCTTTACCTTCTCCTCCCAGGTCCACGTGAACTCGAGGCCCACTTCTGCTCCCCGAGATCCAGCAGCGGGAGCCACGGCGGGAGGAGAGTGAGCCCTGAAAATCAAAATCTCAGATGTAAAGGCTTCTGGTGGCCCACCCCTGCCCGTCAGAGGACAGACCTGCTGAAGGTCGGATGGTCTGGTGGAAATCTGGACAAAAGGTCTCCTAATGGGGGTGTCCAGTTTCCAGTAGAGTTTCCAGTACTCTACCAGTCTCAACCATGGGAGGGAGAGTCAAGTAGAGGCATATCCATTCCATTCCTAGCTTGGCCGGTGGCTAGAAAGTTGAAGGCAATCTGCTACAAGTCAAAACTCACCTGTGCCGGGCAGCAGCGGCACGGGAGAGAGTCAAGGGCGCAGATTTAAGTTGACTGCACGGGAGGAGGCAGTGGTCAACCATTTCCATATTTTTACCAAGAAACTCTACGGCTACCCCACCAGAACGATTGCAGATGGAGGTGAAGCGTTCTGGGACAGATGTGTCCCTGCCGTCGCTATGGGTCGGAGATAATAATAATAATAATAATGTTGGTATTTGTTAAGCGCTTACTATGTGCCGAGCACTGTTCTAAGCGCTGGGGTAGACACAGGGGAATCAGGTTGTCCCACGTGGGGTTCACAGTCTTCCTCCCCATTTTACAGATGAGGTAACTGAGGCACCGAGAAGTTAAGTGACTTGCCCAAAGTCACACAGCTGACAAGTGGCCGAGCCGGGATGACTCGACAGCATGACAAGACAAGCCGTGGTGCGCAGCATTCCACTCCGCATCGAACAGAAACTCCTCTCCACTGGCTTTAAAGCACTCGATCACTTTGTACCCTCCTATCTTACCTCGCCGATTTCCTTCCACAACCCAACTTGCACACGTCACTCCTCTAACGCCACCTTATTCACTGTACTTCCATTTCGTCGCCAACCCCTTGCCCACGGCCTTCCTCCGGCCTGGAGCTCCCTCCTACTTCATATTCAACAGACTGCCATTATCCCCACTCTCAAAGCCTTCTCCACATCGCATCTCCTCCAACAGCCTGTCCCCAGTTAAGCCCTCTTTTCCACAGCTCACTCACCCTTCTGTGTCATCTCTGCACTGGTACCTGTGCCTTTTAAGCTTTGATATTCACCCCCCCCCCAGCACTTATGCACATATGCATAATTTACTCATTTATATTCATCATCTGCCAGCCACTCTTGACAGTAGGCCACAGAGAAGCAGCGTGGCTTTGTGGATAGAGCACGGGCCTGGGAGTCAGTAGGACCTGGGTTCCCTTTCCGGCCCCGCCGCTTGTCTGCTGTGTGACCTTGAGCAAGTCACTTCATTTCTCCGTGTCTCAGTTACCTTATCTGTAAAATGGGGATTAAGAGTGCAAACCCTGTGTGGGACAGGGACTGTGTGATTAATAATGTTGGTATTTGTTAAGCGCTTACTATGTGCCGAGCACTGTTCTAAGCGCTGGGGTAGACACAGGGGAATCAGGTTGTCCCACGTGGGGCTCACAGTCTTAATCCCCATTTTACAGATGAGGGAACTGAGGCCCAGAGAAGTTAAGTGACTTGCCCAAAGTCACACAGCTGACAAGTGGCAGGGCTGGGATTCGAACTCATGAGCCCTGACTCCAAAGCCCGTGCTCTTTCCACTGAGCCACGCTGCTTCTCTAACTCATATCTGCCCCAGGGCACATAGTAAGTGCTTAACAAGTACAATTATTATTATTATTATTGTTATTGTGGGCAGGGAATGCATCTTCTAACACTATTGCATTGTATCTCCTTTCTGCTAAATTCAACAGTCTCTACTTCATCCTAATCCTCCTCAACCTTTCAGCTACCTCCGACCCTGTCGAGCACTCCCTTCTCCAGGAAACATCGTCCATCCTTGGCTTCACTGACACTGTCCTCTCCTGGTTCTCCTATCTCTCTGGCTGTCCTTTCTCGTTCTCTTTCACAGGCTCCTCCTCTGCCTCCCACCTTCTAACTGTGGAAGTCCCCCAGATCTCAGTTCTGGGTCCCCTTCTATTCTGCAACTAAACCCACTCTCTTGGAGAACTCATTTGCTTCCCTGAATTCCACTACTATCTCTCTGCATATGATTCCCAAATTTACCTCTCCAGCCCCTATCTCTCTCCTCCTCTGCAGTCTCGCATTTCCTCCTGCCTTCACGACATCTCTACTTGGACGTACTGCCGACACCTCAAATTTAACATGACCTAAACAGAACTCCTTGCCTTCCCACCCAAACCCTGTCCTCTGCTAGACTTTCCCATCAGTGCAGACAGCATCACCATCCTCCCTCTCTCACAAGCCCAGAACCTTGGCTTTATCCTCAACTCTCCACTACTCACCTCTCTCATTCAAACCACATATTCAATCTGACATCAAATCTTGTCTGTTAACCTTCAAAACCGCTAAAATCTGTCCTGTCCTCTCCATCCAAACTGTTAACTCAGTGATCCACTACTGGCTCAGCCTCTATGCTGAGCTCCCAGCCTCCTGTCTCTCCCCATTCCAGTCCATACTTCACTTTGCTGCCTGGTACATTTTTCTAAAAAATGGATTGGTCCATATTTCCCTACTCCTCAAGAACCTCCAGTGGTTGCCCATCCACCTCCACATTTTTGTATTTATTGTGGTATTATAGTATATCATTATGGCATGGTGTTTTACTGTGGTATAGTATTTATTTATTATGGCTCTAATCCTAGCTCCACTACATGTGTAGGGTGTGACCTTGGGCAAGTCACTTCATTTCTCTGTGCCTCAGTTACCTCATCTGGAAAATGGGGATTAAGACTGTGGGCCCCATGTGGGACAGGGACTGTGTTCAACCCTATTTGCTTGTATCCATCCCCACTTAGAACAGTGCCTGGCATACAATAAGTGTTTAACAAATACCATAATTACAATTATTATTATCACAATACAACTGAATTGGCAGATACATTCCTCCTTACCACCAAGTAGGTGCAGACTGGAACTACTTACTCCAGACAAAACTAGAAAGCTCTTCCTTCCACCCCTTCCTTGATGGCTGGCTTGGGGCTTGAGGGAATTTCTTGGTCTGGAACTGTGACTCCAAATGACTTGCTAGCAGGATGTGGGAGGGATGCTGAGATGCCTGGTTTTTTTTTTGTTTGTTTCTTTCTGGGGGAGGATGGGGGGGTGTCTCCTGACTGTGGGGGTTCCCCTTTGCCCAATGAATCAAGCAGCCTTGGCTGCCTTGGTCTACCCTACTGTACAAAGCTTACATCTGTCTCCCACCCTCCATCTGGTATTACCCAGGCTCAGCCCTTATAAAGGGCCCTTGGGCTTGCCAAGGTAATGAGTGTCTTATGTACTTATATGTAACTTATTTATTTATATTAATATCCGTCTCCCCCTCTAGACTATAAGCTTGTTGTGGGCAGGGAGTATGTCTGTTCTATTGTCCCATTGTGCTTTCCCAAGCGCTTTGAACGGTGCTCTGCGTGCAATAATTGCTCAATAAATACGATTAACTGACCGACTGACTGAGTGTCACTCTCTGGCTAAGAGAAAATGGCAGCTCCGTTCCCACCGCGTGGCTAATGGAAACCACACCGATTGAAGTAGCCGATTTATTTTGAAAGCCAGAGCCGGCTCACAGACGTTCCATTTTCTGGGGGATTATGGTCACTTGCAATTTTCCTGCTAATTTAAGTTTCCGTAGGAAAAGAAAATATATATATTTCGATGTTGATTTGATTTCAAAAGCAAGGCGATCGCATGTTCCGTTTACTGACTCCTCTCACCGAAGCCTCGCATCTGGGTTGTGTCAGTGACAGCTACGACCTTTGCTGCGGGATGCTCGCGAAAGGTCACGATTACCAAGAGAAACACAAATGGGAGTGCACTTCGCTTGCTTGTTTAACTTGGAAGGGTCCCTTTCGGGGTTATTGTCTCCAGTCCGTTCTGCTAATTTGTTAGGTCCCGAAAGCAGCAGGGTAATCAATCTGAGATTCTTCAAGGGAAGCGTGTACGTGTGTGTGTGTGTGTGCAATCCACCGTACTTGGCCTCCCAGCGGCCCGGCGGCCTGGGTTACATCACGCCGGGCGGCTTCTTACGCCGGCGAGAATTTCTCAAGATCCTACTGACTCGCAAAGGGCGACCCACTTCCCAGAAGCGGGACCTTCTGTTCCACTCGGCGACGCCGGGGTCTCTCGTCTTGGTCTTGGGGGAGAGGTAGGCGAACAAGCAACCGAGGGAACGAGGACGGCGAGGCTCGCTCGGGGTGGCCCGGCGCGGAGGGTTCGGGGCAGGGCCGGCCCGTCGGGCCAGCAGGGATCGCCGGATGTCCAAGGAGGTGGTGGAGACGCTCCAAATAAAGGGGTGTGTCTGTGCGAGAGGGGAGAAGGATGGAGGGAGAGGGAAGAGGCGCCAGAATGGTTAGGAAATCCAGCCCTCTCACAGGGTTGGGAATTCCTAAGGACGTCCCAAAAGGGACCCGTCCTCGTCTTGCTAAGTCTCAGGCCGCTGCAGAGCCACTCTAGGGTTCAGCATGACGGCCCCCGGCCTTGTTCTTCACCCCTCTGCCCTCCCTCTGCCCTGTGAGAAGCAGAATGGCCTACTGGGCAGAGCACGGACCTGAAAGTCATAAGGAGCCGGCTCCTAATCCCTGCTCCACCACCTGTCTGCTGCGTGACCTTGGACAAGGCACTTCACTTCTCTGGGCCTCAGTTATCTCCCCTTTAAAATGGGGAAAAGGACTGTGAGCTCCCTCCTACCTCACCTAGCTTCTCTCTTTCTATAGCCCAGCCGGCCACTTCACTCCTCTAGTACTAGCTTTCTCACTGTGCCTCGGTCTCGCCTATCTCACCGCCAACGCCCTAGACAATGTCTTGCCTCTGGCCTGGAACTCCCTCCCTCCTCTTATCGGACAGACAGTTACTCTCTCCCCCTTCAGAGCTTTATGGAAGGCACATCTCCTCCAAATGGACTTCCCAGTCTAAGCCCCACCTTTCCTCGGTTGCCACTCCCTTCTGCATCGCCCTGACTCGTTCCCTCGGCTCTTCCCCTCTTCCAGCCCCACAGCATTTAGGTACATATCTGTCATTTTATTTCATTCGTTCATTCGATAGTATTTATTGAGCTCTTACTTTGTGCAGAGCACTGTACTAAGCGCTTGGAATGTACAATTTGGCAACAGATAGAGACCATCCCTGCCCCATGACGGGCTCACAGTCTAAACGGGGGAGACAGACAGCAAAGCAAAACAGAACAAAACAAAAACAAGACAACATCATCAAGATAAATAGAATCAAGGGGATGTACACCTCATTAACAAAATAAATTGGGTAATAAATAATATATACAAATGAGCACAGTGCTGAGGGGAGGAGAAGGGGGAAGGGAGAGGAGCAGAGGGTGGGGGGGAGGGGGAGCAGAGGGAAAGGGGGAGCTCAGTCTGGAAAGGCCTCTTGGAGGAGGTGAGCCCTCAGTAGGGCTTCAAAGAGGGGAAGAGAGTTAGTTTGGCGGAGGTGAGGAGGGAGGGCGTTCCGGGACAGGGGTAGGACGTGGGCCAAAGGTCGACGGCGGGAGAGGCGTGAACGGGGGACGGCGAGGAGGTGGGCGGCGGAGGACCGGAGCGTGCGGGGTGGGCGGTGGAAAGAGAGAAGGGAGGAGAGGTAGGAGGGGGCAAAGGGGTGGAGAGCTTTGAAGCCAAGAGTGAGGAGTTTTTGTTTCATGCGAAGGTTGATAGGCAACCACTGGAGATTTTTGAGGAGGAGAGTGACGTGCCCAGAGCGTTTCTGCAGGAAGATGATCCAGGCAGCGGAATGAAGACTAGAGTGGAGTGGGGAGAGACAGGTGGAAGGGAGATCCGAAAGGAGGCTGACACAATAATCCAGTGGGGATATTATGAGAGATTGTACCAGCACGATAGCCGCTTGGATGGAGAGGAAAGGGCGGATCTTGGCGATATTGTAAAGGTGAGACAGCAGGTGTCGGCGACGGATTGGATGCGTGGGGTGAATGAGAGAGCCGAGTCAAGGAGGACACCAAGGTTGCGGGCCTGTGAGACGGGAAGGATGGTCGTGCCGTCCACGGTGACGGGGAAGTCGGGGAGAGGACAGGGTTTGGGAGGGAAGATGAGGAGCTCAATTTTGGACATGTTGACTTTTAGGTGGCGGGCAGACATCCAGGTGGAGACGTCCTGGAGGCAAGAGGAGATACGAGCCTGGAGGGAGGGGGAGAGAACAGGGGAGGAGATGTAGATTTGGGCGTCATCTGCATAGAGATGATAGGTGAAGCTGTGGGATAGAATGAGTTGTGTGTGTAGATGGAGAACAGAAGAGGGCCAAGAACTGACCCTTGGGAACTCCTACAGTTAATGGAGGGGAGGAGGAGGAGGAGCCCGCGTGAAGGAGACCGAGAATGAACGGCCAGAGAGGTAAGAGGAGAACCGGGAGAGGATGGAGTCCGTGATGAATTCATGTCTCTCTCCCCACTTCCCCTTGACTGCAAGCTCGTCGTGGGCAGGGAATGTGTCTGCTTATAGTTGCATTGTACTCTCCCAAGTGCTTAGTACAGTCCTCTGCACACAGTAAGCGCTCAATAAACGCGATTGAATGAATGAATGCATGAATGAATGAACCTGATAAACTTGTGTCTATCCCAGTGCGTAGTACAGTGCCTGGCACATAGTAAGAGCTTACCAAATACCATATATGTGGGCAAGGGGGTGACCGATGGCACACACTAACACCATACATCCCTTTCCCTGGCAAGAAGAAGCAGACAAACGGATCGTTCCGCGCATTATGCAATATAACGTAATGATATCATATGGAACCTTCTGTGGAAATCCACAGAACCTAAAATATTTCTTGGGAGGGTTAGGGGCATAAGCAGCCCTTCCACACTACCCATCACGTCAAAGGTTTTGCATTCTCCTCACAGGTCCCTGCCACCTCCAGTCTGGTAGATTGGGCAGGAGGAACTGAGAGCTTAAAACATGAAACAGAGAGGCATCCGGTAACAGCTGAAAAAGGCAAGCGACGGACGTTTTAAAAACTGGACTCTCCAATATAAAACTGGATAATCATTATGGAAGTGAGGTGACTTGCCCAAGGTCACCCAGCAGACGTGTGGCAGAGCCGGATTAGAACCCAGGTCCTTCAGACCGCCAAGCCCGGGCTCTATCCACTAAGCCATGCTGCCCCTTTCTCTGGGAGGTTGTCAGCTCCAAATAGGAGGTTGAGCTGTGGGTGTGGGTGGGGAAGGATGGTTGGGGAAGGGTCCTGGAGGCTTCCGTCTAGTCGTTGGTGGGGTGGAGAGGGGAGGAGCTCTGGAAATGAGTCTGCAGGTAGCTCTGGTCAACTCCCGTGAACTCATGAGTTCAGTAATGCACGTTGCTGAATTGTACTTTCCTAGCGCTTAGTACAGTGTTCTGGACACAGTAAGCACTCAATAAATATGATTGAATGAATGAATGAGTCCCCACATGGGCCATCATCATCAACATAATAGTAATAATAATAACTGTGGTATTTTTAAGTACTTACCATTCAGTCGTATTTATTGAGCACCGAAGATGGGGAAAATCGTGGTCAGACGAATTTGGGCCAGAGCCCGGTAGGTTACCCCAGAGCTGAGCCAGAGGGACCATGCCATAGTAAGCGCTTAATAAATAATAATAATAATGATGGCATTTGTTAAGCACTTACTATGTGCAAAGCACCGTTCTAAGCGCTGGGCGGATAAAAGATGATCAGGTTGTCCCACTTGGGGCTCACAGTCTTGATCCCCATTTTACAGATGAGGTCACTGAGGCTCAGAGAAATGAAGTGGCTTGCCCAAAGTCACACAGCAGACAAGTGGTGGAGCCGGGATTAGAACCCATGATCTCTGACTCCCAAGCCCGGGCTCTTTCCACTGAGCCATGCTGCTACAACTCCTGCTGCTCCTGTTACTCCTGCTCCTCTTCCCCCTCCTCTGCCTCCTTCTCCTCCTAGTTGTCACCTAGGAGGAGAAGCATTCCTGACCTCGGTGAATGATATATGGGGAAAAGGGAGAATAACAATTATTATTAATAATAATAATAATAATGATAATGGTACTTGTTAAGTGATTACTATGTTCCAAGCATTCTTCTAAGTGCTGGGATAGATACAGGCTAATCAGGTTGGACACAGTCCCTGTCCCACATGGGGCTCACCCCACTTTACAGACAAGGTAACTGAGACCCAGGGAAGTGAAGTGACTTGCCCAAGGTCACACAGCAGACGTGTGACGGAGCCGGGATTAGAACCCAGGTCCTTTGGACTCCCAGGCCCGGGGTCTATCCACTGAGCCGTGCTGCTTCTCAACTATTTAGGGCTCCCATAGGCCAGAGCTCCGGAAGCCACCCTCATTACCTCCCTCCCCCTTCTCTGAACTTTACTGAAACAAGGAGGGAGGCCCAGAAAGCAAGTCATGTGTATTATCAAAAATAACACGATTCTCAGCCTGGGAGGGATCTCAAGTTCATCTCCCCACCATCTGGACTACCTCCCGCCACTAACCCCAGCTCCATCACACCAAGACCTTCCCACGACTCTTTGAAACCCCTCCTTGAAAAGTCACCTCCCTGGCTAGACATTCCCTGCTTAATCCCCTTATTCCAACTATTGCAACACTGCCATATTTGCCTACTTAATTATTTAGTCACTAGGGTGTGAAGCAGCCTGGTCTAGCTCTCCCATATGTCTGCTGTGTGACCTTGGGCAAGTCACTTCACTTCTTTGGGCCTCAGTGACCTCATCCGTAAAATGGGGATGAAGAACCGTGAGCCCCATGTGGGACAGGGACTGCGTCCAACGTGGGACAGGGACTGCGTTCTACCTGATCAACTTGTATCTACCCCAGGGCTTAGAACAGGGCTTGGCACCTAGTGAGCCCTTGACAAATGCCAACATCATCATCATTATTATTATCATCGTTATTATAATGAACATTATTTCTTAAACCCTCTTCACCACGGGTCTCTCTTCGTGGTCCTGTGACCCGGCTTCCGAAGGCTGCTGTCATTCGGGCTCTGCCCAGGAGGCAGGGACAGAGAGAGAGGAAATGAAATGGAAATGGAAATGGGAAATGGACCCAGGAGGTCCAGAAGGGTCACGGGGTTAAGTCCAAGCCATCTCCAGAACACTGAGGCATTTCCCAAGCCAAGCCTGGGGTTCAGGATGGATCTCAGAGTCAGGTGTGTGGGATCGTCCGATCCTGCCCCACAGTGGTTCACGAAGACTTCCCTCCCTCCTTTCTTCCCCTGCTGAGGTTCTCCAACCAGATGTTGGATTCAATCCATCAGTCAGTCATATTTATTCAGCACTTACCGTGTGCAGAACGCTGCTCTAAGCGCTTGGGAAAGTACAATACAGCAATAAAGAGTGACAATCCCTGCCCACAACATCGATTTCATGGGGCCACTGGCAAGGATAGGACACTATTTACCCAGTTATGCGAATGTGTTTTTAAGCACGTTGAGCCTTTTCCCAAAGGCCCCTTCACGCTTTTTTCCTCTTGTTGAGCAACGGACCTCTCTCTACTGGTTTCTTGAGAGCCGCCCCCTTTAACTCCGAGAAGCAGTCCTTCCCCTTATAAAAGGCCACGACTCGAGCCAGAGGAAATGGTGAACAGACTTTCTCTATCTAGAAATCGGTCATGTGACGCTAGGGGCTTCCGACATGAGGAGTTGCGATAACCCAGAAGGAGGCTAGACGTGAAGAGCGGTAAAATGCCGCTGATCTGAGGTTACCCATTAGGCAAGAATGTAGTATTAACATTTTCTCCACACTTTCAACTGCTCCCAAGTAAAACACGCAACAGATGTTCCCAGATCCTGGCTAGACTTCAGTCTGACAAGCAAGGCCACTTGCTCTACACCTGCCCAAGAATAGAAACTCTGTCTTGAGCTCACTCTGACCTTAGGGACCTCTTAATTATCATCATCATCATCATCATCATCGGGGTATTTGTTAACTATGGGCCAAGCACTATAATAAAAATTGGGAGTAGATACAAGATAATCAAGTTAGACACAGTACCATGGTTTAGTAAATAGGGCACGGGCCTGGAAGGCAGGAGGATCTGGATTCTAATTCAGGCTCCGCCACATGTCTACTGTGTGACCTTGAGCCACTCACTTCACTTTTCTGGGCCTCAGTTATCTCATCTGTGAAAGGGGAATTAAGGTTGTGAGCCCCATGTGGAACAGGGACTGTGTCCAACCTGATTAACCTGTATCCACCTCAGTGCTTAAAACAGTGCTTGGCACATAGTAAATGTTGAACAAGTACCATTATTATCATCATTATTATTATTAATAGTAATAACATGGGGCTCACAGTCTAAGGAGGAGGGAAAACAGGTTTTGAATCCCCCCCTTTATGGAAGAGGAAACTGAGACACAGGGAAGTCAAGCGACGTGCCCAAGTTCACAAAGCTGGCAAGGACGGAGCTGGGATTGCAACCCAGGTCCCCCGGCTCCCAGGCCCATTTGCTCTTGTTATATTGTAATCTCTCAAGCACTTAGTTCAGTGTTCTGCACACATTAAGTGCTCAGAAAATACGATTGACTGACTGACTCTTTCCACTAGGCCCTGCTGCTTCTCCAACTGATGAAAATGCAAGAATCAGGTTTCCTGGGGATCCTAGGGCTCCAGATTTCTCCCCCTGCATCTAAAATTTCCTCCTGCCTCTGCTGGAAAAAAATACCGAGGGATTTGAGAAATACTATCCAGTGCTCAAAGACTCTTCTTAGGGTCCTTCAAGGGACGGAGTATGCTCTCAAAGAATCCACCCACAGGATCTGCTAGGCAAATCAATCAATCGATCGTATTTATCGAGAACTTACAGCGTGCCGATCCCTGTACTAAGCACTTGGGAGAGTACACTGTGACAGAGTCGGTAGACACGTTCCCCATTCACGTCAGCATGAATGATCTCAAGCCCCATTCTGAGATGAGTAAGAAAGGTCACTTCCTTCTCTTGGTCAGGGTGGGAAGACTTGTTTTCATGCTGGCCAAGGAGTAAAAGATTTAGGAGTCTTAGTGTACCGTAAGCTAAACGGGAGCCTGAAATGTAGAGATCTAGCAAAAAACAAAAACAAAACCAACAAAAAAACATGCAATAATGATCCCGGGATGTATAAATAGGCAAAAGGAATGCAGTGTCTGTGAGGTCTCTTCCTTCTCTACTCACCATCGGTCTCGCCTTCATTAGAGGGCTGGGTGTGGCGGACATTTGGCGAATAAATGAAGAAGTTGGAGAAGGTTCAGAGCAGGGCAGCAAGAAAATTAAGGGCCTGGGAACTGGAAAAAGTGGAATTAAAAAAAAATTCTTAGAGAAGAGAGGCCTGAGGGAGAACTTAAAGTTTATTTTTATTCATTCATTCAATCGTATTTACTGAGCACTTACTGTGTACAGAGCACTGTACTAAGCAACACATAGAGACAATCCCTACCCAACAATGGGCTCATAGTCTAGAAGGGGGGAGACAGACAACAAAACAAAACAGATACAAGTAAACAGTCATCTTCTTTTCTGATTCCTCTGAGGTACAAGATATTCAGGTTGGACATAGTCCCTTTCCCACGTGGAGCTCACAGTCTAAGTAGGATTTCCTTCCCATTTGCCCCAAAGAAACAGGAGTATTGAGGAGAGTTTCATGCCTCCTGCTGCTGTTGCTGAATCTACCTAGGGCTAACTACCCTGCCTCTTGGCATCAATCCATCAACCAGTCCCTGGTAGTTATTGAGTGTTGACTATGTACAGAGCACTGTACTAAGCGCTTGGGAGAGTACAGTGCAACAAATACTAAAATGATCCATTTGGAAGGAGAAAATGGCCGAGCTCCCTCGTTTTCTCCACGAACCCCGGTCTGTCGGCGGCTGCGGGAGTAGCAGTTTTGGGGTTTTGTGGGTTGGACCCGAGTCTAGGGGATACAGACATCCAGATAATTGTGAGGTCACAGATATTACGCAGGATATGTGGAGGAACAAAATGACGTCATACACCGTTTTGTAAAATCGATCAATCAATGATATTCATTGAGTGCTTCCTATGGGCACTGAGCGCTTGGGAGAGTACAATACAATGGAATTAACTGACACTTTTCCTGCCCCACATAAGCAAAAGTTCCCCTAAGACCCCCTGAAGTTGGAGCATTTCTCTAAGGAGGCCCCTTGCCTCCTCAACACTTGCTCTGCATCGCTCGTCCAGAGCAGTTACAGAGCTTTCTAGAAATCTTAAACAAAAAGCCAAATTACCACCTGCCTGGGGTGGTTTACAGGTGGACCTCCCAAAAGTAGAGGATTAGATTAGTTGACCTTTCAAGATTCCCCCTTTCAGTCCTAATGTTAGTGGAAAATGTTTATTTACTTTGATATTTCGGTAACCTGTGATATTTCAGGAACGGATGTGCTATGTGGCATAAACTTAACCTCTCTGTGCCTAAATATTTCCATCTGTTAAGTACAGACCAAAATCCCTGCCTGCTTTTGCTTGACGACTCTATCCATCAGTGGTATTTATTGGGTGCTTACTACGTGCAGAGCACTTTACTAAGCACTTGGGAGAGTGCAATATACTAGAGCTAGTAGAAACGTTCCCTGCCCACAAGGACCTTCCGGTCTACAGCACACAGTAAGCTCTCAGTAAATACCAATTTTTGGTTTGACTACAGATAGCTTACAGTCTAGAGGGAGAAGCTGAAAATAGTTCTGTCTTCCCTGTGAGAGTGTGAGCTCCTTGTGGACAAGGAACGTGTCACCTTGTTATTCTGTATTTCCCAGGCATCTCATTCATTGCACCACACACAGAGTGGGTGCTCAGTAAATGCTAGTGCTACTGTCTCATCGCCTCAAACCTTCCCAGAGTTCCCCAGCGCAAGTTGACCTAACTGAGCACTTCTTTTTAAAATTCTCCTTAACTCCCTCTTGCTTCATCCAGTTGAATAGATCCTTCAGAGTCTTATTGAAGGCACATCTCCTCCAAGAGGCCTTCTCTGACTAAGCCCCTCCTTTCCTCTTCTCCCGCTCCCTTCTGCGTCACTTGAATTTGCTCCCTGTATTCACCCCTTCCTCAGCCCCACAGCACCGATGCACAAATCCATAATTTATTTATTTATATTAATGTCTGTCTCCCCCTCCAGACCGTAAGCTCGCTGAGGGCAGGGAACGTGTCTACCAACCGTTCTCTCCCAACCGCCTAGTACAGTGCCCGGCAAACAGTAAGTGCTCAATAACCATGTTTGATTGATTGATTGATTGATTGATTGATTCCCTCTTAGGCACTTGGCACCAAAGTCTAATGCGTCTCCAAACTAATAATTAAAAATGATGATGGCATCTGTTAAGCGCTTGCTATGTGCAGAGCACTGTTCTAAGCGCTGGGGAAGATACGAGGTAATCAAGGTGTCCCACGGAGGGCTGACAGGCTTCATCCCCATTTTACAGATGAGGGAACTGAGGCCCAGAGAAGTTAAGTCACTCGCCCAAAGTCACACAGCTGACAAGCAGCAGAAGCAGGATTAGAACCCAGGACCTCTGCCTTCCAAACCCGGGCTCTTTCCGCTAAGCCACGCTGCTTCTCCAAACTACCGGGTCAAATTAAAACAACGGACCAAACCGGAATCCCGACCTTTCCCGGGCCGCCTGGTAATAGCGGTTCTTTAACTAGACAGGCCTCCCAGTGTTCCAAGATTCAAGGAGCCAAATCATTAAAAAAGAAAAAAAAAGCCCCCAGAAACCGTCCACATCACCAGACCCGCATATTAAAACAGCATGTACCGTGACAACTAGTGAAAGTGCTTAAAGACCTTAGGCTTGCATCACCCTGAGCCGTGCCGGCGGGGTGAGCCGTATGCCGACACGGTTTACCCCCCGAAACAGTGCAGGCCGAAAGTCTGTCGAGTGTGTAGATCACAGAGAGGGGAACATCCCTGGGGATGTGGGACTAGGGAACCCAAAAACAGAGGAGGCTTCTTCCCGCCCCCAGTGTATTTCCCGTAGGCCGGAAACCACTTTCCCGGACTGCTTTTCTTCAAAAGGCTACGGCAACTGAGTTTGCCCAAGAGCGAGTCTTGGGCCGGGGCCCCGAGGCTCCGTACGCGTTTCGTAAGCTTCGTGCCGCTCTCGGGCCACGCTGCTGAGCGATCTGGTGAGTGTAATCCCAGCCTCGCTGGCTCCAGCTGGAGAGCACATCAAGGTTGCCACTGCCACATGGGTAGGAAAATATGTTTCTCTGGCACGGGAGCGGTATGACGCGTTTATTCTTCCTGGCCGGTCAGTCGCTTGGGAAGCTTTTCGGGATGCGGGGGTGAGCCGCTTGGGAGACGGGTTGCCTCGGACTGAAGGAACAGCTGCTTCTAACCAAATCCTAGACTTCCTCTCGAGATGTCATTTCATCAGAGAGCGGGATCCAGGTTGGGAATATGAAATCCCTTCCTAAACCACCAAGGCAGATGCAGGGAAGAGATGGTGGGGGGGGGGGGAGGGGAGGGAGGGAGGAAGGAAGAGCAAACAATAATACTAATAACGGTATTTGTTAAGTGTTTACTATGTATCAACCCCTGGGAGTCAGAAGGATCTGGGTTCTAAACCCCGTTACGCCACTCGTCCGCTGTGTGACTTTGGGCAAGTCGCTTCCTTTCTCTGAGCCTCGGTTACCTCATCTGTAAAATGGGGATTGAGACTGTGAGCCCAATGTGGGACAGGCACTGTATCCAATCCAATTTACCTTTATCTCCCCCAGTACTTAGTATAATACCTGGCACATAATGCTTAACAAACACCACTATTATTATTATTATTATCATCATCATCTTTGACTTCAAAGGGCAGCTATATCCCAGCCATCTTCTGAGCACAGACCGAAAAAAATTCATCCACTCATTCATTCAATCATATTTATTAAGCGCCTACTGTGTGCAGAGCAGTCTACTAAGCGCTTGGGAAAGTATAATACGTGGCTCAGTGGAAAGAGCCTGGGCTTCGGAGTCAGAGGTCATGGGTTCGACTCCCAGCTCTGCCACTTGTCAGCTGTGTGTCTGTGGGCGAGTCACTTCACTTCTCTGGGCCTCAGTTCCCTCATCTGTAAAATGGGGATTAACCGTGAGCCTCACGTGGGACAACCTGATGACCCTGTATCTCCCCCAGTGCCTAGAACGGTGCTCTGCACATAGTAAGCGCTTAATAAATACCAACATTATTATAATACAACAATAAACAGTGACAATCCCTGCCCACAAGAAGGTCATAGGCTGGGGGGGGGGGAGACAGACAATGATACAGATAGACATCAATACAAATAAATAAAATGACAGATATATACATAAGTGCTGTGGGGCTGGGATGGGGGAAGAGCAAAGGGAGCGCGTCAGGGCGACGCAGAAGGGGGTGGGAGATGAAGAAAAGCGGGGGTTAGTCTGGGAAGGCCTCTTGGAGGAGATGGGCCTTCAATAAGGGCTTCGAAGTCGGGGAGAGTAATTGTCTGGCAGAGGAGGGAGGGCCTTCCAGGACAGAGGCAGGACGTGAGCCAGCGGTCGGCACCGAGACAGGTGAGATGGAGGCACGGTAAGAAGATGAGCACCAGAGGAGTGAAGTATGCAGGCTGGATTGTAGAAGGAGAGAAGCATGGTGAGGTAGAAGGGGGTAAGGTGACGGAGTGCTTTAAAGCCAATGGTGAGAAGTTTTTGTTTGATCTGGAGGTGGATAGGCAACCACTGGAGATTTCTGAGGCGGAGAGTGACGTCCTGAAGGTTCTATAGAAAGATGATCCAGGCAGCGTAATGAAGTACGGATTGGAGAGGGGAGAGGCAGGAGGTCGGGAGGTCAGCAAGGAGGCTGATGCAGTAAACTAGGCCGGAAAGGATAAGCGATTGTATTAATGTGGAAGCAGTTCGGATGGAAAAGAAAGGGCGGATTTAAGTGATGTTCTGGAGGTGGGACTAAAAGGAATATGTGGGTTGAACGAGAGAGAGGAGTCAAGGATAACGCCAAGGTTAGGGGCTTGTGAGACGCGAAGGATGATGGTGCCGTCTACAGTGATGGGAGAGGGAAGAAATCGTTAGGGATGGCATAGAGTAGGTTATAAAGTATGTTATACTGGAACATAGTAAGCCCTTAACAAATATCATAATTATTCTATTATTATTATTACATGGCACAACCTTAACCGGGAGATACTTACTCCCCATATATCACTGCCAAGATGAGAGACTGAGCACTGGGCTGGGAGGTGTTATGAGAAGAAGCCCCATCAGCGTGACCTTAACTAACAGAGCTGGAACATCCCTGGCCCCTAGAACCCACCCCGGACAGCTTTCTGGCATTCCATTTCTCCTCTGCGGCTCCTGATAATTCACTTCACCTCTGCCCTCCTGGCAATTTCTGATCCTCCCCCTTGCCCACAGGGTCCCTGCCCCCTCCAGACCTGCCCTCTCCCCACTCACCCAGTAGCCCCTGCTGCAACTAGTTGAGCTGGCAGACTACCAGTTGGCCTCCCGTCGGGTGACTAACTTCCACTCTCCATTTAACAAGAATGCTAATGATGTCATTTGTTAGACACTTACTATGTGCCAGGCATTGTACTAAGTGCTGGGGTGAACACAAGCAAATGGAGCTGGACACAGTCACTGTCCCACGTGGGGCTCACTGTCCCAATCATCATTTTACAGATGAGATACCTGAGGCCCAGAGAAGTGAAGTGACTTGCTCAAGGTCACAAGGCAGACAAGCGGCAGAGCGGGAAATAGAAGCCATGACCTCCTGACTCCCGGGCCTGCTCTCTATCCACCAGGCCATGGAGCTCCCCCGGGGCCTGGTGACCTCCAGGAAGCCACGGGACGCATCAGTGAACCCCAAATCTGCTCCACGCACCCAAGCTCCCGCTGGCCCCGGCTCGGTGCCTCTAGACTTGAATCGGCCGGAGAACTCTGGGGTTAATGGGTAAGGGGATCAGTACCTCCTTAGAGAAGGTTTGGGTTTTCAGCAGCGGAAACCTCCTAAAAGCAAAAATAAACGCATGGAAATACGTTAAACTCCAAAGTCAACTTGGCATTCCCCGAACAGAGGCGATCTGTTTACATGACTTCTTCAAACTCAGCCACTAACCTCAAGGTACATAAGCAGCACTCAACCTACAGGGAATAATTAGCTTAAAACAATTACTAGCAGATTTCTTTTCAGGCTCAGTAATGCTAGATAATGCAATCACTATAGGCGTAATTTTTTTTATATATATTATTATTTCAAGTCAGCCAGATGCTGCGGAAACATACACCAGGCCCTTGAAATTCCGTTAAGAGTTGCCTCCTTTGTTTGTTTTTCGAGTGACCTGCGTTCTGCCGCACGGTTTCTAAAACACTGCAGAGCAGAGCCTGCCCGATGTTGGGTGTTGTCAGAGCAGCACACTCTCTTCCCTCAGCCCCCCAAGACCGGTATCTGCCCCCCAAGACCAGTATCGCCCCCAGGACCAGTATCTCCCCGCAAACTTCGCTTCTCCTCAAGACCCGGAGAACGTTCGGCTCTCTGTTCCTGGTGTGTGTGCCTCCGTCGCGGTTACCACGAGGTCAGCGGGGAGGAGAGAGGAGGGGGAAAGAGGAGTGTGGAACAGGAGAAAGCTGAGTGCCCTGAGGTACCCCTCATCAACACACTGGGCCCACACACAGGAGTGCCAAAGCTACGGAGCTCAGCGCTGGCCCTGAGCCGATTCTTTTAATAGCCATTGCGGTTCAGATCCGCCGACCCCTTCTTCCAGCTTCAAAGCCGCTACTCGTTTCCCTCTTAAATATGCAAATTCCAACCGAAGGACCACTGTTTCGATCTGCACATTCCCATCTACCGCGTTACCCTAAATTCAAGACCAAATTTTGGAGGCCCATTTCTGCCTCGGTGAAGGGGAAGAAGCTCCAGTTTTCTACGAAAGGGGCATAGTTATAGGATTCTAAAAAGGTCTAGCAAATTTTGCTAGCCTAGTTGACGTAACCCCTAAATTTGAGCTCCAGCTTGACGCTGATGGGCTGCGTGACCTTGAAAAAGTCACTTAACCTCTCTGGGCCTCCGTCTTTAAAATTGGTTAATCCTCCCAGTTTCCCTGGGTGGTGTGGGACAAAGGATAAAAGATACGAAAGTGATTTTAGCTATTTGGAGCTAATAATCCAAGAGGGTCATATTATTAATAAGCGAATTTTTCCCTAACCTCTTGAATAATTCAGTGACTAATAGTATTAATTGTGTCAGTTGTTAAGCACTGACTAGGTGCCGGGCACTGTTCTCAGCACTGGGGTAGATACAAGATAATCAGATTGGATACAGTCCCTGTTCCACATGGGGCTCACCCTCTTAATCCCATTTTACAGATGAGGGAACTGAAGCACAGAGAGTAAAGTGACTGGCCCAGTCCCACAGCAGACAAGGTGGCAGAGGCAGGATTAGAACCCATGTCCTCGTGTGGCTCAATGGATAGAACCCGGGCTTAAGAGTCAGAGGTCATGGGTTCTAATCCCGGCTCTGCCACTTGTCAGCTGTGTGACCTTGGGCAAGTCACTTAACTTCTCTGGGCCTCAGTTCCCTCATCTGTAAAATGGGGATGAAGACTGTGAGCCCCACGTGGGGCAACTTGATCACTCTGTATCCTCCCCAGCGCTTAGAACAGTGCTTGGCACATAGTAAGCACTTAACAAATGCCATCATCATCATCATCATCATCATCATCATTCTGGCTTCCAGGCCCACGTTCTACCCACTAGGCCACGCCGCTTCCCTGAAACAGGTTCATATCAGTTTCAGTTACTGAACCACAGACTTGAAGAAACCCTCCTGGCCCTTATTGACAGGAATCACACCCGCCAACTCTATTGTGTTGCTGCTTCCCAAGCGCTTAGGACAGTGCTTTGCACAGAGTAAGCACTCATTAACTGATTGACCTTCATAGCATTGACTTATGCTGTCGCGTCTTCTCCGACCCACAGCGACACCACGGACACATCTCTCCCAGAACGTCCCACCTCTACCTGCGATCGTTCTGGTAGTGTATTCATAGAGTTTTCTTGGTAAAAATACGAAAGTGGTTTACCACTGCCTCCTTCCACGCAGTAAATTTGAGTCTCCACCCTCGACTCTCTCCCGTGCTGCCACTGCCCAGCAGAGGGGAGCTTTGACTTGTAGCTGATTGACTGCCTTCCACTCAGTAGCCACTGGCCGAGCTAGGAATGGAATGGATATAATAATAATGTTGGTATTTGTAAAGCGCTTATTATGTGCAGAGCACTGTTCTAAGCGCTGGGGTAGACGTAAGGGAATCAGCTTGTCCCACGTGGGGCTCACAGTCTTCATCCCCATTTTACAGATGAGGGAACTGAGGCCCAGAGAAGTGAAGTGACTTGCCCACAGTCACACAGCTAAGTGGCGGAGCTGGGATTCGAACCCATGCTTCTTCTCTGTGCCTCCGCTTGACTCTCCCTCCCGTAGTCGAGACTGGTAGAGGACTGGAAACTCTCCAGGTGCGACCCGGAGAGGGTCCTTTATTGCCACACAGCCCTAAATAGGAGGCCCTGCTACTGAATATTCACTGTTCCCAGTGCTTGGGTCTCAAGGCAGTTTGGAGCTTTCTAAGAGGGGTTGGCGCTCTCCACGGATTGGAAAGTTAGTGGCAAACCCATGTTTGGGATGTTTGGGATTGGGATAGGAAAGAGGAAAAGGCACTTCCTGGGTTATCCCAGTAGAAGGAAGGCGTAGCTGGCCCTGTTCACTCAGAGCTGCGTGTTCACCCAGTAGACATCTGCTAATTCTGTTGTACTGTACTCTTCCCAAGAGCTTACTATAGTGTTCTGCACGTAGTAAGTGCTCAATAAATAGCCCTGATTGATTGACTGATTGAATAAATGTTCTAATAATAATGGTAATTATGGTATTCGTTAAGTGGTGTCAGGCACTGTACTAAGTGCTGGGGTAGATACAAGCAAATCAAGTTGGACATAGTCCCTGTCCAACATGGGGCGCACTGTCTCAATCCCCATTTTGCAGATGAAGTAACTGAGGCACAGAGAAATGAAGTGACTTGCCCAAGGTTACACAGGAGGCAAGTGGCGGAGCCGGGATTAGAACCCACGACCTTCTGACTTCCAGGCCTGCGCTCGTTCCACCACGCCGTGATGCTTCTCATTCTAAGTCAATCAGTCAGTCAGTCGCATTTATTGAGCACTTACTGTGTGCAGAGCACTGTACTAAGCACTTGGGAGACTACAATATAGCATTAAACACACACGTTCCCTGACCACGACTAGCTTACAGCCTGGGTCCGGGGAAGACAGACATTAACACCCAGAAATAAATGACAGATATGTACATGAGAGCTGTGGGGCTGGGAGGGGGTGAATGAATGAAGGGAGAAAGTCAGGGCGACGCAGAAGGGAAACGGCAGCTTGAACGATCCACCGGGCCTTCACGGTCCTGCTCGCCCTCCCCCTCTGCAAGGCCAGGGAGAGGAGAAATGGCACGAAAACTAATACACTGAACTGGTTTCTGTTGATATGGCTGAGCTCCTGGAACAATACTCGAAATGTAAACAGAGGCAGCGGCACAAGAACAGCAGCGTGTCAGGGCTAACTCCTTCCTTGGGCTTCCGCGTCTCCTATTCTCTCAGTCCTCAGCGACAAGGAAAATCCCGGCCTCGGGTGTCCTACCGCCAGTGAGCAGGCCCATGGGCTGCTGACCCTCTAGACTGTAAGCTCTATCTGGGCAGGGGATGTGTCTGTTGTATTTATAATAATAATTACAGTACTCGTTGAGCACTGTGCCAAGCACTGTCCCGAGCGCTGGGGTAGATACGATATAATTAGGTTGGACACGGTCCCTGTCCCACATGGGGCTCACAGTCTTAATCCTCATTTTACAGATGAGGGAAATGAGGGACAGAGATTTGCCCAAGGTCACACAGCAGACAAGTGTCACAGTTTAGGTTAGAACCCATTTTGTATTGTACTCTCCCAGGTACTTAGTACCGTGCTCTGCACACAATAAGCGCTTAATAAATACCACTGGCTTTCTGACTGACTGATCCTGACCCTGGGCCATCTCCCCTTCATTTGCTTTCCTGCTCCCATCACTGTCCAGAGCGACAGCAGCAGCAGTTCCAGCAACTTAGAGAGGCGGCTGACCGCTCAAAGTTTCTCTGGGATGCTTCTGGGATCCCCTCCCTCCTCATATCTGACGATGATTCTCCCCTCCTCCAAAGCTTTACTGAAGGCCCATCTCCTCCAAGAGGCCTTCCCAAACTAAGCCCCACTTTTCCTCATCTCCCACTCCCTTCTGCATCGCCCTGACATGCTCCCTTCATCCATCCGCCCTCCCAGCCCCACGGTACTTACGTCCATATCTGGAATTTATTTACTTATATTAATGTCTGTCTCCCCTTCTGGTCTGTAAGGTCGCTGTGGGCAGGGAGTGTGACTGATATATTGTACTCTCCCAGGTGCTCTACATTTGGTAAGAGCTCAATAAACTTGATTAACTGACCGCTTCCCCTTCTATTCCTTTATTCTCCCTCCCATTTCTACAGTGGAGGGGAGAGGGGATTTCTGCCTTGTAGGACTTTCCCCTGATCTGATATCCACCTCCTGGCTAGTTGCACTTAGGGGGCCACAGTCATGATACATGGGGCCGGGGGAGACAGACATTAAAATAAATAAATTACAGGGTACGGATTGCTGCACGCTCAGCCAGTTGGGTCAGCAAGATTTGCTCCTTTTTGGTTTTAGGGTATTTGTTAAGCACTTACTATGTGCCTGGTACTGATCATTCATTCAATCGTATTTATTGAGCGCTTACCTTGCGCAGAGCACTGTACTAAGTCTTGGAAAGTACACTTCAGCAATAGAGACAATCCCTGCCCACGCCAAGCTTACATCAAAACAGGTAAACAGGCATCTCTATAAATAAATAGAATTATAGATATATACATATATACACAAGTACTGTAATAGTAATAATAATGTTGGTATTTGTTAAGCACTTACTATGTGCAGAGCACTGTTCTAAGTGCTGGAGTAGATACGGGGTAATCAGGTTGTCCCATGTGAGGCTCACAGTTAATCCCCATTTTACAGATGTGGTAGCTGAGGCCCAGAGAAGTTGTGACTTGTCCACAGTCACACAGCTGCCACGTGGCAGAGCCGGGATTTGAACCCATGCCCTCTGACTCCCAAGCCTGGGCTCTTTTCCACTGAGCCACGCTGCTTCTCTAATGATAATGATGGTATTTGTTAAGTGTTTACTGTGTGCCAAGCACTGTTCTAAGCGCTGGGGTAGATACGAGGTAATCAGGTTGTCCCACGTGGGGCTTACAGCCTTAATCCCCATTTTCCAGAAGAGGTAACTGAGGCCCAGAGAAGTGAAGTGACTTGCCCGAAGTCACACAGCTGACAAGTGGAAGAGCAGGGATTAGAACTCATGACCTCTGACTCCCAGGTCCGTGCTCCATCCACTACACTGTGCTGGGGCAGGGACTATGTCCCCCTTGATTATCTGTGGGGCAGGGAGAGAGGAAAAGAGCAAAGGGCACGAGATGAGGCAACACGGTGGGGGGGAGCTAAGGAAAAGGGGGGCTTAGTCTGGGAAGGCCTCTTGGAGGAGGTGAGCCTTCAGTAGGGCTCTGAGAGGGGAAGTGTGATTGTTTGGCGGATGTGAGGAGGGAAGGCGTTCCAGGCCAGAGGTAGGACGTGGGCCAAGGGTCGACCGCGGGACAGGCGAGACTCCAGTGAAAGACACGGGGCAGGTGAGCATCAGTCCAAGGACCTGGTTTCTCTAGACCGGATGGACTGGGTTTCAAGTCGCTGTATTTCTGGCAAAGCTTCGGGAGGAAGGTCACGTCCTGGGGACTGTGACTCGGGGGAGGCACTCTCTGCTCCTCCCCATATGGCTCTAGAAGCTCCGCTGAGGAGATGGCACCGGGGGGTTGAGTTGGGGGGGGGCGACTGCCCCTTGTCTGCTTTGTGACCTCGGGCATGTCACTTCACTTCTCTGTGCCTCAGTTACCTCATCTGGAAAATGGGGATTGAGATTGCGAGCCCCAGGTGGGACAACCTTGCATCTACCCCGGCGCTTAGAACGGTGCTTGGCACATAGTCAGCGCTTAACAGATACCTTAATAATGATAACAATAATAATACTGGTGACAAGGTGACAGGAACGCCAGCTCTAGCTCTTCCCGCACCCCACTGAAACAAGTGGAATGAGGGAGGACGACCAGGAAGGAGCCAGAAGTCACCAGGCTCAGAACTCATGCCTGGATCCCCTCCAAACTCTACCCTCTGGACAGGGAATATGTCTGTAATATGGCTATATTGTCCTCTCCCAAGCGCTTACTACAGTGCTCTGCACGCAGTACATGCTTAATAAATACGATTGATGGACTCCAATAGATCCAGGGTGCTCCCACTAATCGGGGACTGTGTCCAAGCCAATATGCTTGTATCCATCCCAGCGCTTAGTACAGTGCCTGGCACACAGTACGTGCTTAACAAATACCATAATTATTATTAAACTCCAGCCCTAAATTAATTCATTCATTCAATATTTACTGAGCGCTTACTATGTGCAGAGCACTGTACTAAGCGCTTGAAATGTACAATTTGGCAACAGATAGAGGCAATCCCTGCCCACTGATGGACTTACAGTCTAATTGGGTGACTGATGACAACCAAAGTCCCTTGGGTGACCCGGGTGTAGCAGAGCCACGTTATGCGAAGTGCACTGCATAAATCACATAATTTGTGGAGCAGCAGCACGGTCTAGTGGCAAGAGCACGGGTTTGGGAGTCAGAAGTCGTGGGTTCTAATCCCAGCTCTGCCACTTATCAGCTGTGTGACTTTGGGGAAGTCACTTAACTTCTCTGGGCTTCAGTTACCTCATCTATAACATAGGGAGTAAGTCCGTGAGCCCCCCATGGGACAACCTGATTACCTTGTTTCTACCCCAGCGTTTAGAACAGGGCTTGGCACTTAATAAGCATTTAACAAATACCATCGTCATATAATGCAACAGTGTCAGGCAGAATATTCTACAGGAATCTGCAGCATCTAGAGAATTTCTCTGAGGGGTCTCCTAACTACCGATCTCCCCAACCATCAACAGACGTGATTCGGAGCCCCCGTGTTCTCTCCTACTTCCCGGTTCACCCAGGTTCCTCTTGGGAGCCAGAGAACTTGGAGACAGGAGAGGTGGTTGAGGGAGTCAGGGCATTAGAAAGAAAATTACCAAAAAAAAACGGTGCGTGGGACTGTGGAAGCTGAAAACCAGTCACCGTTCCCATTCCCACCACAACCCAGCCAGTGTTTCTGAAAAGGCAGAGCAGGTAAGCGGGACAGAAGGCTGAAGAGGGAAGGAGCAGAGGGAGTGGGTGGGTGGATAAGAACTCATCTTCCTTCTTTTCCACGTCTGTGTCTTCTCCCGGGCTTCCGGCTCCCTCGCCCCGCTTCTGACTCAGTGCTTTTCTGTGGAGAAATTCATCTAATCTCTTCTCCTGATCCGTCTCTGCCTGGACCACCAGGCTCTCTGGCTGGGCTTCTCTCGTTCTCGGTCACCTCTGCAGGTGAAGCAGCGTGATCTAGTGGAAAAAGCACAGACCTTGGAGTCAGAAGGACCTGGGTTCTAATGCCGACTCCGCCCGCTGTTCGCTGCGTGACCAGGGGCAAGTCACTTAATTTCTCTGGGTCTCGGTTATCTCGTCTGTGAAATAAGGATTAAGTTTGTGAGCCCCATGTAGGACACGGACTATGTCTAATGTAGTGAGCTTGTATCCACCCCAGCCACCCCGATACAATGCCTGGCATATAATAAGTGCTCATTGTGGGCAGGAAATGTGTCTGTTTATTGTTGTATTGTACTTCCCCAAGTGCTTAGTGCTCTACACACAGTTAGTGCTAAAAAATACGATTTAATGAATGAATGAATGAACAAATATAATTTTTTTAAAAAGGGTGAACCTGCCTTCCCCTGGATTTCTGATTGTGCCTCTAGCTTAGCAGTCGGCTGGGTCACTCTCCTGCCTTTTCCCATTCCCCCCCCGAGCCTCAAAGGCTGACCCTCAACCTCTCCCCCGCCCCCCGCCAACACACACACACTGTATGCTCAAAAACAAAAAAAGAAGCACCTTCTTGCCTTCTGCTCCTCTTGTTCTCTTTTCTTAGAATTTTGGGATTTTCATGTTTTTCTGCATGTCTATCAGCCTTCTGCTCTTTTCCTGTATTTCTGGCTCAGGCTTACTTCCCTTCAAGCAAGGTTTTTGGTACTGTGGGGGTGGCTCCCTTCCTGTCTATCTCTTTAATTCCCTGCTTCTTTCTCTCTTCCTCCTCCTAGAGACCTGTGTTCCTACCTACTCTCCTCTTTGCACCCATCTGCTTCCCGTTCCCATTCAGCAAGGGCTCATTCCAAGTCTTTAACTCTTCCCCTTGTCCACCGTTGCTTTCTCTTTGCGGGTCTCACGACTTAATAGTAATAACTGTGGTATTTGTTAAGTATTCACTACGGGCCAGGCTCTATACTGAGCACTAGGGTGGAGACAAGCAAATCGGGTTGGACACTGTCCCTGCTCCACATGGGGCTCATAGTCTCAATCCCCATTTTGCAGATGAGGTAACTGAGGCCCAGAAAAGTGAAGTGACTTGCCCCAGGTCACCCAGCAGTCTAATGGCAGAGTTGGGATTAGAACCCATGAGTGTCTAACTCCTAGGCCCGTGCTCTATCCACCAGGCAACACTGCTTTCTCCTCTGTCCTTTCTCCTGGCCTTGTGAGTGACTTGTGCCTGTCCAACAAGTCCATTCAAACTGTGCTCATGCAAAATCATCTTTTGGCGGGCTTTTCATTCACTGCTTACAGTGCCCAGCACCACTTTGGAGTCTGTCAATAATAATAATGATGACAATAATAAATATATCTTGACTTTGAAAGGCACTTTTTATTTTTCCAAATTCTCATTATTCTCCTCATATTATCCTTATCATGTACGGAAGTGGCAGGAAAGCAGAACGGCCTATAATAATAATTGTGTTATTGGTTAAGTGCTCACTATGTGCGAGGCACTGTACTAAGCGCTGGGGTAAATACAAGCTAATCGGGTTGGACATAGTCCCTGTCCCACATGAGGTTCACAGTCTTAATCCCCACTTTAAAGATGAGGTAACTGAGGCCCAGAGAAGTGTAATGAGTCATCTAAGATCGCACAGCAGACAAGTGGCAGAGCCGGAATTAGAACCCCGGTCCTTCTGCCTCCCAGGCCCGTGCTCTATTCACTACGCCATGCTGATTCTCTAATGGAAAGAACACAGGCCTGGGAGTTAGAGGATCCAGGTTCTAATCCGGGTTCTGCCATTTGACTGCTGTGTGACCCGGGGCCGTCTGATGTGTTGAAAATGGCTCCTTGATCTCGGAGTTATTCCTGCCAAGCCAGTGCAGTTGATGTCGGCTGGGGTGTCCACAGTCTTGATGCTGCCTGGTAGAAAGTAAGTTCTCATTCCCATAAACCCTCCAATTCACTGATCATTCATTCAGTCAGTCATATTTATTGAGCATGTGCAGTGTGTAGAGCACTGTACTAAACACTTGGAAAAGTACAATACAAGAATAAAATCCCATTGGTGGAGGCAAATGAAGCTTCTTACCGATCGCAGGAAGTATTTCTTTGAAAAGGGGAAAAGGTGAGAAATGGAATAAAAGGAGTATAAATGGGGAAATGGTGGGAGGAAGATAATGAGGGAAATTAAGAGGGAGGAAAATAATCGTCATCATCCTTAGATTAGAGAAAAAGGCGAAGGCCGTTGTTTCCACCATCCTATATTTTTTCCCTAATAATGGCTGTTATGGGGACACAGAAATACCCTCCTTGGCATTTGTTTTTTGAGCTCTGTGATATGATGGCTCTCTATTTTTGTCAAATGCCTCCCTTTAAAATCCACCTCACACCACCAACTTCTGATATCGATCAACTCATAAAGAAAGGTGTCCCGTGAAAGACGTGAGCAAGAGGATGGCAGCGGGAGAGATGAGAACAAGGCAGCTTGAGGAGTTAGTTAGCTTAAGGGGATTGAAAATTATGAGTTGGGGTATAGTGAGAGAGAAGAGCGGATGTCTAGGATGAGAGAGATGATGAAGTGCTTTAAATTCAATGGTCAGACTGGTCTGCTTGATATGGAGAGGAATGGGTATCCATTAGAGGTTTTTGAGCGTGTAGTGAATTTTAGAAAAATGACCCAGGCAGCAGAGTGAAATAAAGGCTGGAGAGAGGAGAGGATGAAAGCAGGGAAATCAGCCAGGGAGCTGATGCAGTACAGTGTGCCTTAATGGATAGAACACGAGCTTGAGACTCAGAGGGATCTGGGTTCTAATCCCGGCTCTGCCACGTGTCAGCTGTGTGACCTGAGGCAAGTCGCTTCACTTCTCCGGGCCTCAGTTCCCTCATCTGCAAAGATGGGGATTAAGAGTGTGAACCCCATGTGGGACAGGGACTGTATCCTATCTGATTAACTTGTCTTTGCACTTAGAACAGTGCTCGGCACACAGTCAGGGCTTAACAAGTACCACAGTTATTATTAACATTATTATTATTATTATTAGAGTCAGCCTGTGACAAATGCCTGGACAGAGTGGGGACAGTTTCGATGGAGAGGAAGAGGCAGATTTTGGATACTTTGAGGAGGAAGAGCTGACAGGATTTGGTGATTAGACAAGATATAAGGGAGGAATCAAAGGTAATGCTACAGGTGAGGACTTGAGAGATGGATGGTGACATATACAGCACTTACGTACACATCCGTAATGTATTTATTCATATGAATGTCTGTCTCCCCCTCTAGACTATAAGTTGCTTGTGGGCAGGGAACATTTCTGCCAACTCTATTGTTTTATATTCTCCCAAGCACTCAGTACAGTGCTCTGCACACAGGAAATGCTCATTAAATGCCATCGATCGACTGATTAGGTGGCTTAAAAGATGGTTAAAGGGACCTTCCGGGGGACCTGTCTGTGCTTCTTAACCCCAGTGAGAGCTGGCAAGAATGGTGGTATTCTAGGTTGCCACTGTTTATGGCCACATTAATCACACAGCATGGGATGGGATTCCCCTGGTCCAACTCCGCTATTTAAGAACTTCTCTTCTTTGACCCTTTGCTCCTCTAATGTCAACCTATTCGGTCTTCCTCGATCTCATCCATCTCACCGCCAACCTCTCGCCCATGTCCCGCCTCTGGCCTGGAACGCCCTCCCTCTTCATCTTTGACAGATAATTAAATTACTCTACCCCCCTTTCAAAGTTTTATTGAAGGAACATCTCCTCCAAAAGGCCTTTCCTAACTAAGCCCTCATTTCCTCTTCTCCCACTCTTTTCTGGATCGCCCTGATCTGTTCCCTTTATTCACGCCACCCCTCGCAACAACCCTCAGCCCCACAGCACTTGACTACATATCCATAATTTATTTATCTATATTAATGTCTGCTCCCCGCTGAAAGCTCGCTGTGGCAGGAAATGTGTTATATAGTTATACTGAACTCTCTCAAGCGCTAAGTACTGTGCTCTGTACACAGTAAGCGCTCCATAAATTCGATTGATCGATTGATTGACTGACCCCAAAACCGCTGCACCAAGAATGATGAGCCGGATAGTGCCAGCTCTCATCAAGGATGCTCGCTCCCCCTGAACTCATTCATTCCATTGTATTTATTGAGCGCTCACTCTATGCAAAGCACTGGGCTAAGCACTCGCTGATGATGCTTCGCTGATTGGAAAACTCGTGCGGCCCGGTTTGAAATAAAATGAAGAAATCTCCTTTAACAGCAACAGAGACTGAGCTAAAAGCTTCTGAAAAGATGGAGCGATTTCACAGGCCACCCTCTGGGCCCAGAGATCTTTGGACCCGAGCCGTCCCCCAGGTTTGCTGCGGCTTCCTTCCGGGTCATTCATTCAATCACATTTATTGAGCGCTCACTGCGTGCAGAGCACTGTACTGAGCACTTGGGAAAGTACAACACAATAAACAGCGACATTCCCTGCCCACAACGAACTTACAGCCCAGAGTGTGGGGACTCACAGTCTACCCAGGGTGGGTATGGACAGCCGCAGATAATAATAATGTTGGTATTTGTTAAGGGTTTACTATGTGCAGAGCTCTGTTCTAAGCGCTGGGGTAGGTACAGGGTAATCAGATTGTCCCACATGAGGTTCACAGTCTTAATCCCCATTTTACAGATGAGGGAACTGAGGCACCGAGAAGCGAAGTGACTTGCCCACAGTCACACAGCTGCCAAGTGGCAGAGCCGGGATTCAAACCCATGACCTCTGACTCCCAAGCCCGGGCTCTTTCCACTGAGCCACGCTGCTTCTCCAGATCACCTTACCGGGGGACTTGTGATGAAACGGAGTGTGGGAGGGGGCGGCGAGCAACCCAGTGCTTGGGGGATGAGGACTCTCCTCCACCCAGGTGACTGTGACTTGATTATATTATTTTTAATGGTATCTGTTAAGCGCTTACTATGTGCCAGGCACCGTACTGAGAGCTAGGGTAGACACAAGGTAATCAGGATGGGCACAGTCCATGTCCCGTGTAGGCCTCACAGTCTTATTCCCCATTTACAGATGAGCTAACTGAGGTCCAGAGAAGTGAAGCGAATTGCCCGAGGTCACCCAGCAGACAAGCGGCGGAGCAGGGATCAGAACCCAGATCCTTCCGACTCCCAGGTCCGCGCTCTATTTGTTCAGCGCTTTCCACGTGCCGGTGTTCTCTCTCCTCGTCGCCTCAGGACTTTAATCCCCTCAGTCCCCCAAGAAGCTATTTCCCCCTCTCTTCCTTCCATCGCCACATAGTTGGGCATCTGTGATGCGGGCAAATCCCTCCAGGGGTCTGTTCCATCGAGGGTGTGAGAGACGACAGCAGAGGAGATCGAGGGAATCTGACCCTTAGGTGATGGATGCTCTCGCTGGCTGGACAGTTTCGACGAGGAGAGCGGGATTCTAGCTATAAGGCGCTTACTGCGGCCGATGCGACGGCCGCGGAGGCTTTAATTCTTAGCAGAGCCCTTGGACCGGCCACTCTATACGAGCCAGACCCCATTTGATGATCTAAGTAAATAAATCCCGAACTTTCAGAGAAAACAAATCACCAGTCCATCAAAATGCTTTGTAAATTACTTCAGCAGACCGGACCACAGACACGTCCAATGACTCATCATCACCGAGAGTAAATAAATTAAGATTAAGCAAAACTTGATTGAATCATGCTGAAGCTTGGCACAGCTCAACAAACAGATCAGCCTGAAATCTCACATTAGGAACACATAATCTCATAAAATTTATGACTGTTATTGCTCACCACATATGTTTCTGGGTTACTGTTTGCTGTGCTAAGAACGGGATGCCTTGCTGGGATCTTTAGAAGCTGGCCCGCCGGTGCAGGCTCTATTTTACGAGAGACGGTGCGTTCCTGGTTGACACTCTTGGCCCCCTCGCCGGGCCAGGATGGACCGGAGAGAGTCAGGGGCCCGGGGGATAGCACTAAAGAGCCCGGGCCTGCCCAGTTCTCCGGCAGAACTGGAAGTGTGAAGATTCTGCCTGGGACGGGCCTCTCGTTAAGGGATCGCTTCCAGGTTTGGTCTCCCTGCTTTGGGGGAAACAGAAGAACGGGCAGAAACCCGAGTGGCTCCAGATCGTCAGACCAAATCTGCCCTCTCGGCTACGCCGCTTGCCCCGCTGACTCCCTCTCCGCTAGCCTCGCCATTCCTCCCACCTTTCCAGTGCTCTAGCGGCGTGGTCTAGTGGATAGAGCGTAGGCCCGGGAGTCAGAATGACCTGGGTTCTAATCCCGGCTCCGCCACGTGTCCGCTGGGTGACCTGGGACGGATCGCTTCACTTCTCTGGGCCTCAGTTACCTCATCTGTAAAATGGGGATGCGTGTGAGCCCCATGTGGGACAGGGACTATGTCCAACTTGATTACCTTGTATCGACCCCCGGGGTTAGAACACAGTTTGGCACATAGTGAGCGCTTACAAGTACCGTAATCATTACTTTTAATACCGTAAATATTATGATAATTAGAATAATACCATAATACCATAATCATCATTTTTAATACCATAATTATTATTATTTTGGACAAGTCACTTCCCTTCTCTGTGTCTCAGTTCTCTCACCTATAAATGGGGATTAAGACTGTGAGCCCCATGTGGGACGGGGACTGTGTCCAACCTGATTAGCTTGTATCTACTCCAGTGCTTAGAACAGTGCTTGGACCACAGTAAGCACTTAGCAAATACCATAACTATTATTATTACAATTAGTCTGTGTAGGGACAATAAGAGTTTTGCCCCCAGGCCCTTAGCCGTTCTGAATCTCCTCGTGAGGAGGCCTCCAGAGCTGTCGTGGCAAAGGGTGGCAGGCGAGGGGAGGAGAGAGGCGGTGCCGAGACCTTATGCTATTATTATTATTATTGCAACGATAAACAGACACATTCCCTGCCCAGATTCGAGCTTACAGTCTAGAAGGTTATTGGCCCTTGCCCCTCATCCTCTGTTCCCCTGTCCCATTCCCCTCCAAACTCCTTGAGTGAACGGTCGACACCCTCTTCTCCAATTCTCCTCTTGACTCCCTCCAATCTGGTTTCAACCCCCTTCACTCCATGAAAACTACTCTCTCCAAGGTCACCAATCATCTCCTTTTTGCCAAAGCCAACGGCCTCTGCTTTCTCCTCATTCTCCTCACCCTCTCAGCTTTGACACTGCAGACCAACCCCTTCGCCTGGAAACACTTATCAAATCTTGGTTTCCCTGACACCCGTCCTCTCCCGTTTCTCCTCCTACCTCTTTGGCCGTTCCTTTTTTGTGCTCTTTGGCCAGATCCTCTGCCTCTCACCCCTAACTGGGGGAGTCCCTTAAGGCTCTGTTCTGCGTCCCCTTCTATTTTCCACCCACATCCGTTCCCCTGGGGAGATCATCCACTCCCACGACTTCAGCTACCATCGTTACGCACGGTCTAGTGGTAAGAGCGTGGGCTAGGGAGTCAGAGGATGTGGGTTCTAATCCCGGCTCTGACACTGTCTGCTGTGTGACTTTGGGCAAGTCACTTAACTTCTCTGTGCCTCCATTACCTCATCTGTAAAATGGGGACTAAGACTGTGAGCCCCAAGTGTGACAAACTGATTACCTTGTATCTACCAGAGCTTAGAACAATGCTTGGCACATAGTAAGCACTTAACAAATATCATAATTATTATTATTATTATTTCACAAAGGACTCCCAAATCTACATCTCCAGCCCTGACCTCTTCCCCTCTCTGCAATCTCACATTTTCCTCTGATTTCAGGACATCTCTATTCACCTGGGTGGCCCACAGACACCTCAAACTCAATGTAAGCCCGTCACTGGGCAGGGATTGTCTCTCTCTGTTGCCGAATTGTACATTCCAAGCGCTCAGTCCAGTGCTCTGCACAGAGTAAGCGCTCAATAAATACTATTGAATGAATGAATATGTCCAAAACAGAACTTCTCATCTTCCCTCCCAAACTCTTCTCCTCTGACTTTTCCATCACTGTTAACGGAACTACCATCCTTCCCTCAACAGAGCAGCATGACGTAGTGGCTAGAGCACCGGCCAGGGAGTCAGAAGGTCTTGGGTTCCAATCCCGATTCTGCCACTTGCCCGCCGTGTGACCTTGGGCAAGTTGCTTCACTTCTCTGTGCCTCAGTTACCTCATCTGTAAAATGGGGACTGAGAGTGCGAGCCCTATGTGGGACAGGGACTGTGTCCAACCTGATTACCTTTTATATACCGTGTGCTTAGTACGGTGCCTGGCACATAGTAAGCACTTGACAAATACCACAGTTATTATTATTCCCTTCTCACAAGGCTGAAACAATGGCATTATTCTTGACTCAATTCTCACCTTCAACTGCATTTTCAGTCAGCCACTAGATCGTCTCGATTCTATTTCCTCAACCTCTCCAGAATTTACTTCTTCCTCTCCACCTAAACTGCTATCTCAAGTATTTGTCATATCCCATCTTGACTACTGCATCGGGCTCCTCACAGACCTCCCTGACTCCAGCCTCTTCCCCTTTCCTAAACCAACTTCACTCAGTTGCCTAGATCATTTTTCTCAAAAAAATATTCTGTGTATGCCTCCCCACTCCTCCAATGGTTGCCGTCCATCTCTGCATCGAGCAGAATTTCTTCACCGCCGGATTTAAGGCACTTAAATCAGCTTTTTCTTCCTTACTTATCCTTTGTCTTCTCTCACTACAACCCAGCCCACACACTGAGCTCCTCGAATACCAATTTACTCTCTGTACCTCGTTCTCGCCTGACCTACCGTCATCTCCTTGTTCGCGCCTGGACCTCCTTCCCCATATGGATATGACGGACCGGCACTCCATCTTCGAAGCCTTATTGAAGTCACGTCTCCTCCGGGCTATCTTCCCTGACTAAGCCCTCATCCATCCATCCATCCCTAAAGACTCAGCCACGTACTTAGTCCCGTCTCCTAGGCGCTCGGTCATTCGCCCCACAGCACAGCCTATACATATACAAAAATACATATATAATGTATTTATAGAAGTAAACATCCCATACTCAGAGGCTTACTTTAATGTCTGCCTCCTCCGTTAGATTGTAAGCTCCTTTAGAGCAGGGATCATGAATAATAATAATAGCAATGATAAAAAGGAAGATGATAATTGTGGTACTTGATAAGCATTTACTATGTGCCAAGCATTGCACTGAACACTGGGGGATTTATTTTTTATTTTATTATTTTTATGGTATTTGCTAAGCGCTTACTATGTGCCAGGCACTGGACTGAGCACTGGTGCAGATACAAGATAATCACGTCCCTCTCTCACACAGGGCTCATGCTCTCAATCCTCATTTTACAGATGAGGGGACTGAGGCACAGAGAAGTGAAGCCGACTTACCCGAGGTCACACAGGAGACAAGTGGCGGAGCCAGTGCTAAAACCCAGGTTCTAAATTAATTCATTAATAAGGGTATTTTTGAAGTGCTTACTACATCCCAGACACTGTACTAAGTGCTGAGGTGGATACAAGCAAATCAGGTCGGATAAAGTCCTTTGTTCCACATGGGGCTTATAGTCTCAATCTCCATTTTACAGATGAGGCTACTGAGGCACAGAGAAGTTAAGTGACCTGCCCAAGGTCACACAGCAGACAAGTGGCAGAGCTGGGATTAGAGCCCATGATCTTCTGATTCCCAGGCCTGTGCTCTATCCACTAGGCCACACTGATACTCCTTGCTTCTTTATGCAGTGTGGCTCAGTGGAAAGAGCACGGGCTTTGGAGTCAGAGGTCATGAGTTCGAGTCCCGGCTCTGCCACCTGTCAGCTTTGTGACTGTGGGCAAGTCACTTGGCTTCTCTGTGCCTCAGTGACCTCATCGGTAAAATGGGGATGAAGACTGTGAGCCCCACGTGGGACGACCTGATTCCCCTGTGTCTACCCCAGCGCTTAGAACAGTGCTCTGCATATAGTAAGCGCTTAACAAATACCAACGACAATATTATTATTATTTCCTTAAAGCCCCCTGGCTCCCAGATCCACACTCTCCTCAACTGTCTTCCAAGCACTTAGTCCAGGGTTCTGCGCACAGCGAGCGCTCACTCTTTTCCTTCCTCTCCGGCTCCCCTCAGTTGCCTTTGCTAGCTCGAATCCACCGCTCACTTTATTCCTTTCCTGCTAGGCTCTGTTCTGTCTCTTCAGTTCTTCCCATTCTACAGTCATTCCCTTGGGGAACTCGGAAGCTCACATCGTTTTAACTATCATCTCTAGGAAGCTGATCTCCAATTTAGATCTCCTTCCCTGACCTTTCAGCTTATTTTAGCCTCTCTATTCTGCATTATCTATGTCCTTGTAACTGTGTCCTTTGGCTATTTAGTATTCACCCCACTCTCAGCCCCACAGCACTTTCCTACATATCCATAAATTATTTATTTATGTTAATGTCTGTCTCGCCCTCTAGTCTTTAAGCTTCCTAGGACATTCATGCATTCATTCGGTCATATTTATTGAGCGCTTACTGTGTGCAGAGTGCTGTAACGATAATAATAATAATGGTATTTGTTAAGTGCTTACTGTGTGCCAAGCACTGGGGTGGAAAAAAGGTAATCATGTTGTCCCACCTGGGGCTCACAGTATTAATCCCCATTTTACAGTTGAAGTAACTGAGGGACAGAGCAGTTGAGTGACTTGCCCAAAGTCACACAGCGGACAAGTGGCAGAGCCAAGATTAGAACCCACAGCCTCTGACTCCCAAGCCCAGGCTCTTTCCACTAAGCCACACTTCTCCTCGTGCCTGGGGGAGTACAATATAACAAGAAACAGATTCCCTGCCCGTAGTGAGCTTACTCTCCCAAGTGCTTAATACGGGGTTCTGCACAAAGGAAGTGCTCAATAAATGCCATTGATTGATTGACTGAGAAGCAGGGCGGCTTAGTCCGAGAAGCAGCGTGGCTTAGTGGAAAGAGCCCGGGCTTGGGAGTCAGAGGTCATGGGTTCTAATCCCGGCTCTGCCGCTTGTCTGCTGTGTGACCTTGGGCAAGTCACTTAACTTCTCTGTGCCTCAGTTACCTCATCTGTAAAAATGGGGATTAAAAAATGTGAGCCCCACAGGGGACAATCTGATTACCCCGTATCTACCGCAGTGCTTAGAACAGTGCTCTGCACATAGTAAGCACTTAACAAATACCATGATTATTATTATTATTGTCGATTGATTTAAAATCATATAAATCCTCTGGCCTCCAAAACCTCCCCACCTAGGTGACCAGCTGCCTCCTCTTCCCTCCTCCTCCTCCTTCTCTTCCCAACATGTCTCCTTTGGCCTCTTCCTGTCTTTCACGTTTCACATTCAGTCAGCTTTTCAGTCCTGCTGGTTCTCCCTCTACAATATTGCACAGAACTGCTTCTCTGTCCAAGTTCAAATCTTCATCACTTCTTGCCTGGATTAATTGCCTCCTTTCTGTTCTCCCTGCCTCAAGTCTTTGCCCTTTTCAATCTAGCTTACATACAGCTGCACGTAAGATCTTCCTAAAACATCTTTTGGAATACTCACTCTTCTTCTTGCCCCCTTCCAGTTTTTCCTCCACATCATCAGAGAAGCAGCGTGGCTCAATGGAAAGAGCCCGGGCTTGGGAGTCAGAGGTCGTGGGTTCTAATCCCGGCTCTGCCGCTTGTCTGCCGTGTGACCCTGGGCAAGTCACTTAACTTCTCTGTGCCTCAGTTACCTCATCTGCAAAAACGGGGATAAAAAAAAATGTGAGCCTCACGTGGGACAATCTGATTACCCTGTGTCTACCCCAGCGCTTAGAACAGTGCTCTGTACATAGTAAGCGCTTTACAAATACCATAATTATTATTATCATATCTAAAATTGAAGTCATCTCTCCTCCTCCCAAATCCAACTCTCCCATCACGCTCGTCGACACTCCCACCCTCCTGGTCCCAGAAGCTTACACCCGACGTACCGTTTTTTTGCTCCTCGTTGTCTTTCGACTCTCACCACCAAAGTTTTTTCTCCACAATATTTCCCTAGTCCAGGTGCTCATCACATCCCAACTAAACAACCCTATCAGCCTCCTCCCGGGTCTCTCCGTTTCAATCAACGGTGTCCGTTGAATGCCGGCTATGTCCTTGACTCTATTTATCGCCATCGTTCTCGTCCGTCCGTCTCCCCCGATTAGACCGTAAGCCCGTCAAAGGGCAGGGACCGTCTCTATCTGTTGCCGACTTGTTCGTTCCAAGCGCTTAGTACAGTGCTCTGCACATAGTAAGCGCTCAATAAATACTATTGAATTGAATGAATGAATCACTGTACTAAGTGTTGGGGAGCGTACTGTACAACAAGAGTTGGTAGACACAATCCCTGCCCCCTACCAGCTTCTTACAGTATGCTTACAGTCCCCACACACAATGAGCTGACTTCACCCCTTTCCAGTCTGGTCACTCTCTGCCCCGATCATTTTTCTCCAAGTCATTCTCCACCCTCTTCAAAATCCTCCAGTGGTTACCCATTCCTCTCCACAACAAGTAAAAATCCCCAACCGTTGATTTTAAGACGCTCTGTCGGTTCTCTCCCTCTCACTTAGCTCTTTTTTCCCACTAGAATATGTCCCACACGGCTCTCTACTCCTCCCAAGTTCATCTGGGCCTTGTTCGTATTTCTTCTTCTTCCTGAAGCATCCTCCCCTTCAAATCCTCCAACCACTGCCATCTTAAAAGCCTTCCTGAAATCCCATTTCCTCCAGCCATCTTTTTCCCCAGGAAAGCTCCACCATCCCCGATCCCATCCATCCGTTACCCTTAACACTTTTTAAAATGTTATTTGATAAGTACTTATTAGTGCCAGACGCTTCTGTTTTACATCTGCCCTTAGCACTTAGGCATATTCTTTTCTTAGCTTTTCTTCAACTTAATCATTTATTCATCTGTCCATTCTTCTGCTGTCAAGAGATGTATTCTTCTCTTCCAACTACTGGGCCTGTCAGACTTTCCCCCATTAGATTGTAGGCTCCTTAAGGGCAACCTACAATCAATCAATCACATTTATTGAGCCCTCACTAGGTGCAGGGCGCTGTACTAAGCGCTTGGGAGAATACAATACCACAGAAGCAGCGGACACGTTCCCAGCCCACAACAAACGTACAGTCTAGAGCTTACAGTCTACAACCTTGATAGAGAAGCGGTGTGGCTCAGTGGAAAGAGCCCGGGCTTGGGAGTCAGAGGTCATGGGTTTGAATCCCGGATCTGCCACTTGTCAGCTGTGTGACTGTGGGCAAGTCGCTTCACTTCTCTGTGCCTCAGTTACCTCATCTGTGAAATGGGGATGAAGACTGTGAGCCTCACGTAGGACAACCTGATGACCCTGTATCTACCCCAGTGCTTAGAACGGTGCTCTGCACATAGTAAGCGCTTAACAGATACCAACATTATTATATTATCTTTGACTCCTTACCATCTTTCAACTCACATTCAGTCTGTCGCTAAACCTGCCGGTTTCCCCTCCACAGAATTTGCCAAATCTTTCCCACTTCTTACTCAGCTCTACCCCCTCAAGCACTTAGTACAGTGCTTTTCACACAGTAACTACTCCATAAACAATCCTGACTGACTGGGTCTAATCATCTTTCTTCATTCAATAGTATTTATTGAGTGCTTACTATGTGCAGAGCACTGTACTAAGCGCTCGGAATGTACAATTCGGCAACAGAGACAATCCTGACCACCCCCATTTTTTCTCACCTGACACAAAAGCTCCTAATCTTCATCTATCTTGGAGAGTTTAAGTGAATTCCAATCTGGAAGTAGAGGGCTGATGTAGGCAATATCTTGAGGTCCTTCTCGTTCCAGAATTCTCTAATTCTAAACTTTTAGAAAAGAAGTTGAATGTTTCTGTCACCGGTGACCTAAGGGACAATAAAAAGTTAAAAAACAGGCTTAGACCAAGAAGAGAACGTTAAAGAATGACCTATTCAGATTACTTTAAATCATCATCATCACCATCATCATCATCATCATTGTATTTTGTTACTATGGTATTTGTAAAGCACTTACTCCGTGCCAAGTACTCTACTAAACACTGGAGTAGATACAAGATAATCAGGTTGGACACGGTCCCTATCCTGCACAGGATTTACGGTGTAAAAGGAAGGGAGAACAAGAGTTTAATCCCCATTTTACAGATGAGGGAACTGGAGCATGGAGAAATTAAGTGACTTGCCCAAGATTGCGTAGCAGGCGCTACGGGGATTAGAACCCAGGTCCCCTGACTCCCAGGCCAGTACTGTTTCCTCTAGGCCACGTTACTTCATCACTATCATCACCAACGAGAACATTTACTCACACAATGGGCCAGAAGTGCCCCACGTCCTAAACCTTTGGAAAAGCAATAGAGCCAGAATGTTGCTTGATGAAACCGTAGGAAATGGGAAGAGATTTTATTTTGCACTCTAAATCTGTAAAATACAACTTTTGGGGTTGAATTACTTTTAGCTTCATTATTCAGACTGGAGAAACTACAACTACTAAAGCCCGTTGAGGATAATTTATGATTTCTAAGTAATATAGCTCAGTGGATAGAAATTTGGTCTCGCTTTAACAGCTCAAAGTTAGTCTTCGCTGCTAATAGCATTATGGAGATGCGGCGTGGCCTCGTGGAAAGTGGACAGGGCTGGGAGTCAGCGGACCTGGATTCTAATCCTGGCAATGCCACTTGCCTGCTGTGTGACCTTGGGCAAGTCACTTGTCCCTACCTCAGTTTCTTCATCTATAAAATGACGATGAAATATCTGTTCTCCCTCCCCTTAGGCTGTGAGCTCCATGTGGGATGGAAATTGTACCTGACTGGATTATCTTGCACCCATCCCAGTGCTTAGAACAGTACCTGGCACATAGTAAGCGCTTAAATACCACAATTATAATGATTATGAAAATAATTATTAATTGCTGAATCGTCTTTCCTAGATTTATATTCTTCATCTCCATGCTCTGACTCTTACTACTGCAGGTTTGATAATCTATATCAATCAGTCGATCGATGATATTCATTAATAACAACGTTGGTATTTGTTAAGCACTTACTACGTGCAGAGCACTGTTCTAAGCGCTGGGGTAGATACAGGGTAATCAGATTGTCCCACGTGAGGCTCACAGTCTTAATCCCTATTTTACAGATGAGGTCATTCATTGAGTGATTACTATGCGCAGAGCACTGTAATCGGCACTTTGTGGAGGGTAAAATAGAACAGAATTAGCAGACACACTCCCTGCCCATAAAGACCTTCCAGTCTAGTTACAGAGCTGCAGTCTATCCGCTTGTCTACCCTCTCATAGATTGTAAACTCCTCACAGACGGGTACCATATCTTCTATTTCTGTTTTGTTCATTCATTCAACCATATTTAGTGAGTACTTAGTGCAGAGTACTGTACTAAGCGCTTGGGAGAGTACAATATAACAATAAACAGGCACATTCCCTGCCCACAATGAGTTTACAGTCTTGCCCTTACAGTGCTCTGCCCTCAGTAAGTGCTCAATAAATGCCATTGGTGATGATGGTGACGACGATGATGATGATGATAGTTATCGCAGTCCAGCTTGGCAAACCTTGGCAAAAACATGGAATGTGGGACAGACCGCAAGTCACCCTATCGATCCGTACTATTTATTCACTATTTATTTTGCGTAGAGCACTGTACTGAGTGTTTAGGATAGTACAGTAGAGAGAGTAGACAGGATCTCTGGCCGAAATGTCAGAAACCTGCTTTGAAATCATCCTGGAACCCTTGTGTTGCTCCCGAAGTGCTTAGTACGGTGCTCTGCACGCGGTAAGCGTTCGACCAATACAATTAAATGAATGAAGTGGAGGAGGCGAGATTAGAACCCAGGTCCTTCTGACTCTCAGGCCCATGCTTTATCCACTAGACCACACAGCTTCCCGTATCTGTTCCTGTTCCTCCCCCTCCCCCATCTCTCACCCCCAATGATCTGGCCACCTATTTCCTCACGAAAATCAACACGATCAGGTCTGAGCTCCCCAAAGTCACCCCTCCGCCTCTCTCCTCCCCCACCGACCCCCTCCCCTACTTTCCCATCCTTCCCTGCAGTATCCTCAGAGGAGATCTCCTCCCTCCTCGCAAGTGCCACCCCCTCCACCTGCGCCTCGGACCCCATTCCCTCTCACCTTCTTAAAACCATCGCCCCTGCCCTCCTCCCTTCCTTAACTTCTATTTTTGACCACTCGATCTCCAAGGGCTCCTTCCCCTCTGCCTTCAAACATGCCCACGTCTCCCCCATCCTAAAAAAACCCGCTCTCGACCCCACTTCCCCCTCCAGTTATCGTCCTATCTCCCTACTACCCTTCCTTTCCAAAATCCTAGAACGAGTCGTCTACAATCGATGCCTAGAATTCCTTAACTCCCATTCTCTCCTAGACTCCCTCCAATCTGGCTTCCGTCCCCTCCACTCTACCGAGACTGCTCTCTCTAAGGTCACCCGTGACCTCCTTCTTGCCAGATCCGATGGCTCCTATTCCATTCTGATCCTCCTTGACCTCTCTGCTGCCTTTGACACCGTCGACCATCCCCTCCTCCTCCATACCTTATCTCACCTCGGCTTCACGGACTCTGTCCTCTCCCGGTTCTCCTCTTACCTCTCTGGCCGATCATTCTCGGTCTCCTTCGCCGGAGCCTCCTCCCCCTCCCATCCTTTAACTGTTGGAGTTCCTCAAGGGTCAGTTCTCGGCCCTCTTCCGTTCTCCATTTACACTCACTCCCTCGGTGAACTCATCCGCTCTCACGGCTTTGACTACCATCTCTACGCAGATGACACGCAGATCTACATCTCCGCCCCTGTCCTCTCCCCCTCCCTTCGGGCTCGCATCTCCTCCCGCCTCTGGGACGTCTCCACCTGGATGTCGGCCCGCCACCTAAAACTCAACGTGAGCGAGACTGAGCTCCTCATCTTCCCTCCCAAACCCGGTCCTCTCCCAGACTTCTCTATCACCGTCGATGGCACGACCATCCTTCCCGTCTCTCAGGCCCGCAATCTCGGTGTCACCCTTGACTCGTCCCTCTCGTTCACCCCACACATCCTATCCGTTACCGAGACCTGCCGGTTTCACCTCTACGATATCGCCGAGATCCGCCCTTTCCTCTCCACCCAGACGGCTACCTTACTGTTACGGGCTCTCGTTATATCCCGGCTAGACTACCGTGTCAGCCTTCTCTCTGACCTCCCTTCCTCCTCTCTCGCCCCGCTCCGGTCCATTCTTCACTCCGCCGCCCGGCTCATCTTCCCGCAGAAACGATCTGGGCCTGTCACTCCCCTTCTTAAACAACTCCAGTGGCTGCCTATCGACCTCCGCTCCAAACAAAAACTCCTCACTCTAGGCTTCGAGGCTCTCCGTCACCTTGCCCCTTCCTACCTCTCCTCCCTTCTCTCTTTCTACCGCCCACCCCGCACGCTCCGCTCCTCCGCCGCCCACCTCCTCGCCGTCCCTCGGTCTCGCCTATCCCGCCGTCGACCCCCGGGTCACGTCCTCCCGCGGTCCCGGAACGCCCTCCCTCCTCACCTCCGCCAAACTGATTCTCTTTCCCTCTTCAAAACCTTACTTAAAAATCACCTCCTCCAAGAGGCGTTCCCAGACTGAGCTCCTCGTCCCCCTCTACTCCCTCTGCCATCCCCCCTTTACCTCTCCGCAGCTAAAGCCTCATTTTCCCCTTTTCCCTCTGCTCCTCCACCTCTACCTTCCCATCCCCACAGCACTGTACTCGTCCGCTCGACTGTATATATTTTCGTTACCCTATTTATTTTGTTAATGAATTGTACATCGCCTCGATTCTATTTATTTGCCATCGGTTTTTACGAGATGTTCTTCCCCTTGACGCTGTTTAGTGCCATTGTTCTCGTCTGTCCGTCTCCCCCGATTAGACCGTAAGCCCGTCAAACGGCAGGGACTGTCTCTATCTGTTGCCGACTTGTTCATCCCAAGCGCTTAGTACAGTGCTCTGCACATAGTAAGCGCTCAATAAATACTATTGAATAAATACTATTGAATGAGTATCTATGCTGACTCAACTACTTACTCTGACCACCCTAATTTCAAAGATAATTTTGTTTGCCTCCCCCACTGGAGTGTAAGTTACTCTGCTATATCTGTGCTTACTCAACTACTTACTCTGACCACCCTAATTTCAAAGAATTTTATTTGCTTCCTCCACTGGAGTGTAAGTTACTCTGTGGGCATGGAGTGTGTCACTTCTTTATCCTGTATTTCCCATCTATTTTGTATGGCGCACAGCATCAAGCAATTACTTGATTGCAATTGCAAGCAAATTACAAGCAATTATAAGCAAATACTACTGATATTGTTACTTTCGAGCCGCAAACAGGAGAACGGTATAAAGCTATGTATCCAGTCTATAGAGGCTGTGCTAAAACTTTTGATATCATTGAAACTACTTAGCAAGTTTGGCCACCCTGAAAAATCCATTCACTTCCAAGGCTCCTCGTCAATGGTAAGATGGGTCGGGTCAGAGTGGCTTAGGAGCTTGGGCCCTGGCTTGCAGTGAAATCATTCTGAGAGCAAGAGCGGTTTCTAAAGGCATTGGTGAATCGGCACTGGATTTGCAAGAATTTGGTTTACCTTCGCCTACACTAGGTCACTGCTAACTAGCTGCACACGAGCCCCAGGCATTCATTCATTCAATCATATTTATTAAGCACTAACCGTGTGCAGAACACTGTACTAGACACTTGGGAAAGTACAGTTCAATAAACAGTGACATTCCCTGCCCACAGTGAGCTCACAGTCTAGAAGGGGGGAGACGGACATCAATACAAATAAAATGACATATATATCTATATATATATAAAATACTGTTAGTATTTGTTAAGCGCTTACTATGTGCAGAGCACTGTTCCAAGCACTGGGGTAGATACAGGGGTATCAGGTCGTCCCACGTGAGGCTCACAGTCTTCATCCCCATTTTACAGACGAGGTAACTGAGGCACAGAGAAGTGAAGTGACTTACCCACAGTCACACAGCTGACAAGTGGCACAGCTGGGATTCGAACCCATGACCTTTGACTCCCAAGCCTAGGCTCTTTCCACTGAGCCACAAGTATATATATATACATATATTTATATAAGTATACATATACAATCCTGGTTCTGCCACTTGTCTGCTGTATGACCTTGGGCAAGTCACTTAACTTCTCTGTACCTCATACCTCATCCTAAAAATGGGGATTAAAAGTGTGAGCCCCACATGGGACAACCTGATTACCCTGTATCCGCCCCAGTGCTTAGAACAATGCTTGGCACAAGGTGAGTGCTTAACAAATACCATAATTATTATTATTATAAGTGCTGGGGGGCTGGGAGGGAAGGGAAGAGCAAAGGGAGCCAATCAGGGCAACGCAGAAAGGAGAGGGAGATGAGGAAAAGTGGGGCTTAGTCTGGGAAGGCGTCGTGGAGGAGATGGGCCTTCAGTCCTGAAGCTCTGGAGTTGCGGCACCATTCAGCATGCTGGGCTGAATTAAAGCTGTAGGTTTTTCCCCTCTAAAGGACTTTTGATTGCTTAGGGACACCACAGAAAGAGCATGGTCTAGTGGATAGAGCAGAGGCCTTGGAGTCCAGCTCCAGCGCTTGACTACTGTGTGACCGTGGGCAAGTCACTTCACTTTTCTGTACCTCAGTTATCTCTGTATATCTGTAAAACGGGGATTAAGACTGTGAGCCCCATGTGGGACATGGACTGTGTCCAGCCGGATTAGCTTCCATCTACCCCAGCAGTTAGTACAGTGCCTGGTACATAGTAAGTGTTTAACTAATACCCTAAGAAAAAACAACAGCCTCTTGGCCAGGCTCTGCTTCACCTGCTTTTCTGAAACTCTGTTGCATCGCACTCTCCTAAGCGCTTAGTACAGTGCTCTGCACACAGTAAGCACTCAATAAATGCCATTAATGATGACGCTAGCCAGGACCTGTGCCCTGAAATCCACAGTGCTGCAGTGTCTCTTTCCCTATTCCTGACCACCCTCCACTCCCTCATTCATTCATTCATTCATTCATTCATTCATCCATCCATCCATCCATCCATCCATCCAATCATTTAATTTAATGATTTTATTTTAATGATTTTATTTATTGAGCACTTACTCCGTGCAGAGCACTGTACTAAACCCTTGGGAGAGTACAATAAAACAACAGACAGATAGACACATTCCCTGCCGACAACGACCTCACAGTCTAGAGGGGGAGACGGACATTAATATAAATAAACCACAGATATACATAAGTGCTGTGGGACTGTTCGGGCAGGAATGAATGAAGGGAACAAGTCAGGGTGACGCAGAGGGAGAGGGAGAAGGGGAAAGGAAGGCTTAGTCGGGGAAGGCCTCTCGGAAGAGATGGGCCTTCAGTAAGACTTTGAAGGGGGAGAGAATAACTGTCAGTTGGATTAGAGGAGGGAGGGCGTTCGAGGCCAGTGGTAGAACGAGAGCGAGAGCCGGGCAGCAAGAGAGACGAGATCGAAGTACAGTGAGAAGGTTAGCATTAGAGGAGCCAAGTGTTCGGGCCGGTCTGTAGTAGGAGAGTAACGAGGTGAGGAAGGTGATGGAGTGCTTTAAGGCCGTCGGTGAGGAGTTTTTGTTTGATGCGGAGGTGGATGGGCAACCACCGGAGATTCTTGAGGAATGGGGAAACAGCAAGAGCCCTCGGTCGAACGGTCTCTTTCCCATTGTCCTACGAAAGCAGCTCACTGAGAACCTCCAAGCAAAGAAGTCTGTGGGGGCTACCAGAGTTGGGGTGACGCATCCTTCTCTGGAGGTCCTTAAACATGGAAGAGATCCTCTCTGCCTAGGCTGGTGGAATCCAATCCTTCCTGGCCGCAGGAGGTGGTTGAGATGCTCTTTAAAGGCTGCTCTAGTCCAAGATTCCGGGACTCCGCTTTGATTCGACTTGCCCGAAATGAGAAAGCCATTGCATTCAGCATCTCAGAAGGGCCTAAACTGTCTGCCAACTCTGTTGTATTGATAATAATAATAATAAGTAACAATTATGATATTTGTTAAGCAGTTGCTATGTGCTGGGCACTGTACTAAGTGCTGGGGTGAATACAAGCAAATTGGGTTGGACACAGTCCATGTCCCCTGTGGGGCTCGCTGTCTCAATGCCCGTTTTACAGATGAGGTAACTGAGGCACAGAGGCACTTGCCCATGGTCACGCAACATACAAGTGGTGGAGCCAGGATTAGAAACCATGACCTTCTGACTCCCAGGTTCTTGCTCTATCTACTACACCGCGCTGCTTCTCACCCAAGTAAGCACTCAATAAATGCCATCAATTGAGAGCACAGCAACAGCTTATAAAAATTAAAAACACAAGATTCCTCTTCAGCTTTTCCTGTAATAATAATAATAATAATTGTGGTATCTGTTAAGTGCTTACTATGTGCCAGGCACTGTAATAAGTCCCGGAGTGGATACAAGCAAATTGGGTCGGGCAAGGTCCCTGTCCCACATGGGGCTCACAGCCTTAGTCCCCATTTTACAGATGAGATAAATGAGGCTCAGAGAAGTGAAGTGACTTGCCCCAGCTCACACAGCAGACAAATGGCAGAGACAGGAATTAGAACCCACATCCTACTGTCTCTCAGGCCTGTGCTCTATCCATTAAGCCATGTTGCTTCCTGTCCGCAGCGTGGCTCAGTGGAAAGAGCCTGGACTTCGGAGTCAGAGGTCATGGGCTCGAATCCCGGCTCTGCCACTCGTCAGCTGTGTGACTGTGGGCAAGTCACTTCACTTCTCTGTGCCTCAGTTCCCTCATCTGTAAAATGGGGATGAAGACTGTGAGCCCCACGTGGGACAACCTGATTCCCTTGTGTCTACCCCAGCACTTAGAATAGTGCTCTGCACATAGTAAGCGCTTAACAAATACCAACATTATCATTATTATTACTTCCCACTTCATCTGCCCACAGAGGAAACGTTCCCACCTGAAACTTGGGCCGTGCTTCGGACAAGACGAAGGGAAAACATTGCTTGCTATTTCATCTCTCTCAGACCTTGACATCAGTGACCACTTGCTGGGAGCCACAGACAAGATGGAGGAGTGTGTGCGGGTGTGGGTGGGAGGCGGGGGGTGTTGTGTGTGTGTTGGGGTCAATTCTCTGCCAGCTAGTGGAGGCGGAGGGGGCTGAGGAGGGGATGGAAGCGCTGCCCCTCCTGACCCATCACGCCTGGGCAGTAAGAGGAGGAATGAAAGCCACTGCCTGTTAATGGATTGTAAAGTTAAGTGCCAAAGCTCAGGTTGCTATGGATATGCTGGTGTGCAGGTGGAGCTGGGGGTTGAGATCAGAAGGAAAACCAAAGGGAAAATAGCACTCGCTTCCACGCTGGGCCCTGGGTTTGAAATCCGGCGAGTGCAGCCCGCACGCCGAGACTTCTCGCACAGAAAGGGCCCGGGCGGCCGACTCGGGGCGGCGGTCGGGATGGCTGTTAGTCGGACACGTATGCGTTGTGGGCCCTTTGGGCCTCCGAGGGCCGACATCCCTGTCCCGCCTCGGCCCTGGCTGGGCCTGCTCCCCTCCTCCCCACAGTCGGTTTCCGTTCTAGAACAAAATGCGACCGATCGAACCAAAACGATCAGTCTGGACGGGCTGACCTCTGGGAGCCAGCACATCTCCGGCGGCTCCATAGGCACCTTACAACCCCGTGCTTGCTGCCATTACCCTATTTATTTTGTTAATGAGATGTACATCACCTTGATTCTATTTATTTGCTATTGTTTTAATGAGATGGTCTTCCCCTTGATTCTATTTACTGCCATTGTCCTCGTCTGTCCGTCTCCCCCCATTAGACCGTAAGCCCGTCAAAGGGCAGGGACTGTCTCTATCCGTTGCCGATTTGTACATTCCAAGTGCTTGGTACAGTGCTCTGCACATAGTAAGCGCTCAGTAAATACTATTGAATCAAATGAATGAATGAATGAATGAATGGATCAGAGATGGTTGGTAATTAGAGAAAGTTCATAATAACACTAATAATTATGGTATTTGTTAAGCACTTACTATGTGCCAGGCACTGTATTAAGCCCTGGGATGCCTAGAAGCAAATCAGGTTGGACGTGGTCCCTGCCCCACATGGGGTTCTCCGTCATTCATTCATTCGTTCATTCAGTTGTATTTATTGAGTGTTCACTGTGTGCAGAGCACTGTACTAAGCGCTTGGGAGAGTACAGTATTAAACAGACACATTCCCTGCCCACAACGAGCCTACAGTCTAGAGAGGGGGGAGACAGACTTTAATATAAATAAATTACAGATAGGTACAAAAGTGCTGTGTGGCTGGGATTGAGGAAGAACGAAAGGAGCAAGTCGGGGTGACGCGGAAGGGAGTGGGAGAAGAGGAAAGAGGGGGCTTAATCCGAGAAGGCCTCCTGGAGGAGATGGGCCTTCAATAAGGCTTCGAAGAGAGCGGGAGAGTCACTGTCAGAATAGAGGAGGGAGGGCTTCCCAGGACAGAGGCGGGATGTGGGCCGGGGATGGACGGTGCGATAGGCGAGATCGAGGCACAGCGAGCAGGTTAGCGTTAGAGGAGCAAAGTGTGAGGGCTGGTTTGTAGTAGGAGACTAGCGAGGTGATGTAGGAGAGGGCAAGGTGACGGACTGCTTTAAAGCCAACGGTGAGGAGTTTTTGTCTGAAGCAGAAGTAGATGAGCAACCACTGGAGTTATTTGAAGAAGGGGGTGACACGTTCTGAACGTTTCTGTAGAAAAATGACCCGGGCAGCCGAGAGAAGAACGGACTGGACGGGGGAGAGGCAGGAGGCTGGGAGGTCAGCAAGGAGGCTGTTGCAGTGATCCAGAGGGGAGAGGGTGAGTGATCGTATTAACGTGACAGTAGTTTGGATGGAAAGGGATGGGTGGATTTTAGGGATGTTGTGAAGGTGGGATTAACAGGATTCAGTGGTGGATTGAATGAGAGAGAGAGGAGTCGAGGCTAACACCGAGCTTATGGGCGTTATCCCCATTTTACAGATGAGGTAACTGAGGTACGGAGAAGTGACTTGCCTAAGGTCACACGGCAGACAAGGGGCAGAACTGAGATTCGAACCCATGACCTTCTGACTCCCAGGCCCGTGCTCTACCCATTAGACCATGGTGCTTCATCAATTCACTAAGTCATCTCCTTCATTCCAAGTTAGGTTCCACCCAGGAATTTTGGAATTCCTGTTCCATGGCCCAGGGCGGGAGTACAGGAACCTTTAGGCTTTAAAGAAGCAACATGGTCTAGAGGAGAGAGCACAGGCCTGGAAGTCAGAGGACCTGGGTTCCAATCCTGGCTCCACCACTTACCCAAAGTCATGTCATTTCTCTGTGCCTCAGTTTCCTCATCTGTCAATTGAGGATTAAATCCCACTTTCTCCTACCAAAATTGTGAATGCCATGCGGGACGGGGACGGTATCCCAACCGATAACCTTCTATCTCAGCGTTTAGAACAGTGCTTGGTACATAGCACTGTTGTTGTTAGTAGTATTGTTAGTAGTAGTAGTAGTTACTCTGGTTAAGTTAACTAGCAGTTACTTAGTTAACGTGCCTACTAGTTAGTTGACAGAGAAGCAGCGTGACTCAGTGGAAAGATCTCAGGCTTCGGAGTCAGAGGACATGGGTTCTAATCCCGGCTCCACCACTTGTCTGCCGTGTGGCGTCGGGCAAGTCACTTCCCTTCTCTGGGCCTCAGTGACCTCATCGGGAAAATGGGGATTAAGACTGTGAGCCCCACGTAGAACAACCCGATTACCTTGTATCTACCGAGCGCTTAGAACAGTGCTTGGCACATAGTAAGCACTTAACAAATACCATCGTTATTAGTAGAAGTAGTAAAGGGAAGCCCAGGCTGAAGTTTCTAAACGACAGACCCCTAGAAACCAAAGAGGCCTGACTGACACGGCTGCCGGAACATGCTACTGTGACGGGGTCCTTGCGTAGAACCGGCTCTACGGAAACACCGCCCAGGGTTTAAAAGGGCCCTTCTCCGTGAGAAGGCTCCTAGTTTCCCTTTTCAATCTCTCTGTGATTATTTGACTGCCAGTCACCCCAGCACGACGCAGTCCCACACCAACTCTCAACAGCAGCTATGCCTCCTGCCCGGGTTAACAGACTGGCCCACGTGATTTGGGCTGAGAGGCTTCTAGGGAGGAACAGAGGAATTCTTTTTCATTTCCCATCGAATGACACTCTAGCTTTGAGGGCGAAAAAGCAGTGGCTGGCACTCAGTGACCGTTTTATCCACGTGCCCCATGACAGTAGTTCCAGTGACTTGGAGAATTGCTGATTGTGGTTGATAATAGCGCCTCTTCCCTCTAGTCTGTGAGCTCACTGTGGGCAAGGAATGTGTCTGTTTACTGTCATATCGTACTCTCCCAAACTCTTAGTACAATGCTCTGCACGCAGTAAATAAATACGATTGACCGACTGATGGTTCCCCCGACTGGCGGTGGTCCCGTGCTCCAGTTGTGTACAACTCTCAGCGCTGTGCACAACGGTTTTGTCGTTCACGCTCTGCTGTCGGTTTGGTGACTGTAGGCCTGTTGGGACGATCAGAGAATGCCGAGTGAACATCTCACTAAGACTTCAAATACATTCATGACCCATATCCTACGACCTGCGTTGATTTAAGCTTTGAATATTTTCTCCGCATGGAAAGCTCAGAATTTCCTCAGCTTTCCTCAATTACTGTGAATTAATTCCTCTTAATGGAAGGGGACACAGGCCTTGTCCCGTATCTTCAGTAATTGCTCTTTCCTGACGGAGAACCTGTCCATTACTACCCTTGCACCGTTTGTATAAATTCCACTGCTCTGAGGAAGCTCCTGGACGGGGAGTCGGTCAACCTTTCAGCCGTATTTATTGAGTTCTTACTCCGTGCACAGCACCGTGCTAAGCGCTTGGGAGAGTGACCATGGGCAGGTCGCTTATCTTCTCTGTACCTCAGTTCCCTCATCTGTAAAATGGCGATTAAGACTGTGAGCCCCATGTGGGACGGGGACTGTGTCCAACTGGAATATCTTTTATCTACCTCAGCGCTGAAAACATTGCCTGGCACATAGTAAGCACTGAACAAATACCATTATTAATATTATTACAATATAACAATAAAAGAGACACATTCCCTGCCCTAAATGAGCTGACGGTCTAGAGGGGGAGAAGGAGTTTACGAGCCTTACTGCCTTAAGTAGCCGGTTACCATTTGGCAAGGGGTCTCATTATCATCATTCAAACGTTTCTTCTGGTTCCTTTCAGAGAGAATATAGGCTAGTTTTAATGGGCGGAAGATATTTCTGGGAATGTGCTGAGACTGTAAGCTTTTTTTATGGTAGTTTTTAAGCTCTTACTGTGTGCCTGATGCTGTATCAAAACACTGGTGTAGATATAAGTTAAAAGATAATTGGGCAGAACACAGTCCCTGTCCTACATGGGGCTCCATTTCACAAATGAGATAAGTGAGGTACGGAGAAGCGACTTCCCCAGGGTCACGCAACAGGCAAGCGGCAGAACCGGGATTAGAACCCAGGTCCTTTGACTCCCAGCCCGGGCTCTATCGATTAGGCCACGCTGCAGCTTTCTTTGTGGGCGGAGATCGTACTGTACTTTATCGTACTCTACTTTCCCAAGCACTTAGTAGAGTTCTCTGCCCAGAGTAAGTGCTCAACAAATGCATCTATTGGGAGAGTGGTATACGTGGCACAAAGCCACTAGAAATAATCCTACCCAGCGGGCACTCCCAGAGGCCCAGGTGCCGCAGCCCTGGCATGGCTGGCATAGGTTGAGAGAAGCAGGATGGCATAGTGGATAGAGCACGGACCTGAGAGTCAGAAGGTTATGGGTTCTAAATCCCGCTCTGTCACTTGTCTGCTGTGTGACCTTAGGTAATCACTTCTCTGTGCCTCAGTTACCTCCTCTGTTAAATGGAGATTGAAACTGTGAGCCCCACGAGGGCCAGGGACCGTGTCCAATCCGATTTGCTTGTATCCACCCCAGCACTTAGAACCGTACCTGGCACCTAGTAAGTGCTTAACAAGTACCGTGATAATTATCATTATTACATGTGAGGACCCGAGAGTGCCTGTGAAGATCTGTGAGATATGTGCACGTGGGCCCGTATATCTAGGGTGACGTGTAAGGGGGTAGGTGAGTTTAGGGGTATGTCATCTGTCAGACACGTTCCTCTGCTGCAACATATCTACATTTCCTATCAGCTCAAACCTGCTGGAACCAGCCTCCTCCTCAGCCGGAGCTGGAATTAGCCGAAACAGCCTCACTTGGGTTTTTACTCTGGGCATTTTGACGAAGAAAACTCTCCGGATCCACCACCAGAACGATTGCAGATGGAGGTGGGGCATTCCGGGAGAGATGCGTCATGGAGTCGCTCTGGGTCGGTGACTACTCGACGGTCTAAGACGAGACAAGATGTTTCCCAAACCGAGCAGGCTGTCCGTTGCCACACGGACAACCCATTAGACCCAAGGGAATGGGACTTCTCAGAGGAAGGGAAGAGGGTTTCATCTCGAATAAAAACCAGAAGCTGCCAGCTCTGCCTTTCTTAGGGTCATCGGTCGGGGCCTGCTGTGTTGGGCAAGAGGCTGCAGTGACAGCCCTGGGGTTGGGGAGTCTTGGCCTGCTTCTCCTTCTCCTGCCCACACAGCCAGGCTGCCTCCCCGCCAGCCTCCTTCACGTCCCCATGTGTCCCCAGCCTGCCGGCCTCCCTCGTCCCCTCTGTCCGTGCCCGGATGGTCGGCCTTCCTCCCTCGTCCCCGTTTGTACCCAGACTGCTAGCCTCCCAGCCTCTCTCATACCCTCTGTTCCCAGCCAGTCTGCCTTGCTTTCCCTTCCATCTGTCTCCAGTCAGCCAGTGAGCCTCCCTCACCCCCTCCATCTGTCCCCAGCAGCCTCCTCCCATCCCCTCTGTCCATCCCCAACCTCCCAGTCTCCCTCATCCCCTCTGTTCCAAGGCTGCCAGCCTCCCTTATCCCCTCTGTTCCCAGCCAGCCAGCCTCCCTCATCCCTTCCATCTGTCCTCAACCCACCAGACTCCCTCACCCTTTCTGTCTACAGCCTCCCTCAAGCCCCTCACCTGTCCTCAGCCTGCCAGTCTCCCTCATCCCCCTGTCTGTTCCCAGCAGCCGGCCTCGCTACTCCTTCCATCTGTCTCCAGTCAGCCAGTGAGCCTCCCTTGTCCCCTCCATCTGTCCCCAACTGGCTCTTGGCCTCCCTCATCCCTTCCATCTACCCCCAGCTCTCCAGCCTCTCTCGTCCTCCTCCTTCCGCCCTCAACCTGTCAGCCGTCCTCGTCCCCTCCGTCTCTCCCCAGAGTCGACCTTCCTCATTCCTAGATAGCCAGCTCCCCTCAGCCAGGAAACAGGGAAAAGGGTGAACTCCGATTCCATTCCCAGCTCGGCACTGCCCGGGGGGGCTATCTGGGAATTCATTCTCCTTCAGGCTTTTCCTTGCATCTGTATCCCGAGGACAGCCGATGGGGCTGCTGGCTGCTGAGCTAGGACAGCCATGCCGGCTGGGTGCTAATGGGAAGGAAATTACCTGTGACAAGGACGTCTCTGGTCGAAGTCCTGGCGGAGGGCACGAGGGGAGCTGTGGGAAAAGGAGAGGGAAAGATCGTTACTTGGCCAATTCGCATGTGCTGAGGTGGAGGTGGGAGGTTGGTACCCAAATCACCTCTTGAAGAAGCCTCCCTGCAGGAAAAGGGTGGACTGGAGTAATAAAGATAATAATAGTAATAATGATATTTATTAAGTGCTTACTATAGGCCAGGGACTGTGCTAAGCGCTGGGGTGGATGCAAGCAAATCGGGTTGGACACAGTGCCTGTCCCACCTGGGGCTCACGGTCTTAATCCCCATTTTACAGATGAGATAACTGAGGCACAGAGAAGTGAAGTGAATCGCCCAAGGCCACACAGCAGACAAGTGGCAGAGCCAGGCATTAAAACCTACGTCCTTTTGTCTCTCAGGCCCGTGCTCTATCCACTAAGCCACGCTGCTTCTCAGCCTCATCCCAGCGGCAGCAGGCAGGCAGGACCAGGGTACGTGGGGTGCAATAAGCAATCACAGTCCCAGAAAGAGTACCCGAAAAATAATAGACTAGGTCTCTCCTACCGTCCTCTGACCATTCCCTTATTTCCTCCCTCCCTTGGATCATCCTCGATTCCCTTACTCTGCCCACCAGGCCATCTTTGAAGGCAGCCACCTGTCCTCGTCACTGGGGCGGGGGTGGGGTCAAAGAGAAGGGAGAGAATAAGTAGTCGGTTTTGAGAACAAGGAATTAAAGTGCGGACAATCAATAAAAAATACACCTCCCCTTTGCCAAGGCGGGCAGATTTTCCCTGCCTCTTCAGGCTGCAGTCATGAGAAACAAATAGGTGGCTCTGCCTGTCACATCGATTTAATCCTCAGCTTCTCAAAGAAATCAGGGATGAGAAGACATGTCCTCACCTCCTCAGTGAGGCCCCAAAACTCTGCTTCCACCAGGCCTGCTCTAAGAGGCCAAACTCAAATTCCTTGGACACCTGCCGTCCCCACCTGGTGCCCTCCAACCTTCCAAAAGGGAAGCTCGGTGGGGCAAAAGGTCCAAGATCGATGTCTGGATAGTGTCGGTCCCCGATCCGGGCTGCCTGTTGGGGAGATGCCCGGTCCCAGTTCACGTAAGGTGCCAAGGCTCCGTGACACACGGAGCGAAGCCCCTGAAATGCCAGGCGCCTCTTCGGAGAGCTGGGAGGCGGTGGTGGGAGAGATGGGGGGTGGGCAGAGAGATGGAGAGAAAACCGGAATTTGAGAAATGCAAATGCCCGGGGAGCAGACATGGGTAAAGGACTGGAGGAGACAGGCTGAATTATCGGTGCCCTGGCGAGTGCCAGCCAATGGCACGTTTGGCAGGGATGGAAGCGGGGAGTGAAAATGGGAGATGGGTGGGGAAGAGAAGCAGGCAGGAGCCAGTCAGCTCCGCAGACAGGAGTTGGGGGGACAAATATCCCCGCTCACAACAGGAAAGGAAGAGGACGAGAGCGTCCGAGGAACGCTTACGACGGGAAGAAAGCCGGCGGTTAAAGGAGTTCCATGTCAGGAGAGGGTGCAGGGCCTAGGTCCAGCCACCTTAAATGACATGCCAAAAGGGAGCTAGATCCCGGAGGAGGAACAGGAAGGCCGACAGAGGGAAGAGGGGAGAGGGGGGATGAGCAGAGCTGGAAAGCACGGGCCGAAATGCCCACAGAGACGAGCAGCAAGGAAGACCCAGGCAGAGGCGGGGAAGGAGGGTGACGAGCCGTATAAAGCTAAGAGCATGAGAACTACGCACGCACGCACTGAAATGCTGACTGAGAACAGCTGACAGACCCAGAGATGAGCTTGCAACCTTCAAAAAGCAAAGCTGGAAGGTGACATTCAGCAGGGGGACACAGGCAGAGGGAGAGAGAAAGAGAGGGGTGGTGGGGGGAGAAAAAGGGACAGGGTGGGAAGCACCAGGTGAGAACAGAGCAGAGCCGATAAATATTCCTAAAAGAAGCAGCGGGGAGGTGGGAGGGGGGCTCGGAGACACAAAGAAGAGGACACACACACACAAAGGCATGCACAAGAGGCTGCAACACACCTAATAGACAACTACAAGTCTATGCACTGGGAGAAAAAAATAGACACATAAAGACAAAGAGTAAGGAAGTGACCCAGTAAATAGGCGGGTTCAGAATAAGGGAAAGGACAGCATTGGCCATAGAGGTGGAGAATGAGGAAGGGGAAAGGAAAATTTAGAGAGAGAAAGACAAGGTTCAGCAACCAAGACCAGAGGGGTGGCCCACAAAAACGCAATCAGAGAGGGGAAGAGGAACGGTGGTAGATTTGACACACACCGATCCGGGGCGCGAAAGAGGCTTGAGAGAATCAAGACACAGCACATCCAGGGCCAATGACACGCACAATGAACAAGAGAAAGGAGAGCGTACACAATCCGCACTCCCCGTCACACGTTCAAAGTCGGGGTTGGGGAGAGGGAAGGAAGAGGGGGGTTTGAGAAAGCCCAACCACCGCCCCCCAAAAAAGAGGGAGAATAGTCCCAAAGAGTCCCACTCAGCAGACTCAGTCCAGGCCGGTGGAGTGGGAAGGAGATTGACAAAATAGGGAGGGACCCAGGATCCAGGCCAAGCCCGGGACCCCTGGAAGGGGCAGGTGGGAGAGGAGCTGGTAGCTGGACCCCCCTGCAGATGGGAGGAGACTGGGGGCCAGGCCCAGAAAAAAAGTGGGGGTTAGAAGGTTGAGACCAGCGAGAGGCTGCACAGGTTTACCGGCATCAGGTTGTAACTTCACCTGCCAAAGCAACCCCAGAGCTAGAGCTTCGGAGAACAAAGACCCGAGAAACAGTGTGACCTAGTGACTAGAGCACGGGCCCGGGAATCAGAAGGACCTGGGTTCTAATCCCGGCTCTGCCACTTGTCTGCTTTGTGAACTTGGGCAAGTCACTTCACTTTTCTGCGCCTCAGTTCCCTTATCCGTAAAACGGGGATTAAGATTTTGAGCTCTATATGGGACAGGGACTCTGTCCAACCAGATTAACTTGTATCCACCTCAGAGCCTAGAACAGTGCCTAGGACATAGTAAGTGCTTAACAGATGCCAGAATTATTATTAATCATGATTAATTATTAAAAATAATGAAATGAAGCTTCCATTCTTGGAAGGCTTCACATATATATACACACTTGCACTCCTAGAGCATTCTCACTCTCTCTCTCTCTTTCTCTCTCTCACACACACAGACACACACACACACACACACACACACACACACACACAAAATATACCTGACCCAGGAGCCAGCAAACTCACCCCAAAAGTATATAGAGCATGGGCCTGGGAGTCAGAAAGTCACGGGTTCTAATCCCGGCCCTGTCACCTGTCTGCCGTGTGACCTTAGGCCTCACTTCTCTGGGCCTCATTTCCCTCATCTGTGAAATGGGAATTGAGACTGGTGAGCCCCATGTGGGACAGGGATTGTGTCCAACCCGATTTTCTTGTATCCGTTCCGGTGCTGAGTACAGTGCCTGGCACACAGTGAGCGCTTAACAAATACCACAATTATTATACCTCTCCATCTGATGTGTGGCAACACCCTCCTCCAACACCACACCCCAGAATCCTCTCCCCCTGCACACCCACCAGAGACCCCTTTACCAGGTCTGCGCAACCCCATACCTGCTTGCGGAGCTCCTAACCAGTCTACATCGGACATCGCACGTACATACGTAACCCTGGAGACACTTAGGCACACATGGTGTCCGGTGACCTAAATTCCACCTCCACCAGAGCTCAGGAACCTAGTGCCCCTCGACTCCAGTTGGCTTCCCTTCCCGTTTCTTGCCGCCTGGCAGCTCTCAGGAGCTGAAAGCTGGGCTGGGTCGGGCTGGACTGGGCAGGGCATGGCTGGACTGGGCTGGCAGAGCTGGACAGGACAGGGCTGGGTAGAGCTGGGCTGGGTAGGGCAGGGCTGGAGACGTGTAGAGAAAGAAAAGGGGGAATGGAAGACCTCCGGAGGGCTTCAGAAGCATCCGGTCCTCCCCCTGCCCACCTGCGGGCAGGCGAGTGTACATATTTTTATTACCTTATCAACTCTGTTAATGAGACCTACATCCCTCGATTCTATATATCGCTATTGTCTTTGTCCGTCCGTCTCCCCCGATTAGACTGTAAGCCCGTCAGCGGGCAGGGATGGTCTCTATCTGTTGCCGAATCGTCCATTCCGAGCGCTAAGTACGGCGCTCCGCACGGAGTCAGCGCTCAATAAATACTATCGAATGAAGGAATAAACCCTCCAGGAGGGAGGTTGCTGTCTCTTTCCAGGGATGGAGCCTCCTCCAAATTCCAGATTTTTTTCACCTTGCATGGAAGACCGCTATTTCCTTCCCTGTCTCCAGGCTTCCCCTCATCCAGGACCAAACCAGGAGCGCGGACCGGGGTTTAGGCCGGTGAGGGTCATGAGGCCTCCTCCCCCTCCTCCTCCTCCTCTTCCCCAGGGCAGGGGGTCGCGCTGGGGGAGCCCCATCGGCTGATCCCGTGGTCAGAGGGGCTGAGGGGGGCGTGGGGGGGGAGGAGGAGGAAAAGTGGGGGGAAGGAAAAGGGAACCTGGACAGGGAGGGGAGGGGAGAGGGGACCTGCGGCAGGAGGCGGGACCAGCCCCGGACTGAGAAGCAATGTGGTTCAGTGGCAAGAGCCGGGGCTCGGGAGTCAGAGGTGGTGGGTTCTAATCCCGCCTCCGCCACTCGTCAGATGTGTGATTTGGGGGGCAAGTAATAATAATAATAATGTTGGTATTTGTTAAGCGCTTACGGTGTGCAGAGCACTGTTCTAAGCGCTGGGCTACACACAGGGGAATCAGGTTGTCCCACGTGGGGCTCCCAGTCTTCACCCCCATCTTCCAGATGAGGGAACCGAGGCCCAGAGAGGCGAAGTGACTCCCCCACCGTCACACAGCGGACGAGTGGCAGAGGCGGGATTCGAACCCGCGATCCCCGACTCCGAAGCCCGGGCTCGTCACTCCACTTCTCTGAGCCTCAGCCACCTCATCTGGAAAACGGGGACGGAGACGGTGAGTCCCACCTGGGACGAGCTGATGAGCTGTACCTCCCCCCGGGGCTCGGAACAGTGCTTGGCACATAGTATCGTTGCCGCCGGGATGAGGAGGAGGAGGAGGAGGAGGAGGAGGAGGAGGAGGAGGAGGAGGAGGAGGAGGAGGAGGAGGAGGAGGAGGAGGAGGAGGAGGGGCGAGGCTGCGCCAGAGCTGTCCCTTCAGCACCGCCGGCCGGCCGGGTTGGGACGCGGGACGGGGAGCCGGGGCTGGGTGACGGCCGCCCACCGTGACCGGGGCCCAAATTGCCCCCCCCCCCCCCCCCGCTTGGGGCAGGAGGAGGCAGCTCGAACCCCCAACCCTGAATCCCGCAGCCGGGCAGCCTGAGGCGCAAGGCGAGGCCGGGGCCCCGGCCCCCGACCCCCGACCCCCAGCCTCAGTCTCGGCCCCAGTGCCCCATCCCCCGACCCCCGGCCTCAGGCTCCAGCCCCAGCCTCGTCTCCATCCCCCAGCCCCAGCCCCCCGGCCTCCAGCCCCCCGGGCCCAGCCTCCGCCCCCAGCCTCGTCTCCATCCCCCAGCCCCGGCCGCCAGCCCCCAGCCCCCGATCCCCAGCCCCAGTCTCAGGGCCCAGCCTCAGACCAGCCTCAGCCCCCAGCCTCAGCCCCCAGAATCAGCCCCAGCCTCAGCTCCCAGGCCCCAGCCCCCAGCCTCAGCCCCCAGCCTCCAGCCCCCAGCCTCAGCCTCCAGCCACCAGTCCCAGTTCCCACACCGAGTCCCGGCCCCCAGCCTCAGCCCCCGGCCCCCAGCCTCAGCCCCCAGACCCCCCCAGCCCCAGCCTCCAGCCCCCAGCCTCAGCCCCCAGCCCCAGCCCCCTGCATCGGCCCCCAGGCTCAGCCCCGCCCCCCTCCCCTCCCCTCGCGTCCCGCCCCCAAGCCCGGCGCCCCCCTGGAGGCAGCGGGCGTGCCTGGGGCGCGGCCATCGGCCATGCGTTGGAGCGGAGCGGGGCTGGGAAGTTTCCCGCTGGGCCCCGGCTGCGGCGGCGGGGTCGGGGTCGGGTCCGGACCCCCGAGGTAAGGGGACCGGCCCAGCCCCGGGAGAGGGGCAGGGACGGGCCGGGGCCGGCGGCGGGGCACGGGATCCCCCCACCTGTCCGCACAGGTGGGCTGCGGGGGCTGCGGGGGCTGCGGGGGCGGGGAGGGGGGAAGGACCCTCCTCCTCCTCCTCCTCCTCCTCCTCCTCCTCCTCCTCCTCCCCCTCTCCCCCCGCGGGAGCCAGAGGGTGGAGGGCCCGGGCTGGGCAGGGGGGACCCGGCCCGCGCTCCCTCCCTCCCTTCTCCCCTCCCTCCATCCCTCCATCCCTCCGCATCCCGCCCCATCTCAGCTGGGTGGTCCGGAGCGGACGCATTTCTGACAGAAAGGAGGGTCCCTCCGCCGGGCTGGGTGGGGCCTCCCCCGGGACCGACTCTGGACCTCGTCCCCTTCCCCCAGGACCACCTCTGGGCCTCATCCCCCTCCTCCCGGGACCGGCTCCGGACCTCGTCCCCCTCCCCCCGGGACCGGCTCCGGACAGCATCCCCCTCCTCCCGGGACCGACTCTAAACATCACCTCCCTACCTCCAGGACCGGCTCCGGGATATCCCCCTCTCCCAGGGACCGGCTCCGGACAGCATCCCTCTCCCCCCAAGGACCGGCTCCGGACAGCATCCCTCTCCCCCCCAAGGACCGGCTCCGGACAGCATCCCTCTCCCCCCGGGACCGGCTCCGGACAGCATCCCTCTCCCCCCAAGGACCGGCTCCGGACAGCATCCCTCTCCCCCCAAGGACCGGCTCCGGACAGCATCCCTCTCCCCCCAAGGACCGGCTCCGGACAGCATCCTCCCCTCTCGCCCCCGCCCCCGAGTACCGGCTCCTGACCTCATCCCTCTCCCCCCGGGGACCGGCTGCCGATAGCATCCCTTCCCCGCAACCCCCTCTCCCTCAGGTCCGGTGGGCTCCGGGCGCGCCGGCATCCCGGCCATGCCGGGCCGGAGCCCCCCGGCCGCCCCCCGGGAGGAAGGGGAGATCTGCATCAACGTGGGCGGGCTGAAGCAGAAGTTGCTCCCGCGCACGGTGCTGCGCTTCCCGGAGACGAGGCTGGGCCGCCTGCTCCGCTGCGGCTCCCGCGCCGCCATCCTGGAGCTCTGCGACGACTACGACGACAGCCAGGGCGAGTACTACTTCGACCGGGATCCCCGACTCTTCCCCTACGTGCTGCACTTCTACCGCACGGGTAAGCTGCACGTCACCGGCCAGCTCTGCGTCTTCTCCTTCAGCCAGGAGATCGAGTACTGGGGCATCGACGAGCTGTCCATCGACGCCTGCTGCGGCCCCGGCTACCGCGGCAGGAAGACGGAGCCGACGGCCGGGCCGGACCGGTGGGAGGACCGGAGCGAGCGGGAGAGCGCCGCCTCGTCCTTCGACGAGCTCCTGGCCTTCTACCGCGACGCGTCCCGGTTCGACGGCCGGCCGCTGGGCCGCCTGCGGCGGCGGCTCTGGCTGGCCCTGGACAACCCCGGCCGCTCCGTCCCCAGCCGGGCCTTCGGCGTCCTGTCCGTCCTGGTGGTGCTGGGCTCCATCGTCACCATGTGCCTCAACAGCCTGCCGGACTTCCGGCCGGCCGGCGGCCGGGCCGGCGAGGACCCCCGCTTCGAGGCGGTGGAGCGCTTCGGCATCGCCTGGTTCACCTTCGAGCTCCTGGCCCGCTTCGCCGTGGCCCCCGACTTCTCCCGCTTCTTCAGGAACGCCCTGAACCTCATCGACCTCCTGTCCATCGTCCCCTTCTACGTCACCCTGGCGGTGAACCTGGTGGCCGAGAGCAGCCCGGCCCTGGCCAACCTGGGCCGCGTGGCCCAGGTCCTGAGGCTGATGAGGATCTTCCGCATCCTGAAGCTCGCCCGCCACTCGACGGGCCTCCGCTCGCTGGGGGCCACCCTGAAGTACAGCTACCGGGAGGTGGGCCTCCTCCTGCTCTACCTCTCCGTGGGCATCTCCATCTTCTCCGTGGTGGCCTACACCGTCGAGAGAGAGGACGACGAGGGGCTGGCCACCATCCCGGCCTGCTGGTGGTGGGCCACCGTGAGCATGACCACCGTCGGCTACGGCGACGTCGTGCCGGGGACCGCCGCCGGGAAGCTGACCGCGTCCGCCTGCATCCTGGCCGGCATCCTCGTCGTCGTGCTTCCCATCACGCTCATCTTCAACAAGTTCTCCCATTTCTACCGGCGCCAGAAGCAGCTGGAGAGCGCCATGCGGAGCTGCCGCTTCGGGGACGGGACCGGGGAGGTGCCGTCCGTCAACCTGCGGGACTATTACGCCTGCAGAGTCAAGTCCCTCATGGCGAGCCTGACCGACGTGAGCGGGAGCTCCCCCAGCGAACTGAGTCTCAGCGATTCCCTGGATTAGCTGGACGCCACGCGGCCGCCGCCGTCGAGGACGCCCGCTCCTCTCCTCCGGCCCCGAGGGGCTCGCTCTTCGTCGCGCCGGGGAGAGGGCCTCTTGCCGGAACGGTACTCGGAGGGGCGTCCGCGGGGCTCCGGGACCCTCCTCCCCGTTTGGCCGGGGGAGGCTGACCCGGCCGCGCCCTCTCGCCCTCGAGGAACAGACGGAACAAGATGGGGACGGCCGTCACGCCTCCCGACCCGTCCACCCGACGCCGGTTTGTCTACGCGACCGTCGACGCGACCCCGCATCCCGGCCGCACTCCGGCGGTTTGCGTTTCCCGCTTTTTTTTCTTTCTCGGTTTCGGGAGCGGTCGTGCGAGGACGCCACGAGGCCGAATCGGCCCCGACGAAGCAGATCGGGACGGCGGCAAACGAGACGACCCGATTCCCCTCCCGCTGCCGGGATGGCGTCGCCGGGCTCATCCGTTCCTCGGGTTGTCTTTGAGGCCCAAGACGCGGTGGGCGCAAGAGGAAGCACGCGGCCCCGGTTTACCCGTGGTTCGTTGTCGTTTGTTCCTCTGAGAAAACGCGTGCGTCCCTCTCTCGCTCGCGTGGGGACGCAGATTCTGCTGGGGTCGATTATGCAGGTGGCACATTTTGGGAAATGTGAGCCTGCCCCCGCTTAGGGCAAACCGATACTCGGTCCAGAGACAACTCTTTAGGGATCGAGGATTCTTCCCCTGGCAGGCCGAGGCCTTTCCTCGCCCTGCTCGGAGCTGGCAGGGAAGAGTCTGGCGAGGATGGCTTTTCCCACCGGGGTGCCATCCAACAGGGCCGGTGACCCCAGGTCAACCCGAACGGGGGGATCGATTCTTTAACCGAGGTTCACGTTACCGGCCGAGTCGACCCGATTTTTGCCGTGTTGTCGGGTGTCGACGGCGTGGCTGTTTCGTTGGTCTTTCGAGGAGGACGGGTCATTCCCGCCTCTCGCAGCTCAGAGGAGGCCGGCTTTTTTCACTCCCCGCGGACGGAAACGCTCCAGAGTTGATACGAAAGGAAGGCGGGCCTCCTGCTCTGAACGCTTGCTGAGGTCAGAGCGTTTCTATTTCTGTATCTGAAACATTTTACTGCTGGGAGACCGTGAATTTTAAATACCCGGTCAGGAGGGTGTCGGTGTGAAAACCGAGGCTCCCCTGAGATGGCGGAGGCGAGAGGGATTCGGCCCCGTTTCTACGCGGACAGAAGTCCCCGGGGGAAAGCGCGGCACCACCTCAAGGAGATTTGATTTTCCTATCGAAAGCAGCCGTAGATTCCGAAAGGTCTCGACGTTGCCTAGTGCGCCTCCCTTCAGAGCCCGCTTCGGTTTTCCAGAGGCGGAAAAGCAGCTGGGACTGCCTCAGCAATCAGACACCCTTTCCCTCCCCGGTTTTCCCGTTACTTGAGAGCGGGCTAGCGAGTACATTGGGAATTGAAAGTCGGGCCCTTTAATTCAGCACTGTTCCTCTCGCTTCTGGTCTTAGTCCATACGGTGTCCAAATTGTCTTCCATCGTCTATCACCTTGGGACGGACTGTAGTATCTGGTGAGCCGAGCATGGGGCTGGGAGATCTCCCAAGTCCTCCCTCCTTGATTGGACTCGGCCTAGTTACTGGATCTCTTTTGTGTGTGCGTGCGTGCGTGTGTGCGTCTTCGTTCCCTCGGCTTCTAAATGAGGGTAATAACACCGACTACCTCACAGGGCCGTTGTGAGGATTGATGTTGTATCCTAAGTGCTAGGAAGATGCACAGCACTCTAAAAGGGCTAAGCGTTATCACGACGACTACAACCGTTGGGTCTCGATGGATGAATGAGCCTCCGTCATCTGGGTTCACAGCTCTCTGTGGGAATAGGAGACCCATTTAAGAGTCCTGGGTGAAAGGCCAGAAACGAAAAACCAAACCAGAACAAAACAGGAAAACGGTAACAACAACAGAAATGCCGGCGGGACTGGGCCAAAGGACCGATCCAGAGCCGAAGAGCCGGGGAATATCGGGGAATTTCGTCTCCGCTAGTGACGCTGGAGCTGGACAGCGGCAAAACCGCAGAAGGTTCTGAAAGCAACCCTCTCCACTTGCACAGCCATTTAGGAGCAGGGAGTGTCAGGGAGGTTTGGGAAGTGAGTCCCAAGGCTGCAGTCCTCCCGGGTCTCGCTACGGACCCCACCGGAAAGATGACCACCCTGCGGACAGTCCCGAGACCCGATTCTTCACGTGGAGACGGGGATGCGCTCTCATTCTACGTGGAATTTTCCTAAACAGCATTCTACCAGAGAAAATGAGGCTGTCTCTGGGGTTGCCATTTTTAGACGTGCGAGCTGGAAGCGTTAGCAATTCATTATGGAAACAATGCGTGTTTATATGGTGCCTTTCATCCAGGAAAATCCCAAAGTGCTTTAGATACTGGGTTTGGGGGGGGGGGGGGTTGTTGTTTTTTGTTTTTTTAAAAAAAACTCTCCTACACAGAGACCAGGGTCAAAAATGATTCTGCCCGGCACTGATCTACGGACAACCTCCGAGCACTGCTCAGTGGCATAAAGTCCTGCAGTTATTTATTTCAGATGAGAAGCGAAGAATGCCCTCACCTGGCTAACTCCTGGGTTAATTTCAGTCAGGCAGGCTGGAACGGATCTAAACCGATCTGCGGGAAAAACACTCTTCCTCCCGCCCTCAAGGGCACGTCGGGGTCTCGAAGGTTCGCTCGCGGGCCGGCCTCGGCCGACCCATCGTTGGGTCCGTAAAACGGCAGCCCGGTCTCTTCTGGTCCCCACGTCGCGGCGGTCTTTCTAGCTAAGAAGGAAAATACCACCTGAGGGAGCGTGAACAACAGGGACTTCCTTTTCAGTGTTGCGAATGGGTGCTAGGTGGATGTGATCTCCTTGACTACTCCGTCTACCAAACTAACCTGAAATCCTGATCACGTCTCCTCGTTTTGAGGCAGGAAAAGGGCAAACCGGAACGTGGCCTGGCTCAGAAGGCCGGTGGTCAGCGGTGGGGCGTCTCGGGGGGAGGCCGGCGAGGTCTCCTTTGGGATGCCCCCCCTCCTTTTCAGGTTCCGGAGGTCGCTTTAACAGCATCGGAGAAAATACAAGGACCGTGCTGAGTGCGAGAAAAGATCGCACACTGTCCCACTGGGAAACAGCATTACACTGCCCCAAGCAAACTACCTTGCGGACTGTATTAACGTCGGTTATAGGACTCTGTTTTCCTTCAATAAATCTGTCTTTTGTGGGTTTGCCGGGGGGGGGGGGGGGCGGGGCGGGGGCATGTTCTAATGCCAATTCGTACAGCCGAGTTGCAGCTCCTAAGGCAGTAATTGGTCTTTAATACTGGGATTTGGTATTTCTATTTGTCTTATTATTCAAATAATCTGCCTGCCAACTTTCTCCTTATTCAAAGGAAAAAAAAAAGATTTGTAAGCACTTCGGGATGGCATTTATCTGTGTGGGCTGTTTATGATCTACTCCGAAAGCTTACCTCGTGCTTCTCGTGTGTTTTAACAGCATGACCTGTTAGAGTTGTAATTGAAAAAATTGAGAATGCTGTATTTATGATGTCAGTTTCACCACTCATTAACACACTACCGTGCAAGCATTTACTAAGACTTCAGTGAACTATTATGCCTGACTGCTATACTTTAATCTCCGTGCCTAGGCTCAGTCGTGAGCGATAACGGTGTCACACTCAGGAATTCGGCCTTGAAAGAGTATGCAGATTAAAGAGAGAGAAAACATGATTTAAGCTTCCTTAAGGCATTTCAATTCCACAGGGGATGGCGGGCCCTCCGAGGAAAGATGTAGCTTTGGATTCGAAATTTAGAAAAGGCATCCTGCCTTTCCACCTCCAAAATGTGTGTCTGTGAACTTCTGGGAGGAAAACACTTTAAACCGCTCCATGAAGCTGGTGTTAAGAGGCACCAGAATCACCATTTTCCCAACACAGTGCTAAGGAATCCAGTAAATTCAGAGACACTTTGACCCATTTGCTACAGCCCTTTGGAGAAGAGGCCGGCTGCAACCTAAGAAACTGCTTGCGGCTGAAGGAATCCTCTCACACAGACTCACTGCCCATTTGCTTAATAAGTGATCGCCCATAGTTTGAACTCTCTTATATGACTTTCGTATTCAAGATTGAACAGGATACTAGGCTCTTTTATTTATTATGGCATTTTTTAAGTGTTTACTGTATGTCAAGCACCGTTCAGTCGTATTTATCGTATTTACTGAGCACTTACCGTCTGCAGAGCACTGTACTAAGTACTTAGGAGAGTATGATACAACAATGAACAGACACATCCCCTTCCTACAACGAGCTGTTCTAAGCGCTTCTTACTTCTCAGTACCCAGGGTCTTCTCTGTTAGTAAATGACAGATAGCCGGTGTCCTCCAGCAGTCAAAAAGAATGACCCGAAGAAGTTGGCCGCCCTTCTTCCTGGTGAGGAACAAGGGGGGGAGGATGGAGGGGCGGGGAGAGGGTGGATGTGGCAGGAGGAAGACTAAAATAGTGCTTCGACACATTTGTCTACCAACTCTCTTGCACTGTATTTTCCCGAGAGTTTAGTAGAGGGCTCTGCACACAGAATGTGCTCAATACATACCACTGATTGGAACGGGCCTAGCAAAACTCTCCCCGGGGACAGGCTGGAGCCTATGTTTATATACGATGGACCCCTGGGGTCCGGAAGAATCTGAATCATCCCGAGGCACAGTGACCCCGGGGGAGACGCAACACTTCCGCCTCCCCTCTTTCTACTCACCAGTTCGGGCCGTTGTTCTGAGTACTGGGCTGCTGCCGAGGTTATCGGGTTGAAACTGACTTCCAGGCCAAAGAACTCCAAACCTTGGGGGCAGGGGGTGGTGGAGGAAGGATCAGAACAACTAGACCCTTCTAGTTATTTGGATCAGGATCCTACCAAGGTTCCCGGCATCTGATACCCTCCCTCCTGCCCAACATTCACACACACACACACACACACACACACACACCCCTCCCCCAGGGGACCCTGAGCTCGTCCCCCTTCAGGGGGATCCCTGTGCTGCCAGGCTCTATTGGGCCAATTAATGAGGCCATTACCTTATGCCAAAACTTTTCCATTTTTTGTTTCTAAGATCTACCGATCAAATTGTATTTATTGAGCGCTTACTGTGTGCAGGGCACTGTACTAAGAGCTTGGCAGGGTATGATAGAACAAAGGTGGGAGACACGTTCCCTGATCCAAATGGGTTTCCAGTCTAGAGGGGGAGATGGGCAGTGGAACCCTCCAAGTAATCGACGCAGAATGGAGAAACAACCCACTTTAACGGTAAACCTTCCCTTTCTATTAGAGATACCCTAGAAGGTTCCTAAAAGGTGAAAATCAGCCAACAGATAGCTCTCATTCTCTCTAATAACAATAATTCTGGTATTTTTTAAGCACTCACTATGTACCAGGCACTGAACTAAGCACTGGGGCGGGTTACAAGCAAATCAGGTTGTACACCATCCCTGTCCCAAGTGGGGCTCACAGTTTCAATCCCCTTTTTACAGATGAAGTCATTCAGGCACAGAGAAACAAAGCGACTTGCTTATGGTCACACAGCAGACAAGTGGCTGTGCCAGAATTAGAACCGATGATTTTCTGACTCCCAGGCCCCTGCTCTATCCACTCTGCCATCTCCAAGCAAAGCCAACTCAACTCGATGGTTTGTCTAAAGGCCTTGGGCTGAGAACCACTAGATGGGTTAGCGGTTGTAATCCCGTTGGTGCTAGAGTATCCTGAAAGGTTCAAGTGCCAGGCAGCAGCCAGAGTTGCTTCAGCTAGGGAAAAATCTCGCTTTCATGAGGCAGTGAGGTGCATTACTTAATGAGCTCACTCACATTAGAGGGTTCCAGATGCCCACCCTGGACATGTGGGTCTGCATAGTGGCAGTGAAGGGGCAACCCGCAGGGTGAACCATCTAGCCCTTCTCCGCAGAGCCCCATGGACTGCAAAAGTTGCAGTGGGGATCAGACAGGGCAACTCCGCCATTCTGTCATTTCCTCCCCGAGCCCAGATGAATCCCAGCCAATAGGACACGGGGTCCTGGAGCCCTCTCCGTGTATGCTTCCGTTTTAAAGAAGATTTACCGCTTCTCTTAGCAGCTACCTCTGAATATGGTATGAAATACCAAACTAAACATCTACCTGGGCTTGAGGCCATTTATAACACCCATTCAAACTTTTCCCTTAGGAAAGTAAATCGAATGACTCGGCAGTTAAAGTAGTTCTCCCCTAACACACTCCAAGCTATATAATTCCTGTCCTTCTATCCACTTGTTCCTTCTCGGAGTTCGTCCGTTTCTCCGTCGATTCCGCTAAGCGCCTTTCTGAATGTTTTGTCTTGCCTTATGCTGTCGAGTCGCTTCTGACCCTTAGCGACTCCAAGGACACGTCTCTCCCAGAAAGCCCCACCTCCATCTGCAATCATTCCGGAGGTGTCTCCATGGAGTTTTCTTGGTAAAAATAAGAAAGTGATTTACCATTGCTTTCTTCCATGCAGAAATCTTGAGTCGCCGCCCTCGACTCTCTCCCGTGGCACTGCTGCCCAGCCTAGGTGAGTTTTGACTTGTAACAGATTGTCTTCCACTCACTAGCCACTGCCCAAACTAGGAATGGAATGGACAGGCCTCTGCTTGACTCTCCCTCCTATAGCTGAGACTGGTGGAGTCCTGGAAACCCTCCAGGTGCCATCCTGAGAGGGGTTTCTGAATGTGTTTTACCCCATTTGCATTGCAGCGGGGAAGCTGGTTGAAATTCATTTCTGTGATACCTTTCTCTTCCTAAAAGTCATGTGAGGTAAATATCCCACCCCTTCTAGCACCACGGCTCCATTTCAATTTGGGAGAGGTAAGATTTGACAGCCCCTAGATCGTTTTCCACCAACCGTCCTTGCTGCATTCATTCCCTGGGCTGGAGAGGCAGTGAAAATCGCATCCTGTGGAAATCCCAGGTGCAATGCCCCGGTTAAGGCTAAAATAACATTTATTTTCTAATCCCAGTTTATTCTACTACTGCTTTTTTTATTTTGTTGCTGTCGATTCGCTCTTCAGCAGGGTCAAAGAAATGTTTTTCCAGGGACATACTTGGGCCAGAATGCCTCTCCTTTTATAATGAAAAACAACCTCCAAATCCCTGAAAACCGCACTCCTAGGTTACCGTCTCCAACGCTCACTGTTCGGTGGACTAAGAGAAGACTTGAATTTTGTTAATACCAACTGACCCTTAAAACCAGTCTTTGAGATGGATTCCAATCTTGCAATCGATATACTTGCTAATCTCCACCACTGGACGATTCTTAGTGCAACGACTCACGGCTAACCCGGTTTGAGGTCCATGTACTTAGGCTAAGTTATCAAAGAAAGAGCAGTATTGCCTACTGGAAAGAGCAGGGGCCTGGGTTTAAGTCCTAGCTCTGCCACTTGTCTGCTGTGTGACTTTGGGCAAGTCACTTGGCTTCTCTGTGCCTCAGTTACCTCATCTGTAATATGGGGATTAATCAATCATATTTTTAGAGTGCTCACTGTGTGCAGAGCACTGTACTAAGCACTTTAGACTGAGCCCTATGTGGGATACAGACTACGCCTAACCCGATTATCGTCTATTTACTCCAGTTCTTAGTACAGGGCGTGGCACATAGCGCTTAACAAATACCATACATATCCTCTAGACTGTAAGCTCATCCTCTAGGCCATAAGGTCATTATGGACAGGGAACGTGTCTACAAATTCTGCTATACTGTACTCTCCCAAGTGCTCAGTACAGTGATCTCCACACAGTAAGTTCTCAATAATTATGATTGATTTAAAAAATTAGGCCCAATGATCAAACTATTGATGCCCATCAAGCAAACCAAGTTCACTTTGAAACCTGGTTAAGAAGGAATGGAGAGAAGTTGTGGGAAAGACAAAATGAAATTATCACCCCACAGTATTTGCTGACCACCTAAGCTGTCCAGGGCTCTGCTAGTTGCTCTGGGCAAGCCTGGGAGTCAGAAAGACCTGGGTTCTAATCTTGACTTCGCCACTTGCCTGCTGTGTGACCTTGGGCAAGTCACTTTACTTCCCGGTGCCTCAGTTCCCTCATCTCTAAAAACGGAGATTAAGAGTATACACAAGAACTGTGTCCAACCCGATTATCTTGGATCTACTCCAGCACTTAGAATAGTGTCTGGCACGTAGTAAGTGCTTTACAAATACCAAAACTATTATTATTAATTACAAAGGAAGAAATAAAGGCATCGTCCTTGAAGAGCTCTCACTCCAATGGCCAAGAGAGGTGAAACCCCCAACCTGAACATTCAATTAGATTAAAACTTGTGGCAGTCCTGAAAACATGAATGTTAAGCTTGATCAGACTCCTGTAGCCTCCTAGATATGTACTTATGGGCTGGGATCGTAGGCATGGCCAGTGAGAGGTCTAATCTGGGAAGGCTTCACGGTGGAGACCTCAAAGGAGGGAATTGGCAGAGTAAGCGATCCAGAGATATAGGAGGAAGCCAATCCAAATTGGGAGGGATGGGTTAGGGTTAGGGTTAAGCAAGGAGTCAATGTAGACTTTTGAGGTCAGAAATTACAAGACTCAGAAAAATTTCAAAGTGAGGTGCAGCACTTCACAGCAAAAACAAGTGGAAGCAGAGAGAGTGCAAGATCCAGAGATGTGGGAGGAAGCCAATCCAAATTGGGTGGGGTGGGAAACGCGCCACAGTTCCCCCGGGGCAAGAAGTCGATGTAGACTTTTGAGGTCAGAAGTTAGAGGATTAGAGCCTGGGGTACATTTCAAAGTGGGGTGCAGTACTTCAGACCAAAAAGAAGGGGAAGCAGAAAGAGTACAAAAACGATGGGGAAAGAAAATCCAAAAGAACAGAAGTGACAAGGCCGAAGGCCCATTAAGGAAAGAGATGGAAGGAAAGTCAGAGGGAGGAAAAAGGTGTGAAGGGGAGAAGAAAAGTGAGCAAATTAGGACGGGAAAGAATGAGGCAGCACTTAGTAGAGCAGCTCCTTTAATGAAGCTCTCCAATTAATTTTTTCTAAACCCCAGGTATATGTTAATTAGCCCACTTTCCTTGTGTTCTGTATATAATATATTGAGCTCCATCAGGGCCCTCGCAAGGCAGGAAATAGGTTTATAGTCCTTTTACGGTGCAGGAGGCCCATTAATATCCCTCTCCCAGCTCTCACTGGCTTTGGGTCTACATTTTCCAGTCCCTAACCAAGAAAAGAATGTTTCTGTTCATCTTGGTTTCTAACAGTCAGACTGGTATTGATTCTTCTTCCTCCTACCCTCCTAAGCCATGAGCTCTGGAAGTTGTTTGATCAATCCGTTCACAGAAAGGGGAGACAAACCTGGCCTAGCACAGCTCGGATGGCTGGCTAGTTTTAACCTCGCCATGTCTGTGACGGAAAGGGCCTCTGCCCACCCAGGAAGCGTGAACAAATTTAGAGAAGCGGCATGGTGTAGTGGATAGAGCACAGGCCCGGGAGTCAGAAGGTCATGGGTTCTAATCCCGGCTCTACCACTTGTCTGCTGTGTGAGCTTGGGCAAATCACTTCGCTTCTCTGTGCCTCAGTTATCTCATCTGTAAAATGGGGATTGAGACTGTGATTCCCACTTGGGCCAGGGACCGTGTCCAACACAATTGGCTTGTACCTACCCCAGCACTTGCTACTACTACTAATAATAATGATGGCATTTGTAAGCCCTTACTACGTGCAAAACACTGTTCTAAGCACTGGGAGGGATATAAAGTGATCAGGTTGTCCCATGTGGGGCTCACAGTCTTAATCCCCGTTTTACAGATGAGGTAACTAGGCACAGAGAAGTGAAGTGACTTACCCGAAGTCACACAGCTGACAAGCGGCAGAGCCGGGATTAGGACCCATGACCTCTGACTCCCAAGCCCGGGCTCTTTCCACTGAGCCACGCTGCTTCTCTACTACAGTGCCTGGCACATAATAAGTACTTATCAAATACAATAATTATTATTATTATTATATATCCTTGCACTTAGAACAGTGCCTGGTATACAGTAGGCGTTTAACAAATACCACAATTATTATTAGTTATTATTAACAAATACCAGAAAAACATTTTTGCCTGAGCTCTGGACAAGTTGTCGGAACCCCTGCCAACAGATTAACTTTTAAAAGATTCAATTTTGGAATCGAGTCTCTGATTTTCTCATCTCCTGACTGTATCATCCTTCCTGATGCCCGCTGGGGAATTTGGTTATTCCCAGTAGCGATTTCTTTTTCTTCTGCCTGATTGGGATTCTGCTGATAAGGTCAGAACACTCGCAGGAACCCAACGTGGGCTTCACTTAACATTCTTTTCATTTGCTCAGAATTCTCTTCCTTGCTTAGGTTTCCAGACATTCAGAGGATCTGGAGCTATTTTCAGGCCGACTACGAAACGAACAGAAGCGTTAACAGTCAGGCAACCGTTGAGCCATTTCCTAACAGGATTGCTAGCGTGACTCACTTTTTGATCCGCCAGACATTCAATCGATTTCCCTGCCACCCTGGGGCTGTGTACCAGGCAAGGGTGGCATCGCTGTTCGCAGGGTTCAGGGCCAATTTATATAAAGATCATTTGTGTGTGTCGGGGGGGGAGGGTTGGTTTCTTTTGACGAAGGAGCTGTGGGAGGACGAGAGGGTGGAAACACAATGTACAAAACCATTAAATGGGAGCATTTTGGTCTTCTCCTCGACACCGTTTAAAGGAGAAATAAAAACTTTCCTGCCCTTCTCTGAATTCAGGGTTCACTGGGGACTCTTAAAGGAGATTAACTTTGAGGGTCCTCTGAGGCCAGAAACGCAACCCTGTGCACTCTTTCTCCTCTGGTTTCCATCTTGCACCGTGGCCTTCGGCAGCTTTTCTCCTCCCCCGGCCCCCAGCTAATCCGGTTTAACTGTATGAATTCCAAAGACCACTGCGTGGCCCAGCATTTTGCAGAGAGTTTGCATTCACTAGCTACATGCAAAATAATTAAAATATATTGTTATGTGATTTTCCGGTTTGAAAACACATGATCACAGATGTTAAAGAACGCTTTCACAGATTTTTTTCCCTTTAAAAGTGCTGCCACACTGAATACAATATTTTTTTTACGCACGTAACTTTTCCTAGTTTCTCTCGCTCACACTAAAATATTTTTCCAAACAGGTGACTATAGTGTAAATAGGACTTTTACACCAAACAATATTCTTTGGAGCCATAATGATAATGATTATGGTACTTGTTTAGCATTTAGCGTGGCTCAGTGGAAAGAGCACGGGCTTGGGAGTCAGAGGTCATGAGTTCTAATCCCGGCTCTGCCACTTGTCAGCTGTGTGACTGTGGGCAAGTCACTTAACTTCTCTATGCCTCAGTTACCTCATCTGTAAAATGGGGATTAACTGTGAGCCTCACAGGGGACAACCTGATTACTCTGTATCTCCCCCAGCGCTTAGAACAGTGCTCGGCACATAGTAAGCGCTTAACAAATACCAACATTATTATTATTATTATTTAGTATGTGCCAAGCATTGCTCTAAGCACTGGGGAAGTTAATCAGCTTGGACACTGTCCCTGTCCTACATGGGGCTCACCGTCTTAATCACCATTTTACAGATGAAGTAACTGCTGCCCAGAGAAGCTAAGTGATTTGTTTTGTTGTCTGTCTCCCCCTTCTAGACTGTGAGCCCGTTGTTGGATAGGGATTGTCTCTATCTGGTGCCGAATCGTACTTCCCAAGCGCTTAATACAGTGCCCTGCACACAGTAAGCGCTCAATAAATACGATTGAATGGATTTACCCAACATCACAAAGCAGACATGTGGCAGAGCCTGGATTAGACCTCAGGTCCTTCAGACTCCCAGCCCTTGCTCTATCCACTAAGCCACACTGCTTCTCATAATGAGTTGTCCGTAATGGTCTTTTAGGGAAGATCGTGCCTACCAACTCTGTTATATTGTCCTCTCCCAAGTGCTTTGTACAATGCTCTGCACACCATAAACACTCACTATCAATTAATCAATGGAATTTATTGAGCACATACTCTACGCAGAACACTGTACCAAGTGCTTGGGAGGGTACGATACAGCAGAATTAGTGGACACGTTCCTTGCCCATATCGAGTTTACTGTCGAGGAGGGAATAATTATGGCATTTGCCACGACCCATTTGCCCTGCGCTGTACTAAGTGCTGGGATGGATACAAGATAATCAGGTCCCACATGGAGCTCACAGTCAAAACGGGAGGGAGAACGGGTATCGAATCCCCATTTTGCACATGAGGGAACCGAGGCACAGTGGAACGACTTGCCCGAAGTCACTCAGCAGGCGAGTAGCAAAGAGGGGATTAGAACCCAGGTCCTGAGACTCCCAGGCTCTCTCCATTAGGCCACACGGACTGATTGAAATATAGGTGAAGAGTTAAGAGATGTTAGATGGTAGGGAGGCTGTGTGGCCCAACGGAAAAAGTACAGTGTTAGATGACGGTCAACCTTTGGGTAAAAGTTGTGAGATTTCAAGCCCTCCAATAGAAGGCTGGTTGAAGTTGGAAAGAGGATTGCAGGGAAGCAAAGGGGTTGATTGTTCACATTTCTCATCAGCCACTGGAGTCTTTTGGCAAGTGTTAGCCTTTCTTTCTGGGGTGGAGGCTATATCTTCAAATCTTTCTCATTATTCCCACGTGCCTTGTTTGGACTCTGCTAGAAGATCTGCCTCTGCTCTGCTCCATTCTGGACCTAGATACATGGAAAATAATAATAATGATGATGACGGTATTTGTTGAGCACTTACCATGTGTCAAGCACTGTTCTAAGCACTGGGGTACATCTAATCTAATCTAATCAGGTGAGACACAATTCCTGTTCCACATGGGGCTCACAATCTTAATCCCCATTTTACAGATGCAGTAACTGAGGCTCAGAGAAGTGAAGTGACTTGCCCAAGGTCACACAGTAGGCAAGTGGCATAGGCGGAATTAGAACCCGTGACTTTCTGACTCGCAGGCCCATGCTTCTATCCACCATGCAATGCTGCTTCTATTGAAGCTGCTTTACCTCCTAACCAATCCAGGTAGATGCCTTTAAAATTTGTGGGAAACTTCCATTTGGATTTCCTCTTGCAGTCCATTTAAATTGTAGTTCTGATTAAAATATTGTTTGTTAGCAAACGCTTTTAATCAGTCTCACAGCTGTGCAAAAGATTTGCAGAGTTTTCTTTTGGGCCTTAGGCAGACTTTATATAGCCTGTACTTGTTTTGAATGTCCTCTGTTTAGTAGGGATTTTTATAATTCAGGGAAACAGGACAAACTTTTCTCTCATAGGACGGGGAGACAGGAGACACAAGTTCTAATCCCAACTCTGGGTGATCTTGGGCAAATGACACATCCTCCCTGTGTTTATTTCCTCAGTGGGGATAAATTACCTACTCTTATAATGATAATTATGGCATTTATGAAGTACTTACTAGGTGCCAGGCACTGTTCTAAGCGCTGAGGTGGATACAAGCAAATTCGGTTGGACACAGTCCCTGTCCTACATGTGGCGCTCAATCTCAATCCCCGTTTTACAGATGAGGTAACTGAGACCCAGAGAAGTGAAGTGACATGTCCAAGGTCACACAGCAGACAAGTGTTGGAGCCAGGATTAGAAGCCAAGACCTTCTGATTCCCAGGCCTGTGCTCTATCCACTACCCCAAGCTGCTTCTCTTCTGACCGCTTAGACTGTACAACTCTGTGTGGGATGGGGCCTAGAGAAGCACTGTGGCTCAGTGGCTAGGAGTCAGAAAGACCTGGGTTCTAATCCCGAATCTGCCACAGGTCTGCTGTGTGACCTTGGTCAAGCCACTTAACTTCTCTGGGCCTCAGTTCCCTTATCTGTAAAATGAAGATTAAGAGTGGGAGCCCCATGCGGGACAGGGTCTGTTTCCAATATGATTAACTTGTATCTACTCCAGTGCTTAGAACAGTACTTGGCACATAGTAAGTGCTTAATAAATACCGTGATTATTATTATTATCTTTGATCTAATCATCTTGCATCTGCCCCAGCACTTAACAGAGTGCATACCACATAGTAAGGGCTTAATTACTAACTACAGTTCTATGCATCAGGATGGCTGTTGAGAAGGAAATTATCTTATCATTCCTTCACTGCCTGTTACCACTGTCAGAGGTAGAATATCAGATTCTAGCATTCATTGTTTGAAGTCTCATGGCTATATTCCTTTGAGGGTAAGAATTACACAAGCAAATAATACCTGGATGTGACTGACCCCATGAAACTTGAATAGGCAATTATTTTACTCGGCCTAGCGAAGCTAGAATCTATTAAAATATACAGACAGGAATAAAATGAAAAACAAAGTGCTTGAAATCTCAGTATTAGTTTTTCCAGCAGGCCCCTAGTTGATCATTATAGGTCCCAAGAATAGGTCATCTGGGGAAAAACAACTGCATCGGCCAGGCAGCAGATAATATGGGTAATTAAAGATAGAGAGGTGCCACATATCAAGACGCAAGATTTTATGAGGGTTCCACTGAGTCAGTAATGACAAATTTCAATCCAAAAGGGCCTTTATGTTTCTAATCTTCTGCAGAGTCCTGTTCCGAGCTGAGCCCTGATAAGGAATGTAATTTCGGCATTATTACAGGGCCAACACTTAACATTCAGTAGTGATCCACCACTGGCTATCTCCAAAGTAATGAACGATATGAGTATGTCTTCAAAATGAAGATTGGTTTTTGGGCGTATGGACAAGCAAAAGCAATTTCCTTCAAATCGGATTGAGCTCGCTTTCCTTGTTGGGAATAACACGAGCACTGAGTAAACTAGGGAAGGCCAACAGTTGATAGAAGCTCCATATCCAAGACTAAGCTGGTTGTTTCCTTGACTTGAGTAAGACCACAGGAAGCAGCATGGGCTAGTGGTTAGAGCTCGGGCCTGGGAGTCAGAGGGACTTGGGTCCCAATTCCAGCTCCGCCACTTGTCCGCTGTGTGAACTCGGACAGATCACTTAACTTCTCTGGGACTCAGTTACCTCGTCCGCAAAATGGGGACTAATACAATGAGCCCCATGTGAGATATTGACTGTGTTCAACCTGATCACCTTGTATCTACCCAGTGTTTAGAACAGTGCCTGGCACACAGTTAGCACTTATCAAACACTGTAAAAAAAAAATAATTCCAAAAAGACCAACGTGAAGCACCGTACTACCAGATCTGCAGTCTTCTGCTAGATTTATTCAGATCGACTTTTAAAATTAGAAACATAGTGTGCCAGCTTCCCAAGTTAAGATACTTCCCGAAGTACCACATTTACATGCCCAAAGATACAACTTTTTGCCTTCCAGGAATTTGATGATAATTAACTAAAATCTCAATATTCCTTTAAGATAGGCTGATATAGAGACCACCAGGAGAGTTTCCAGTACTCTACCCGTCTCGACTACAGGAGGGAGAGTTTAGCAGAGGCCTGTTCGTTCCTTTTCCTGGCTTGGGCAGTGGCTAGTGAGTGGAAGGCAATCTGCTACAAGTCAAAACTCACCCGTGCCGGGCAGCCGCGGCACAGGAGAGAATTGAGGGCGAGACTCAAGCTTGCTGTGCAGGAGGCAAGGGTAAACCACATCTATATTTTTACCAAGAAAACTATATGGATCCACTACCAGAACGCTTGCAGATGGAGAGTGGGGCGTTCTCGGAGAGATGTGTCCGTGGTGTCACTATGGGTTGGAAACAACTCGACAGCAAAAGATGAGACAAGAATTTGGATCAAAGGGAGTTATGCGATCGAGGCCTCAGGGTGATTAACATTGGAGCTCAATTGAAATGTATTTTTTTAACTCCGTGTTCAATCGAGATTATTTTTTGAGCACCCATGTCCAGAACCCCCTACTATGTGTTCCTGACCATCAAAGATCTAGCAATTTAATAGGATCTAGACTTTATTAGTTTCTGGTGCTAGCCAGAGCCTACATGAAGAAACAATGCTGGAGAGGGAAGGCTTTGTTTCGTTATCATTTCACTCCATTTCTTCTTTTGTTAGTGAAGTACTAAGTATCTGTCCTTTTGCTATATGTGAAGGGAATGGGTGACAGCAGGATGGCCGTACAGTTGTTACACGGAGAGAAGAATTTGGGAAAGAGAAAGCAAAGAGGGCAGAGGAAATGTTTTCAGGGCAAGGTTAACAAAATGACGGGGACAAAGATGCATCCCGGCTGAAAACTGGGAGTCATTGCTGTGGATATACCTACATAATAATAATAACAATGATGGCATTTGTTAATAATAATAATAATAATAATAATGTTGGCATTTGTTAAGCGCTTACTATGTGCAGAGCACTGTTCTAAGCGCTGGGGCAGACACAGGGGAATCAGGTTGTCCCACGTGAGGCTCACAGTCTTAATCCCCATTTTACAGATGAGGTAACTGAGGCCCAGAGAAGTTAAGTGACTCGCCCACAGTCACACAGCTGACAAGTGGCAGAGCCGGGAGTCGAACTCATGACCTCTGACTCCGAAGCCCAGGCTCTTTTTCCACTGAGCCACGCTGCTTAGTAAGCGCTTACCATGTGCCAAGCACTGTTCTAAGCGCTGGAGCACTGTTCTAAGTGCTGGACGCCCTGCTACCAAAAAAGGATAATACAAGACAAGGAGGAAATAGTTAAGCAGTACCGGGCGCTGCAACCATTAAGCGTAACACAACAAAGGGCAGTCTTTTGGTTTGAACAATTTGGAGAGTTTCCTGTACTCTGCCAATCTCGGCTATGAGAGGTTGGGTCAAGCAGAGGCCTACCCATTCCCATTCCTAGCTTGGCCAGTGGCTCGCGAGAGTGGAAGGCAACCTGCTACAAGTCAAAACTCCCCTGTGCTGGGCAGCAGCAGCAGCATGGGAGAGGGTCGAGGGCAGAGACTCGAGTTCAGTGAGCAGAAGGAGGCAATGGTTAAACCCCTTCCATAATTTTATCAAGAAAACTCTCTGGATCCACTACCGGAACGATGGCAGATGGAAGTGGGGCGTTCTGGGAGAGAGGTGTCCATGGTGTCGCTATGGGTCGGAGACAACTCCACAGCATGAGACAAGAAAGAGTCTTATCTGCCTTTACAGCCACACGTGGATTCAAAAGTGAATTTCACTATTAGCATTGTCTTCTTTGAAAATGAAGGATAAGTCCATACCAGAACTTTTTCATTAATTCCCCCTAAAGGGACATTTTCCCTTCCTCATGGGGTGGCCATTAAACTCTATTGTACGGTAAGCTGATCCTGAGGTAACGGTAAAGAGTTAAAAATCGGTTGCCTGCTTTAAACAAAGGCTTCGGGAAGACTGTGACAAGGAGGTTGAAACACAAATGAGACCAGGTATTGTGGGTAACAAATACAACCAGGTAATAATAATAATGGCATTTGTTAAGCACTTACTATGTGCCGGGCACTCTACTAAGCACTGGGGTGGTTATAAGCAAATCAGGTTGGACACTGTCCCTGCATCACAGTCTCAATCCACATTTTACAGATGAGGTAAATGAGGCGCAGAGCAGTGGACTTGCCCAAGGTCACACAACAGACAAGTGGTGGAGCTGGAATTAGAACCCATGATCTTCTGACTCCCAGGTCAGGATAGTGCTCTATCCACTGCACCATGCTGCCTCTCTAATCTTCACAGGTTTAGGATGTGGAAGGAATTACAGGTCACCCAATGGCCTATCAGTAATTGTCACATACTAGTGGGAAGCAGCGTGGCAGAGTGGATAGAGCACGGGCCTGGGAGTCAGAGGATGTGGGTTTTAATTCCAGCTCTGCCAACTGCCAGCTGTGTGACCTTGGGCAAGTCACGACATATCTGGGTTTCAGTTTCCTCATTTGTAAAATGGGGATTCAATACCTGTTCTCCCTCTCCTTTAGACTGTGAGCCCCACGTGGGACACGGTCTATGCCTGACCTGATTATCTTGAATCTCTACGGTGCTTGGCCCAGAGTAAGTACTTAAAAACCATTATTCTTATATCATTATTATTATTATTATTATCAGGTGGCAGTTGGGGATTCCAGCAGTTATTTTATTGAAGACAACCTTTTGTGGAAAGTTCACTTCAATTAGATCATCCCTAGACAAAAAGTTACCTCTTTGAACATTTAGGAGGCCTAGAGGATAGAGCACAGGTCTGAGAATCAGAAGGATTGTCTATCTGTTACCGCACTGTACATTCCAAGAGATTAGTTCAGTGGTCTGCACACAGTAAGCGCTCAATAAATACGATCGAATGAATGAAAGGACCTGGGTTCAAATCCAGCTCCTCCACTGTCTGCTGCATGACCTTGGGCAAGTCACTTCATTTTTCTGGGCCTCAGTTACCTCATCTGGAAAATGGGGGATTAAGACTGAGCCTCATATGGGCCAGGGACTGCGTCCAACCTGATTAGCTTGTATCTATAGCAGCATTTACAACAATGCTTGACGTATAGTAAGCACTTAACAAATACCATAGTTATTATTATTAAAGATACCTCCATCCATAAAGACATTCAGGCAGGCAGGAATAGCACCCGAAGTTGAAAACAAGACTCTAAGATTAATTTTTTAAGCTAAAATCTGCACCAGAGTTAAATCTATGAAAAATTTCTGAGTAAACATCATCGGTGATTGAATTTTTTTTCCCCTTTGGCCTACAATTCTAGAGAACAGAAAGGAAAAGAAACATGATTTCAAATACAGTAACCACTGTTGAAGTTGCTATGGTGACAAATATTTTACAACTTTTAAAGGCTCCTTTGGTCCTAGGAACAGTGACCCGACAGGTATTTCTGGACAGGAGAAACAGACAATAAGAGAAAACATAATAGCTTCCTGGAGGCTTGTGTCTCCTACTGTTCCCCTTTCTTTGGGAGAAGCATCGTGGTCTAATGAAAAGAGACCAAATCTGGGAATCAGAGGACCTGTGTTCTAAATTTGGCTCTGCCACTTGTCGGCTGTGTGACCTTGGGAAAGGCACTTTACTTTTCTGGGCCTCAGTTCCCTCCTCTGCAAAATGGGGATTCAATGCCTGTTCTCCCTTTTTAGGCTATGAGCCCATGTGGGACTTGATTATTTTGGGATTACCCCAGCGCTTAGCACAGTACTTGGTGCATAGGAAGCATTATTACTATTATGAGTATATTATTATTATTATGTATTCTTGCATTTCCTGGACAAAACAATGGGACTAGTATTACAGTCTTAAAGTGAGAGGGGCATCTGTTTGGAAGGGCATATTCCCTGATACCCTGCATTTCCTTAGAATTCTTTGGCATGAGATAGAGGGGAAAAAAGCATTCTGAAAGTCTCCAGATGAACTGCCTTAGCAGATCTTATTAGTTCCATTTATTAGGTGTGTTTGGGGGAAGATATGACAAGCATCATTTGGCATTAAACTATACAAAGAATTAATAATAATAATAATAATAATGTTGGTATTTGTTAAGCGCTTACTATGTGCCGAGCACTGTTCTAAGCGCTGGGGTAGACACAGGGGAATCAGGATGTCCCACATGGGGCTCATAGTCTTAATCCCCATTTTACAGATGAGGGAACTGAGGCACCGAGAAGTTAAGTGACTTGCCCAAAGTCACACAGCTGACAAGTGGCCGAGCTGGGATTCGAACCCATGACCTCTGACTCCAAAGCCCGTGCTCTTTCCACTGAGCCACGCTACTTCCAACAGTAATTGAAAGGTAGGAGGGAAAAAAAGCCAATTTACTAGATGGGGATCAGGGAATGAGGGAATACCGATTTCTTCCTCTAAGAGAAAGGGGAGGTGGGTAAAAAGTAGTGGGCAAAATCCACTTGTGCCTAATGACACGTTAACTGTGAAAGGTGAGCACATCCATTTTTTTAAAAAATCTGTCTATACAGCAAAAGTCATTTTGAAGGACTCACCAAGTAGCTGTTAAATCTGCTATTTTCTGTTAAAATTGCAAAGCTATACGTCAGTAGTTCAGATATCGAAAGGAGGCGGCATATTCTGGCTGGTAAAGGATTGGAGAAGGCAAGAGTCAGGAGGCTCGAATTCTACTTTTGGCTTTGCAGTTGGATCACAATCTCTAGGCCCTGTTTCTCCATTTGTAAAATAGCAGTGGTAACACCTGTTTCTCTCCCACCCAACCCACACCAGATAAAATGTATGACTTAGAAATCTCTGGATAGGTGTTATGTTTGAGAAGTAGCATTGCATAATGGAAAGAGCATGGGCTTGGAAGTCAGAGGACCTGGGTTCTAATCCTGGCTCCGCCACCTGTCTGTGTGTGAATTGAACTTCACTTCTCTGTGCCTCAGTTTCCTCATCTGCAAAGTGGATTCAATATCTGTTTCAATCAATCATATTTACGGAGCGCTTACCATGTGCAGTAAACTGCTCTGTGCACTTGAAGAACATAAGACAACTGAGTTGATAGGCATGTTCCCCGCCCACAACGAGCTTTATCGTCTAGAGGGGAAGACAGAGACTAATATTAATATAGCCTCCTATTCAGACTGTGGGACCTGATTATCTGATTATCTTGTATCAACCCTAGCACTTAGTGCAGTGGTAAGCACTTAGCAAACACTATTACTATTATTATGTGAATACAACGTACTGTAATTATTATCATGAAAAAATTAGTTGAATCTGATCTAATTCTGTAATTCTTCTGAAATCGCCTCTAGTCCTTTTATCCAGGACTAGATAAAATGTCATGGTGCTAAGCACTCAACAAATACTACAATTATTATTATGATGCTTAGACAATTATTATTATGAATAGACAATTACTCTCCCCTCCTTCAAAGCCTTATTGAAGGCACATCTCCTCCAAGAGGCCTTCTCTGACTAAGCCCTCCTTTCCTTTTCTCCCACTCCCTTCTGCATCACTTTGATTTGCTCCCTTTATTCATTCCCCCCACCCTTCCAGGCCCACAGGACTTTGTAATTTTTGGCTCAGTGGAAAGAGCCCGGGCTTGGGAGTCAGAGATCATGGGTTCAAATCCTGGCTCTGCCACTTGTCAGCTGTGTGACTGTGGGCAAGTCACTTCACTTCTCTGGGCCTCAGTGACCTCATCTGTAAAATGGGGATTAACTGTGAGCCTCACGTGGGACAACCTGATGACCTTGTATCTCCCCCAGCGCTTAGAACAGTGCTCTGCACAGAGTAAGTGCTTAACAAATACCAACATTGTTATTATTATTAATTTTATTTATTTATATTAATGTCTATGTCCCCCTCTACACTGTAAGCTCATTGTGGGCAAGGAATTGGTCTGTATTATTGTTATAGAGTACTCTACCAAGTACTCAGTGAACAGAAGCAGCATGGCTTAGAGAAGCAGCATGGCTTAATGGAAAGAGCATGGGCTTGGGAGCCAGAGGACCTGGGTTCTAATACTGGACCACTTGTCTGCTGTGTGACCCTGGGCAAGCGACTTCACTTCTCTGTGCCTCAGTTACCTCATCTGTAAAATGGGGATTAAGACTGTAAGCCCCACGTGGGACATCCTGATTACCTTGTATCTACCCCAGTGCTTAGAACAGTAAGCACATAGTAAGTGCTTAACAAATACCATAATTAATAATAATAATAATAATGTTGGTATTTGTTAAGCGTTTATTACATGCAGAGCACTCTAAGTGCTGGGGTAGATACAGGGGAATGAGATCGTCCCATGTGAGGCTCACAGTCTTCATCCCCATTTTACAGATGAGGGAACTGAGGCCCAGAGAAGTTAAGTGACTTGCCCACAGTCACACAGCTGACAAGGGGCAGAGTCGGGATTATTATTATTGTTATTACAGTGTACTGCACAGAGCAAGCACTCAACAAATAGAAATGACTGACTGATGCGAACACAACATATTGTAATTAGGAAAATATTACAATTGAATCTGATCTAACTCTAATTCTTCTGAAATAGCTTCTAGTCCTTTCATTCATACACAGTAAACAAATTCTACATATCGCTATTCCATGATCCTGTCCTGTCTAAATATTCAAATCCTTGGTCCTCCTTCACACTCACAATACAACATGCACTTACCATAATGTTCATAATGTGAAGGCACCACAGCAGTTAACTTGTGTTGAGTCTTTTTCCAATTGTGTCACCTAGGAGACGCACATACATAACGATCAATCGATTCAATCGATCCAATCGTATTTATTGAGAGCTTATTATGTGACGAACCCCTCTCTGGGTCGCACTTGGGGAGTTTCCAGTACTCTGGGAGGGAGAGTCAAGCAGAGGCCTGTCCATTCCACTCCTAGCTAGGGCAGTAGTTAGCGAGTGGAAGGCAATCTGCCACAAGTCAAGACGCGCCCGTGCTGGGCAGCAGCGGCATGGGAGAGAGAGTCAAGGGCAGAGACTAGAGTTTACTGCATGGAAAGTGGTAATGGTCAACCACTTCGGTATTTTGACCAAGAAAACTATACGGATCCCCTACCAGAACGATCGCAGATGGAGAGCGGGATGTTCTGGGAGAGACGTGTCCTTGGTGTCGCTATGGGTCGGAAACGACTCGACGGCATAAGACTACGTGCCGAGCGCTGTACTAAGTGCTTGGAAGTTTACCGAGCGAACGCTGTACTAAGTGCTTGGAAGCTTACAATATAAAACAGTTGGAAGACACATTCCTGCCTCACAATAGGTTTATTTACATATGGGTACCTGGAGCTACTGATGGTCATCTTTTAACTGGAGCACTCGACTGCGGCTAAAGAAATATCGGTGCCTGACGGATCACCCCTTGCACAGGCGTGCATGAAAAAATCGCACCTTTACTGCTTTTCTTATCCGAAGTGCCCAATGCCATTTCTTTTTTCTTTCTATTGGTGTCACGATTCCCAAGACAGGGACCCCAGATCTAATTCTACGGGTTAGGCGAATCTATCTTCTGGTATTGCATTCTAACTATCCACTGCTCTGCTGAGGTTCTGCTTTATTGCGCCTTTAAGGCTTGGCTTTTGTCCATGCCCTAGTTCAGTTACCACAGAGCAGTTGTTTGTGTATGCTGTTGCTTTGAGCTATGAGCTACGTTAACAGGAATTAGCTTTTCCTTGAGAGACCTTGAGAGGAGTGAACACGTTTGCCTGGGATGGTTATGGGTATTTAAGAAAGGGTCAGGTTTTGCCTAAATTTAATCTTAGCTAGAAAACACGCTATGAGGATACAAAAGACATTCTGAAGTCTCCTTCGATTTCTCACTGAAGATTCCCTCATAGAATGAGGATAAAGTCTGGATTTTTTCAAATCAGAGAAGCAGCGTGGCTCAGTGGAAAGAGCCCGGGCTTCGGAGTCAGAGGTCATGGGTTCGAATGCCGGCTCTGCCACTTGTCAGCTGTGTGACTGTGGGCAAGCCACTTAACTTCTCTGTGCCTCAGTTACCTCATCTGTAAAATGGGGATTAACTGTGGGCCTCACGTGGGGTAACCTGATTTCCCTGTATCTACCCCAGCGCTTAGAACAGTGCTCTGCACATAGTAAGCGCTTAACAAATACCAACGTTATTATTATTATTGTTATTATTGGTTCTCTAAGGATTTTTCGGGTGAATAAATTATTTGAAACTTCCTTGTACTCTACAGTCTGACTTACTGTCTTCAAGATGCTTATCAAGTCACTCAGACTGCTTCTTGGTAGCAGGAAAGATTTAAGAAGAGAGAAAAGAGATAAGTTGTTTAAAAAAATAAGAGGCATAAGAAACTACACTTTTTCTCAAATTTTTCTTTTCAAAAACTAGTTGCACCTTATGAGTTCTGAGGCACCTTTTGGTTGTGATAACTAAAGTATTATGTCTTCATTCTCTTAGCATGATTAGAAGTAATCTGTGAAGTAGAGGAAATTAATACACCTTATCTGGGAGTAGAAAGGAATAGATATTTTCTGCTAATGGAAGGAAGCCTTTACCTTTTATCCAAGTCTGTAACAGTCTTCATAGAAGGAAATTAAGTACATGAGGGGCTAATATTTTGAGAGTAACATTCAGAAGGGGGTACAACTCTTTTAGAATGTCACGGTAGAAAAGGCAGCACTCCACTGAGCAAGAGGGGAAAATGACTAACCAATTAGATTAAAGTGAGGGAAATTCAATTCAGTTTTTGAGAACTTGATTAAAGTTGCATGGATAGGTACGCTCCTGGGTCCTATGATTGCTTGACACATCCAAATTCAAATCATTTTCTAAATCATTTCTGGGTTCTTAAAGGCCTAAACTTGATTTAAAATCTAAAACCTTAATGGCAACATTTATGGACTCAGCAACAGAAGCACATTAATAATAGATTAAAAAGATCCAAGTAAAATAGCTACTTCAGGCAATAGACATTTTAATAATGGAATGTTCATAGCTTGGTTTATAGTACTGTAATCCTTAGTTTATCAATTTTCCTTACATTTATGCATATAAACTGCTTTTTGAAATACTTCCTCTGTTCTGAAGTACCACACGAAACAGATTAACGGCACCTAGGAGTGATCTCATGCACTTTCACAAGATTTCATTAATAATGTACCAGTTTTACATTTTAGCTTGTTTTTGAATTGAAGAAAATCCTGTTCCAAGTGCCATTATGTTTTCTCATCTGAATATATTTGCCAAAAGGAAAAAAAACCTGCAATAACTGGGAAAGAATTAAAATGTGTAGCAGCTGGAGGGTGGTTTCTCTGCACAAGAAAACTAATCCATGTAACTGGAGGACAGTGTTAGAAACAGAATATTTCAAAACCGGGAATATATCAAGTTTTATTTAGCTTCCTCCTCCACCTATGATGGTTCAACTTGAAAATGTGTAGATGATTTTAAAAGATAATGAAATGCATATTTTTCAATTCAATAAATACTGGACTTTTCATCAGACAAATTCACTATACCCCTTAGAGCTTTCTAATAAGAAGGAATGGATACGATTTTCTGATTGGAAACCTTAGATTGAGAATCAATACTCCTTTATTTTTGTTCATTTTTTAGGTTTAAAATGAAAGTCCAATCTGATGGAGAAAAAAAATTCTTATATGCCATCTCAGTTGTACAAGGTGGGAAAACGTTATTTTTAATCTAAAAAATCTGATTCTCCCCAATTAGTACCTCTTGTATACACACCAGAATATAATTCAGACCAGTTTTGAAATGAAAAATCTAGCCAAGAAGAGAGGAGAGTGCTGCTCGGCAGTTAGCTTTTCCCAAAAGTGCTCATCCCAGTTTTCCCTCCTGTTCCACCCATTGGAAAAACAGAGAAGAGAAACATGACAGTAAAGGATGGAAGGGAGGGTGGGGTAGGATAATAAGGACAAAAGGGTGAGAAAGGACAGTAGTGGAAGGGAAGAAGTAGTTTGGGAAATGAATGTCATAAACATTTCTTTCCAAATGGAGGGGGAGAGAGAGGAAAAAAGCACACCAAAATAAAGATTGAGAAAGACAGGAGGATAAAAAAAGGCTAAAGAGAAAGAGGGTGGAAAAGGGAGGGAAGGAGAGAGAAAGGGGAAAGGAACAAGAGAGGGGGAGAGAGAGCAAGTGAGAGACAGGAGCAGAGGGGGACAAGAAGGGGAAGGACAAAGAGAGATGGGTGAGAGGGAGGGAGAGAAGCAGCGTGGCTTAGTGGAAAAAGCATCAGCTTGGGCGTCGGAGATCATGGGTTCTAATCTCCACTCCACCGCTGGTCGGTTTTGTGACCGTGGACAAGTCAATTAATTTCTCTATGCCTCAGTTACTCAGTTAAAGGGGTATTAAGACAGCGAGCCCCATGGGGGTATACTGATTACCTTTTATCTACCCCAGCACTTAAACAGTACTTGGCTTATAGTAAGTGCTTAACAAATACCATTATTATTACTATTAAATTAGAACCAATAATGGAGTTTTTAGAGATCAAGGAAGAAATTGGCATAGAAAAACCCAAGAGACGGCCAGAGAGATCGACTGAGGGACAAAGATGAAGAGCTCGAGGTATGGTAAGAGGATGAAAATACCCTTATTTTGTTGTTCAGTGCTCACAAGATCTACCCTGCTCTTTCACACACATGCAGGCCCCTCTCACGAAAAAGGAAGAGAGTGGAACGTTACTAGAGTACCAAAAATGTAGGGAATTATTGACTATTTTTACTGGGAAATTTTTAAAGAGCACCTCATGATCTAATAAGTACGCCTAGGGAGGTCCTTTGGAACATAAGGAATTTTTGTTGCAAGTGCCTCCCTCGTACTAATAAAATCTCCGCCATCCAGATCACCACCTTGAAATCCCAAAGGGCAGCTACACATATTTTCTCATCCGAATATTTCAGTTGAAAGAAAGGAGGAAATAACTCTTTCAATCCCTAAGAGACCATTTAATGCCCTGCAAGAGTAGCCCAATTATTTAGAGAACAAGTGCATGTACCTTTCTAAAGCTTTAAAATAGTAAGGCTCTAAACACTCCCTTTGGGGTCCGAATTAATGCACTTTCCTAAGTACCTTACTAGCAGGGAGGATCGTAAAGTATCAAGGGGTAATGAACCCATTATTTCCTACTAGAAGCAGCAAGGCGAAGTGGATAGAACACGGGTCTGGGAGCCAGAAGGTCATGGGTTCTAATCCCAAGTCCACCATTTGTCTGCTGTGTGGCCTTGGGTAAGTCGTGGCTCAGTGGAAAGAGCACGGGCTTTGGAGTCAGAGGTCATGGGTTCAAATCCCAGCTCTGCCACTTGTCAGCTGTGTGACGCTGGGCAAGTCACTTAACTTCTCTGTGCCTCAGTTACCTCATCTGTAAAATGGGGATTAAGACTGTGAGATAAGACTGTGAGCCCCACGTGGGACAACCTGATTCCCTTGTGTCTACCCCAGCACTTAGAACAGTGCTCTGCACATAGTAAGTGCTTAACAAATATCAACATCATTATTCTCTGTGCCTCAGTTAACTAGTCTGTAAAATGGGGATTGAAACTGTGAACCCCACATGGGACAGGGACAGTCCCTGTGTCCAACCCGATTTGCTCGTAACCACCCCAGCGCTTAGTACAGTGCCTGGTGCATAGTAAGTGCTTAACAGATACCTTGTCATTATTATCATTACCTTTACCTCTAGATATTTAGTACACCGTCTTTTTTGATTCAGCTACCATTAAAAAATAGGTTAAATATTAAAAAGAAAAGAGATTATTACTATCATTACCTTTACCTCTAGATATTTAGTACACCATCTTTTTTGATTCAGCTACCATTAAAAAATAGGTTAAATATTAAAAAGAAAAGAGATTCATTTCCGGCCTCGTTCATTTGAAAAAATTAAGCAACACTCTATTTTCACAACGCAGTACAATTTATTTCACTTCATAAAATACAGCTCCCTTTGCAAAGTACATTCCTTTCCCACAGTGCAGTATCAGCAGTAGAGGAATTTTCTATTTTAGGTGTATTTCTCTTTCACATAAGATAGTTAAATTGACATGCTCAAATTTTTCAGCCACAGCTGTTTCTCAGTTAGCTGAATGTGAGACGAGAACCATTCTTTAGGAAGGCATTTCACATGAGCAGAGAGATGGATAACTCAACGCTCAGAACTGTGATTTGCACACAGTAAGCGTTCAATAAATACGACTGAATGAATAATTCAATACAGTCAGGATTCTCATGGCTTCATATACGGTTCTCCATACTTGAAGACATCACCAATGAAGGTGACATTCAGCTACGAGGACCTGACTGCGGCAAGACCTAGTGGAAAGAGCACAAGCTCGGGATTCAAAGGTCCCGAGTTCTAATCCTGGCTCCACCAATTGTCTGCCGTGTGACCCCCGGGCAAGTCACTTCTTGTATCTACCCCAGTGCTTAGTACAGTGCCTTGCAAATAGTAAGTGCTTCACAGATACCCTAATTATTACGATGAAGATCGAAAAGGCCAATGCAGGACTCTCAATTCCGCCCATATGCTCACGAAGGCTGTCGCTTATGCCGTCACATGAAATGTTCGCAACGCCTGGTGCAATTTTCACTTTTGTCCCTCTTCCCCTTGACCTTTACATGAAGCTGCTCCTCTCCTTATTTCAGTGTGACATGCGTCCGTAGAACTTAAATCGCAAACTTCAGGTGGGATGCAACTCTTTACAAGGCTTCACTTTACTGCCTGCTCAAAATGCTGCCTTTGAGCTTCTTGCTTGCAGTTTCTTAATTTCAACTCGCCGTACAGCAGCTGTTTGGCTGTCTTGCTGTCAATCATCCTCCCCACCACAGATGCCTTGAAGTCACTAGAGCTTCAGTGCTAGAATAATAATAATGATGGTATTTGTTAAGCGCTTACTATGTGCCAGGCACAGTACTGGGGTGGATACAAGCAAATTGAGTCAGAAACAATCCCTGCCCCATGTGGGGTTCACGGCCTCACTCCCCATTTTACAGATGAGGGAACTGAGGCACAGAGAAGTGAAGTGACTTACCCAAGGCTTCGCAGCAGACAAGTGGAGCAGCCAGGATTAGAATCCATGATCTTCTGACCCCCAGGCCTGATTGGAAGACTTGATTATGGGAGCATTCTTGGGTGATAGCGTTCAATAGTCGATTCAGGAGAACTCTGGTGAGGATATTGCCAGCCACAGAGTTGCACTGATAATGACTGTGCTCTGATCTTTCCTCTTTCTTTTTGAAGTTGGCAAAGATGGTGGGCATCTTGGAGATCCTGAGATATCCCTTCAGTGTTCTATATACTTAAAGCTTTACTGAAAGCACATCTCCTCCAAGAGGCCTTTCCCGACTTGACCCTCATTTCCGCTTTTCCCACTCCCTTCTACGTCGCCCTTGCACTTGCACCTTTTATTCACCCCTTCCCAAGCCCCAAAACACTTATGTTTTGTCTTATACCGTCGAGTCGTCTCCGACCCATAGCGTCAACACAGACACATCTCTCCCAGAACGCCCCGCTTTCCATCTGCAATCATTCTGGTAGAGGATCCATAGTTTTCCTGGTAAAAATCCGGAAGTGGTTGACCATCTCCTCCTTCCATGCAGTCAGTTTGAATCTCCGCCCTCGACTCTCTCTCGTGCCGCCGCTGCCCAGCACAGGTGAGTTTTGAGCTGTAGCAGATTGCCTTCCTCTCGCTAGCCACTGGCCAAGCTAGGAATGGAATGGACAGGCCTCCGCTTGCCTCTCCTTTCCATAGTCGAGACTCGTAGAATACTGGAAACTCCGACCCTGAGAGGGAAAACACTTATGTACCTATCCATAATTTATCCATTTATATTAATGTCCGTCTCCCCCTTCAGACTGCAAACTCGTTGCGAGCAGGGACCATAGCTACCAACTCTGCTAAAGTGTGCTCCCCCCAGCACTTAGTATAGTGCTCTGCACACCGTAAGCACTCAATAAATACAACTGATGGGCTGATTGAGGAAGAGGATCTGAAAATGCTTATGCAGGATACCCCCATCGTATTTGTAGCTCCCAGCAGGTTCGGCATTGGGTTTGGGCGCTTTGCCATTTTTCATGACAACTGCGATGACATCCTTATAGCTGGGACATGTGCCACGTCTTCACGTCGTAGAAGGTGTTGTATGTTTTGAAGGGTCTCACGGCAGGATCTGCATCACAGCGGGAGCGAGTGCATGCAGAGATACACTCTTCTTCGGCCACAGCGTGCACCCACTCCTTAGACATCTGTCTCAGCGTTTAGCACAGTGCCTGCTACATAATAAGTGCTTAACTAAAGCTATTAAAAATTAAAAACATTAAAAAAACCTAGGAGCATTATTGGCTGCAGGGAGACTAGGCAAGAGTGCGTAGAAGGCTCAGAACGAACCATCACCACTACCGAAAAACAAGTCACACACGAGTCCTGCTGACTGGGGGATAACTTAGACTGGCAATCGATCAACTAATCAATGGTATTTATTGAGTACTTACTGTGTGGACAGAACTGTACTAAATGCTTGGGAGAGTACAACAGAATTGGTAGACACGTTCCTTGCCCACAAGAAGCTTACAGTCTAGAGGGGAAGAGACATTAAAATAAATGACAGATATGTACGTGAGTGCTGTGGGGCTGAGAGTGGGGTGAACATCAAGTGTCTAAAGGCTGCATAGGTGATGCAAAAGGGTGGGGGGGATAGGGGAGAAGAAGGCTTGATTGGGGAAGGCCTCCTGGAGAAGATGTGATGTCAGTAAGGCTTGAAGGTGGGCTGAGTAGTGGTCTGTCATAGGTGAAGGGAGGGAGTTCTAGGTCAGAGGGTGGACATGGGAATGGGGTCACTAGAGAGATAAGACAAAATGGCAGTACAGTGTGTGGGTTGGAATTAGAGTAGTGAAGTGTGCGGGGTGGGTTGTAGGGGGAAATCAGTGAGGCAATATAGGAGGGGGCAGGATGACCCACTGCTTTAAAGCCGATAGTAAGGAACTTCTGTTGGATGCAGTGATGGATGAGCAACCACTGGAGATTCTAGACGAGTGGGGAGATGTGGCCGGAATTTTCTTTTTTTACAAAAATGATCTGTCAAGTCAAGTAAGGCCTGGACTGGGGGGAGGTAGGAGGCAGGGAGGTCAGCCAAGGAGGCTGGTGCAGTAGGCAAGGCAGGATACCTTAGCAGTCAAAGAAATGCTACACAAGTAGGCTTCCCAGATTGTTGCGCTGAATAATGAATAATAACTGTTATTTGTTAAGCGCTTACTATGTGCCAAACTCTCTATTAAGCGCTGGCATAGATACATGATCATCGGTTCCCTCATAGAGCTCTGAGTCTAAGTAGGAAGGGAAACAGGTATTGAATCCTCATTTTGGAGACGAGGGAACTGAAGCACCGAGAAATTAAGTGACTTGCCCGAGGTCACACAGCAGACAGATGGCAGTGTCGGGGTTAGAACCCAGGGCCTCTGACTCCCAGGCCTGTGGTCTTTCCATTAAGCTACTGCTCCAGATCAAGCATAGCTGATCGGCAATGTCTGAACAGCCCTATCCATGAGGACACTGATCGTTCTGGATGGGACCGGAGACTAGGAAAGGTATTCCTAAAAATTGCCCGCTCTCCCAAATTTAACTCAGCAGTAGATCACAACTAGTAGGCTGTAAAACTGCGGCGCAGAAGCAAAGAGACAAAAAGACTTATGCTAAAAGGAAGATAACACTGCATAAAGAAGCAAGGAGTATCAGTGTGGCCTAGTGGATATAGCACAGGCCTGGGAGTCAGAAGGACCTGGGTTCTAATCCCAGCTCTGCCATTTGTCTGCTGTGTGACCTTGGGTAAGTCACTTCACTTCTCTGGGCCTCAGTTACCTTATCTGTAAAATGGGGATTCAGATATTAGATAGATATCACAGCACTAGACTACCAGTTGGAAGGGTTACTCACTGAGGTCAGGACTGGATATGCCTTCTTTTGGAGGGGACCTCCTTCTCTGATATGATGCCTTTCACACCATCACGAATATTGGGCCTTCCAAACCTGCCCAGAGGCATAAATTTCCACCGGATGATGCTGTGAACATCCCTGAGACTAAAGCGTTTTGTCACCATCATAAGGACTGCCATGAAGAAAAAGCACACTTTTACATAGATTTAGACAAACCCATCTAAGGAATACCAACATCGGACAAATTCATTGAAAAGGGAGATTGTAACGCTAGAATCGTGACAGCCGCACATGGAAGAAAGACACTGGGTGGCGTGGGTTTGGCAAATTTTTGTTGAATGAATGTAACAAATACCAAGCAGCACGGCGTAGTGGATAGAGCACGGGCCTAGGAGTCAGAAGGTCATGGGTTCTAATTCCGGCTCTGCTACTTGTCTGCTGTGTGACCTTGGACAAGTCGCTTCACTTCTCTGGGCCTCAGTTACCTCAAATGTAACATGGGGATTGAGGCTGTGAGTCCCACGTGGGACAGGGACTGGTTCCAACTCAATTTGCTTGTATCCACCCCAGCGCTTAGTACAGTGCCTGGCACATAGTAAGCGCTTAACAAATACCATCATCATCATTATTACTATTACAGACCCCATCTTTCTCCTGCCATCAGGTGAAACACATCCAGGATGGGCTGACAATTTAAACCTTGGCATCCTACTGACTACATCTTAGAGCAGCAGAGGGCCCACAAGGTTGTATGGATCACCGCATCCATACGTGGAACAGATCGCTGGATGGATCAGCGGTCTCGAGTGTTCCAGGTTCATAGCTGAACCCCAGGGAACGAAGACAATTGGAAGGAGCTCTACGGCCATATCACAAAGGTTCTACTGCAACGTGAAAATCCAGTCAGTCATCAGTCGGTCAGTGGTATTAATTAATTAAGCCTTCATAATGTGCAGAGCACTGTACTGAGCGCTTGGGAGGGTACAGTACAACAGCATTAGCAGACATGTTCCCTGCTCATAATGAGCTTATAGTCTAGAGGAAGCAGCCATAGTGAGGGTGGGAGGACTAGTCCATCAATAATAGTAATCATGCCATCTGTTAAGCTCTTACTATGTGCCAAGCGCTGTTCTAATAATGTTGGTATTTGTTAAGCGCTTACTATGTGCAGAGCACTGTTCTAAGCGCTGGGGTAGACACAGGGGAATCAGGTTGTCCCACGTGAGGCTCACAATCTTAATCCCCATTTTACAGATGAGGTAACTGAGGCCCAGAGAAGTTAAGTGACTTGCCCACAGTCACACAGCTGACAAGTGGCAGAGCTGGGATTCGAACTCATGACCGCTGACTCCAAAGCCCGTGCTCTTTCCACTGATCCACGCTGCTTCTCGGATACAAGTAATCAGGTTGTCCTACATGGGGCTCACAGTCGTAACCCCCATTTTCCAGATGAGGTAACTGAGGCACAGAGAAGTGAAGTGACTTACCCAAGGTCACACCGCAGACAAGTGGTAAGCTAGGATTAGAACCCACGTCCTCTGACACCCAATCCTGGGCTCTTGCCACTAGGCCATGCTGCTTCTTGACCTTGGCAAGTGGGGTGGTAGGAGGTTACCAACCACAAACCCCAACATATACAGTGAATGGGATTTTTTTTTTAAATGGCATTTGTTAAGCGCTTACTATGTGCCAGACTCCATACTAAGTGCTGGGGTAGATACAATTCATCAAATTGGACACAGTCCATGACCCATGTGGGGCTCACAGCCTTAATACCCATTTTACAGATGAAAGAACTGAGGCATAGAGAAGCAAAGTGACTTGCACAAGTTCACACAGCATGCAAGTCGGGGAGCTGGGATCAGAACCCAGGTCCTCCTGAGTCCCAAGCCTGGCAGGAGTCAAGACATTGGGTGAGGGTAAGAGAAGTCACCAAGATTGGTTGAATGCCAGTGTCTCGGAAATATAAATCCCTCTGGCTGAAAAACCTCTACGGCTCTAAGAATAATAATAATAATTATGGTATTTGTTAAGCACTTACTATGTGCCAAGCACTGTTCTAAGCGCTGGGGTAGATACAAGGTAGTTAGGTGGTCCCACATGGGGCTCACAGTCTTAATCCCCATTTACCAGATGAGATAACTGAGGCCCAGAGAAGTGACGTGACTTGCCCAAGGTCACACAGCAGACAAGTGCCGGAGTTGGGATTAGAACCAATGATTTTCTGACTCCCAGGCCCGTGCCCTATCCACTCCGCCATGCCGTGTCTTTTGATATCTGAAACACAAGAGAGAAGTTGAGGAACACATGCAACAGTTGCTGGGATGCCAAAGGGAAAGAGATATGTTGACTGCCACGAAATGAAAACTTCACCACACTGTTATAAACTTTATCCGGTCTTATCCATGCTACGGCGGTACCTTTGAAGAGTGAAGATGGCTCCGTTCTCATCACAGGTAAGGAGGGGATCCTTCAGAGATGGCAAGAATATTCCACTGTTCTCAACATACCTCCTACAGTGTCTTTAAATTCAAATGTCTTTAACTATAAAAAGGCCTGGATAGGAGTCTGAATTCACAGTTCGGAAAATTTTCCAAAAAATTATCTAGAGGAACGTTGTAATCCGATAACACAATTAAAAACTAGCATAACACCAATCATAAGTGAAAAAGAATTGTTTTATTGCAATTGCTTAGTGTTTTCAGGTTTTTTTTAATCAGTATACTTTAACACACCAGAAATGAAACAAATCTAACTATAAATGTCAGGACCCCTATTAAATTTCCTACAACTGTGAATTAAAAAATGTTTTATTTAATATATAAGATTTCTTTTACAAACTATGACAAATTCTGGTGATTTGATTCTGCAAATAAATAAGAGAAAGGAGAACACAAAAGTATTTCTCAGATTTTGAACTTTGCTAAAATAAGTAGTTTTCTACATACTTGTGAGTCTGTATTCATGAGATTGCCTGAGTCAAAACATCAAAAAAAAATGTGTTTTCTGTGATCAAATAAATTTCTGAGATTCTCCCATGGCATTTAGATTTATGGAAAAGTCGGAATACGTTCCTCCATTTGAGGTGGGGGAAAGCTCGTTAGTTGCGCCTCCGGCATTAATCTTAAATTCTAACTTTTCAAGGGATATAGTCCCCTGTAGATGCGAAATAAAGCAATTACACATCAATCATATGATCTGAGTTTCTACATTTGATAATGAATCACCTGTTAATGGAGAGGTCATAATTAATGATAGTACTTACGGGACGAGGCTAAATGGAATAGGAAGTAAAGGTGCATATCTGTTAAGTATCAATATGCAGAGAACGCATGCTGGGATATCTCCTTTTCTCTTTGGGCTTCTATCACATTTCAGATATTGTGGATAATTGTACAACCGTGGTCATTTTCAAACAAACAATCAGTGCCTTTCACGATTTTCATCTCTGGCTATATTGACTTGAATGCATGACCCTTCCCTGTTGGGGATAAACGCATGTCTTTCACGATTTTCATCCTCTGACTATATTGACTTGAATGCATGACCCTTCCCTGTTGGGGATAAATGCAGTTAAGCCCCAAGGTGTTTGGAGAATTCCACTTTATAGTAGGTCACGTATCTGAAACTTCAAGGAGACTCACCTTCACTAATTTAAAAGCATAGCTCCAGGACAAGAATTTTAGGAAATTATAAAGATCAAGTTTCTAGCTAGTACAATAAAATTTATTTGTCTTTATGAAGTACACATTGGAACATGGAAGTAACAAACACTGACAAGATGGTCAAATGCAACTCAGGAAAACAACTGGTCCCAGTTCAGTCACACAAAAGCTCACTCTATTTGGAACTGAGTTCCCTACTTGATTATGTTAATAGTTTGCAGTCCCTAGAGGGTCTACGCACAGTTCAGAATAAACCGTCATTTTGCTTCTGTTTTATCAGGCCCATACTGCTTACCAATTTCCAAAAACAACCCTGAACGACAAAGAAAATGCCCTTAGATGACCCTAACGTCATATTCTCTTAAAGGATGAACTTGATGAGCTGTGCTGAAATGTGAAGCATTTCAGCTCCTGGACACAAAAATGGGACAGAAAATGAAACAAGATCAGCATTTTAAGAGTTCTACAAGTTTCTTTTTTCTTTAGGATTCACCACAGACTTATCTGTGCAGTCTTTCCAATATTTTCTTTGGTTTTCAAATTAAAATCTACTTGACCTTAATATCTATAGCTCAAGGTGTACCAAACATTCGAAAACAAAAAAAGCAGAACACCCAAGTGGGGAAAAAGAAAAAGCCATCTGGCCAAAAATTTCAAATGGTAAAAGCAGAGTTATCACGAGTATAAAAAGTATCTGGCAGTTGGCCAGGAAGAATCACACTAGTGCAGCTTGAATTATTGCTTGTCTTGTATGGTACAGATTTAAGAAAAGGTTTCAGAAGTGACCGCGTCAGCTTTTCCAATTTTCAGGTTAATTTAATAGCATCGGCTGTTAATCTCCACCAAAACAATCCCAATATTCCCCTTAAAACAACAAACATTGGTATAAATAAATAAATTTCACTTCAGGGGATATAATAAATAGACCATTACATTGGAGGAAAGCAGATTGTAAAATAAAGCCCTGTAATGTTGCACAATTAAGAAAGGCTTTGGATCTCTAAGGAGCCATAAATACAACTTTCACTGTACAACACATACAAATTATTGCTTCTAGGGAGCTGGTGAGCTCAAAAAGGAATATTTTAAAGATATATTGCTCTTTTAATTCAAAGCTAAGAGTCCAGTATCTGCACTGGAGAATTTAAAAGCATTCCACTGTACCTGTAGAATGGGTGCTTCCCACTGGGTTTCACTTTTACCCAAATATGAAGCACAAAATGTGGAGAACAGATTTTAGGAATTAAAAACAAAGTAATAAAATTCCTTCAATACGTAATGGTATATTGGTATCCTAACTTAACATACTGTGTGACAGGAATGAACTTAAAAGTTTTGTTGCCTTCGTTTCTTCGCATCCATTGCGTCCAGAATCGGTTGTCTCTTTGCGGTGTATCTTTGCCGAAGCTCTTCAATTTCTCTTTCCATCATAGGGTCCAATGCTTTTAATCTCATCTGCAGCTCTTCTAAACTTAGATTTTTTAACTGGAGTCAGAGAAATTAAAAATCATTGAATGAATACCTCCGGTAACGTACAAGTACTAATATTTTAGAGTCTACTTTGAAATACCATTATGCAGCCCAAAGGTTATGTGACCCAGAAACCAGTCATGCTAGGAAAAATTAAATAAAAAGCAGCAACAACAAAAAATAAACCCCTCAAGCAACCCACAAACTGAAATTTAAAAATCAGAGTTTAAGTTAATGGTAGCTTAGATGGGCAGGAAAAAGCATTTTTTCTTAATTCTATACCCTTTTCATCCTATACACAACTTTTAGTCTCCCAGCCCCACAGTACTTACGTACATTTCTGTAATTTGTTTATTTATATTAATATCTGTCTCCCTCTCTAGTCTGTAAGCTAGTTGTGGGCACAGAGTGTCCCCTTATTGTTATACTGCCCTCTCCCAAGCGCTTAGTACAGTGGTCTGCACAGAGTAAGGGCTCAATAAATACAACTGAATGAGGGAATGAATTCTTGTCTCTCCTCAATTGGAGCATCCCCAAATCAGGGCTACCGGGAGCCCTGGTGAGGTTTAGGAGTTGAAGGAATGTCAAAGGTGGATGGAAGTGCCCAAATAGGGCAGGGATTTCTGAATTGTGGAGAGAGATGGTACCGAGGGGAGAAGGGCAGGGAGCTTAAATCAGTCACAAGATGGAAGAAGGGACAGCAGATACTCTGGAAATCAGGAGAAAAGAATGGATCCGATTGGAGAGAGAAAATGGTGGGGCGTAGGGAAGGCATTTCTTGTGACTGAATGGGATGGGCAAAGGCTGGCTGGGGTGAGAGAAAACCTGAGTTTCAGCACAGAGGGATGATTAGAAGTTCTCTAAAGATATAGAATTAGCACGTCAATGGAAGAGTTAAACAGGGGCAGGAGCAGAGAGGCACGATGTTGGGCTGAAGCTTAGAAGCCTATGGTGCCGGAGAAGGTAGAGGGGGCAGTGGGAGGTTGCTCAGACTAACTAGAGCAAAGTTACTGCAGAAGCAGCATGGCGTAGCGGATAGAGCACGGGCCTCGGAGCCAGAAGGTCATGGATTCTAATCCCCGCTCTGCCACTTGTCTGCCGGGTGACCTTGGGCAAGTCACTTCACTTCTCTGGGCCTCAGTTACCTCATCTGTAAAATGGGGATTAAGAACATGAGCCCCATATGGGACACAGACTGTGTCCAACCTGATCTGCTTGCATTCCCCTGCCCAGGGCTTAGTACAGTGCCTGGCACATAGTAAGCGATTAACAAATATCACAATTATTATTAATATTATGTCTTCACACACATCTGAGTGGCATAGAGCGGTCAGAAATGAGGCCCACCTTGAAGAGAGTGAGAGATAGCGTTGACACAACAGCAGTGTGTTTGGCTGCGATGGATTTCTGACGAGTCTCCCAGTGGGAATACCCGTGGTCACTGGCAGTTACTCCTAGCAGCCCAGGAGAAACGGATTGATCGAAAATGAGAAACTCTACATACTTGAAAGAGAACCTAAAGCTTCCAAGAGCTTTCGCCCAGGGGGAGTCTGGCTCCATTTTATGTGCTCCTTCTTGATTGATTCCGTATTGATACAAGTCTGCCAAATCAATTTAGGTTTAGGTACAATTCTGGGACACCAACGATTAGACACTTTTACCAATAAGCAGGGCAAGTTTATCGTTACGAAAGTTTTCGGTTCCAAACTTGAAATTGTAGACAGAGATCTGACAAGTTATCAAGCAATTCCAGAGAAGAGAAATTACTGGCAATCCCCTCGCCAACTGTACGTATTTGTTCCACACCATAATTAACTTAGGAATTATACAATGTAGAAACCCAAAGAGTAAAGCCCAGACGTTACAGTATGAGGATCTTTTGTCCTGCCTTCGGAGCGCAGCACATTATGGCTGGGGATGCTCAAGAAACAGCCAAAATATAATGATAAAAAAATACTAAGAAGTAGAAGAGAGAGGATATTTGCATATAAAAAGCTATGTTCTCATGCAGGCCGGCTCAGGGGGACTTGCACCTAGTGTTTTCTCTTCAGTTTCTATAGTTTCTAAATTGGAAAACAAAATGCATGTTTTTACTCAATCTCTGCTTCACTGACCCATGGCAGCAGTCTCTGCCTGGCTTATGAGTTCTGATCATTTTAGTTTTGGGTGGAAATTGTAGTTGTTTTCCCCCATTCTTACTAGCTTTAAATTATTTTTGTATTCCATATTCCAGCAGCTCAGTAACCTAGATCTACCCGCTTGCCTTCAGTCAGGCCCTCCCTTAATCCATAATTGGCTAATTGAGATTTCCAAAGAAGAGCTATTGAAAAATCCACTTGTCATTCATTCCCGACCTTTAATACTATTAGGTGATAATCCAAGATAATCTTCACCTAACCTAATCCTAACCAAGAAGCTTTAGTGACAATCTAGGATTTCATTCTGGGCAACGACTAATTCACTGAAAAATTGGTAAATGCTAAATCCTTCCCATGTGCTTATTCTTAAATTTGTAAAATAGGGATGATTATCTATACCTCAGCTAGAACAATGTTGGGAAAAGTAATGAAATTATGCCAGTTCAGTACTGGATTAGCTAATCTCGATGGTTTAGATGTTCATCTTTCTGGAGGCTGGGGCTCGATCACAAGGTCGACCACCAGCGACTCTGGCAGCAAAATGCTTCTCCGATTCTAAGCATTTCAACCTCTTTGGAGAGAGGTGGTGTGAAATTTGTGTCTGCTTTTGCCCCATATGAAGCACATAGTGTGGTTTAGTGGAAAGAGCATGGGCTTGAAAGTCAGAGGGTGTGGGTTCTAATCCCCGTTCCACCACTTGTCTGTTGTGTGACCCTGGGCAAGCCACTTAACTTCTCTGTGCTCAGTTATCTCATCTGTAAAATGGGGATTAAAATTGTGAGCCCCTCATGGGACAATCTGATTATCCTGTATCTACCCCAGCGCTTAGAACAGCGCTTGGCACATAGTAAGTACTTAACAAATACCATAATTATTATTATTAATGTACAGACCAGAAAACGAAACAAAACTATCGAAATCCCAGCCAAAACATATTAAGTTCAAGAGACCCAACGAATGCTTTTTGAATTTACAGGGTCACGGTAACATCAAATATGTTATTTAGCATACAATAAGACATCTGGTTAAACTGGCGCAATACACATTATAAGTTTTTTTGGAATAGTCAATCCTAAAATACTAAGAGCTAACTGTTTGCAGAGCATTGTACTACATGCTTGGGAGAGTGGAAAATAACCATATAACAGACATATTCCCTGCTCAACATGTGATAAGGGTTTTATCATATACTAAAGTGAACAGTGCACTTTTTTACAATGACTCAGAAGAGCTGTGCTTCATTTTCCCAAACATCCTGGTAAAGTAGGTATTAAGCAGGCATTCATTTCCCTCTTTTTTCAAATAAAGAAACTGATGCATGGTGAAATTAATAATGTTGGCATTTGTTAAGCGCTTACTATGTGCAGAGCACTGTTCTAAGCGCTGAGGAGATACAGGATCATCAGGTTGTCCCACGTGGGGCTCACCGTCTTCATCCCCATTTTACAGATGAGGTAACTGAGGCACAGAGAAGTTAAGTGACTTGCCCAGAGTCACACAGCTGACAAGTGGCGGAGCCGGGATTAGAACCCACAACCTCTGACTCCCAAGCCCGGCCTTTTTCCACTAAGCCATGCTGCTTCCCTATAAGTAACTTGACCAAGATCACTTTACCACAGTGGGAGTTGGTTCATAGATGATAATAATAATAATAACTGATTTCATTAAACATTTACTATGTGCCAAGCACTGTACTAAGCGCCACGGTACATGCAAGATAATCAGGTCAGACACAGTCCCTGTCACTTATAGGGCTCCTGGTTTCCAATAGCGAGAGGGAGAAAAAGTACTCGATCTCCATTTTACGATGAGAAAACTGCAAAAAGAAATTGAGAAGCAATTCTAGTGGCCTAGTGGAAAAGTACTTGTCTGCTTTGTGACCTGGAGCAAGTCAATGAACCTCTCTGTGCCTCAGCTTCCTCACCTGCAAAATGGGGATTAAGGCTGTGAGCCCCATGTGGGATAGGCGTGGCTAAGCAGCGTGGCTAAGCTAAGCACACTAAGCAGCGTGGCTTAGTGGAAAGAGCCCGGGCTTGGGAGTCAGAGTTCATGGGTTCGAAGCCTGGCTCTGCCACTTGTCAGCTGTGTGACTTTGGTCAAGGCACTTCCCTTCTCTGTGCCTCAATTCCCTCATCTGTCAAATGGGGATTAAGACCGTGAGCCTCACGTGGGACAACCTGATTACCCTGTGTCTATCCCAGCACTTAGAACAGTGCTCTGCACATAGTAAGCACTTAACAAATACCGACATTATTATAGGCAATGTGCCCAGTCTGATTAGCCTGTTTCTACCTTAGCGCTCGGGACAGTGCCTGGCACATAGTAAGGGCTTAACAAATACTACAAATAAAATAAGTGCCTTGCCCAAGGTATGCCGTGACGAGGTGGCCGAGTGGTTAAGGCGATGGACTGCTAATCCACTGTGCTCTGCACGCATGGCTTCGAATCCCACCCTCGTCGTTAAAGTTTTGAAGCAGCGTGGCTCAGTGGAAAGAGCACGGGCTTGGGAGTCAGAGGTCATGGGTTCGAATCCCAGCTCTGCCACTTGTCAGCTGTGTGAGTGTGGGCAAGTCACTTGGCTTCTCTGTGCCTCAGTTACCTCATCTGTAAAATGGCGATTAAGACTGTGATCCTCATGTGGGACAACCTGATTACCCTGTATCTACCCCGGTGCTTAGAACGGTGCTCTGCACATAGTAAGCGCTTAGAGAAGAAGCGTGGCTCAGTGGAAAGATCCCGGGCTTGGGAGTCAGAGGTCATGGGTCCAAATCCCGGTTCAGCCGCCTGCCAGGTGTGTGACTCTGGGCAAGTCACTTCACTTCTCTGTGCCTCAGTTACCTCATCTGTAATATGGTGATGAAGACTGTGAGCCCCACGTGGGACAACCTGATTACCTTGTATCCCCCCCAGTGCTTAGAACAGTGCTTTGCACATAGTAAGCGCTTAACAAATGCCATAATAATTATTATTATTATTGGATTACATGGCTCCTTTAAAAATATATTGCTATTCTTTCCCTTTTACATTGACCAAGGTAACAGGGTGCCAGGGGATTATTCGGGGTCACTGAGGGTAACAAAGAAAGGCTTTCAAGAGAGTGGCTGAATCCCAGATCTTTGTGGATCCCAAAATACTGCTGGGTAGGGGTCTGAGGAGAGACCGGGAAATCTTTCCAGACGTGCTCCGTGCTCCTCTAGGCTGAGGTTCCTCTCAGACCTATGAGACTATAAAAGTCCATAATCTTAATGACCAGAGTGTTTCAGTCCATTAATCAATTAATCAATCATATTTATTGGGGACTTATTGTGTGTAGATCACTGTACTAAGCACTTGGGAGAGTACCATATAACAGTTGGTGGACACCTTCCCTGCCCTCAATGACAAGGAGGGACAGATGCTGCCTTTTGTGACAATTCTGTACTGCACTGACTTTATTTACTGTTTTGGTCCCAGTCTTGAAGGACTAGAAGCATGTTCCTGGATGCTTATCTTCTAATGACAAGTGGCTCAGTGACTGTCTAAATGGATGAGGCAGCAACTTTACCTTTTTGCTGGTGAGATGATTTCTATATGAAGCAGTATATAAAGTGGGGTTTTTTTGCCTTACAAGCCAAAAGAAGAGTAAAATTTTCTGACAACCTTTTTTTTTAAAGCAAGCATAAAAGAGGGGCAGGATCAATACATTTTAGCATTGGTTTTTGAATATAAAATCTGTATAATTCACAAATTTATCTTTTCATTTCTTCTGCTCATTTCCCCTTCTAGGCTGCAAGCACATAATGAGCGGGAAATGTGTCCGCTAATTCTGCTGTATTTTTCTCTCCCACTCAGTACACTGTTAATAATATTAATAATGATGGCATTTGTTAAGCACTATATGCTAAGCACTGTTTTAAGCATTGAGGTAGATACAAGGTGATCAGGTTGTCCCAAGTGGGGCTCACAGTCTTAATCCCCATTTTACAGATGAGGGAACTGAGGAACCAAGAAATTAAGTGACTTGCCCAAAGTCATGCAGCTAAGTGGAGGGGGCCAGGATTAGAACCCATGATCACTGACTCACAAACCCGTGCTCTTTCCACTAAGCCACACTGCTTCTCTGGCTTTACCTGGTGAGCACTCAATAAATACATTGATTTATTGACTGATTGCTCTTACGCCAGGTTTCAGATGATGCCACTGCCTTTCATTCATTCATTCATTCAATAGTATTTATTGAGCGCTTACTATGTGCAGAGCACTGTACTAAGCGCTTGGGATGAACAAGTCGGCAACAGATAGAGACAGTCCCTGCCGTTTGACGGGCTTACAGTCTAATCGGGGGAGACGGACAGACGAGAACAATGGCACTAAACAGCGTCAAGGGGAAGAACATCTCGTAAAAACAATGGCAACTAAATAGAATCAAGGCGATGTACAATTCATTAACAAAATAAATAGGGTAACGAAAATATATACAGTTGAGCGGACGGGTACAGTGCTGTGGGGATGGGAAGGGAGAGGTGGAGGAGCAGAGGGAAAAGGGGAAAATGAGGCTTTAGCTGCGGAGAGGTAAAGGGGGGATGGCAGAGGGAGTAGAGGGGGAAGAGGAGCTCAGTCTGGGAAGGCCTCTTGGAGGAGGTGATTTTTAAGTAAGGTTTTGAAGAGGGAAAGAGAATCAGTTTGGCGGAGGTGAGGAGGGAGGGCGTTCCGGGACCGCGGGAGGACGTGACCCAGGGGTCGACGGCGGGATAGGCGAGACCGAGGGACGGCGAGGAGGTGGGCGGCAGAGGAGCGGAGCGTGCGGGGTGGGTGGTAGAAAGAGAGAAGGGAGGAGAGGTAGGAAGGGGCAAGATGATGGAGAGCCTTCCAAGTGGGCTGGGGAGTCCAGAGGTCACACACCCTCTCCGCCAGATCCCAGAGCCAGCGATTTGGCTCCTTGCTACTGAGATACATAGTGCAAATATATCAGTGTGAATCTAACAGCAAAATAAAAGTGAAGTATTGAATCTTTCATTTAAATTCACCCTGAAGATAGGTAAATCAAACGTCAATGACTAATCAGAGGCCTCTTTGTAATCTGAAGGTTTTATGGCCTGTGGAGGAATTTAAGAAATCAAATATCTTCTTAAACAGTACTCCAGCTTTAATAACATACATTATCATTTTATTAACTAAATGAAATGTTTTTGAACTCATTCTCTACTGCTTATGGATAGGAAATAGCAACAGATTATTGAAGAAGGAAACAAAACATCAGATTATTATTACCCGTATTAAGCAGCGTGGCTTAGTGGAAAGAACATAGTCTTGGAAGTCAGAGGTCCTGGGTTCTAATCCTGTCTCTGCCACTTGTCAGCTGTGTGACCTTGGGCAAGTCATTTAGCTTCTCTGTACCTCAGTTACCTCATTTGTAAAATGCGGATGAAGACTGTGAGCCCCACGTGGAACAACCTGATTACCTTGTATCTACCCCAGCACTTAGAACAGTGCTTGGCACATAGTAAGCACTTAACAAATACCAACATTATCATCATCATTACCCAATATTGTCATAGTCCCCAAGGCACTTTTGCTTGCATCTAAAGATATCAGTGATTGTTTTCCTGGTCATAAGAAAAGACTACATATCAGCATCAGGAGGAAAGGATAATACTGAGGAAAGATCAAAATGTAAGAAAGGAGGTTTTTGTATTAAGGAGCGGTGCACAGAATTGGGTGGATTAAATATGAAATTCAAATGTTTATTGGAAATAGCAGGGATGACTGGTGAATTAGGAAGAACAGTCAAGTGAGAATATTGAAGGACCAGAACAGGAGGCAAGGAATCCCGGGACAAGTTCAATCATTCATTCAATCGTATTTATTGAGAGGTTACTGTGTGCAGAGCACTATATTAAGCGTTTGGGAAGTACAATTCAGCAACAATCAGACAATCCCTGCCCACAACGGGCTCACAGTCTAGAAGGGGGGATAATTATGGTATTTGTTAAGCACTTACTTGATGCCACGCACTGCTCTAAACACTGGGGTAGATATAAGGTAATTAGGTTGTCCCACATGGGACTCTCAGTCTTAATTTCCATTTTACAGATGAGGTAGCTGAGGCATAGCGAAGTTAAGTGACTTGCCCAAATGATGGGGGAATTGGGGCACAGGAATACCATTCTGCCGTTGGAACAAGAACAGGTTATACATGGGATTGGAGGTGCTAGTCTGCAGCTAAACTGCCAAAGGTTAAAAACAGTTGAGAACTGGGGAAGCGGCATGGCCTAGTGGCAAGAGCACGGGCTTGGGAGTCAGAGGATGTGGGTTCTAATCCCGGCTTTGCCACTTGTCTGCTGTGTGACCTTCACTTATCTGTTCCTCAATTACTTCCTGTGTAAAATGGGCATTAAGACTGTGAGCCCCACGTGGGACAACCTGATTACCTCGTATCTCCCCCAGTGCTTAGAAGAGTGCTTGGCACATAGTAAGCACTTAACAATTACCATCATCATCACAATTATTATTACTATTATTATTAGGGTCAAGATAATCATACAGTAATAGTAAGAATAGTGATATGGTCCTTGGATCTGGGACCTTCAGGCATTTGATATTTGCCTTCCCCCAAGCCCATAGCACATATGAGTGCATTTTTAAATTATATATTACAAATTATTTATTTATACTAATTTATGTCTCCCCACTGGACTATAAGCTCATGTGAGCAGGGAACATGTCTGCTAATTCAGTTGTATTGTGCTCTCCCAAGTACTTAGTACAGTGCTCTGCTCATAGTAAGCACTCAATAAATACTATTGATTAATAATATTTAATGAGTGCCTATTTGTGTAATGCACTACTCTCTAAACATTTGGGAATATGTAACACAAAGAAGAGGCATGTTCTCTGAAATGAGAAACTTACATTCTAACGAGGGGATGTAAATCAAAATATATAGCAGAAGTAAAAACAAATAAATGAATAAACATACTGGGAGGGCAAATGATTGAAGAATTTATGGCAGGTAGGGCTCCAAAGCAAAATTAATTGTTGACAAATGACATTTTAGTGTATAAACCCTGGAGGATTATTATTATTATTATTGTTGAGCTTGTTAAGTGTTTACTATGTATCAAGCCCTGGTAGAGACCGGATTTGTTTAATTTAATTTGTAAATCATCTAGCTTGGTGGGGGGGGGGTGGGGGGGGTGGCGGCTACAAAGTAAACACCATTTGCTGAATTTCCCATTCAGAGTTTTGGTAAAATGATAACAATTTAGAATATTGTTTATTTAACCTGCCTATAATTGCAGTGGTCCACCCAGAGTGTGGACTGCCAAAGATCAACCATTTCTCACTCTGTAATTCTGGACTCTTTAAGGGGTTCTGTGACCTACAGCACCCAATCATAGTAATAATAATAGTAATAATGATGGTATTTGTTAAGCACTTACTATGTGCCAAGCAATGTTCTAAGCACTGGGGTAGATACAAGGTAACTGGTTCTCCCAAGAGGGGCTCACAGTCTTAATCCCCATTTCACAGATGAGGTAATGAGGCAGTTCAGTGACACTTAATGAAGTTAAGTGACTTGCCCAAAGTCACGCAGCTAAGTGGAGGAGCCAGGATTAGAACCCACAACCTCTGACTCCCAAGCTCAGGTCTTTTCCACTAAACCACGCTGCTTCTCGTCATCACGCACAGCATTTACCGAGCGCCTAAGAGTGTGCAGAAAATTGTACCAGGTTCTTGAGATGCCCAATATCACCCCTCAATCAAAAGGACAAAAAATGGCTAGATTTCCATGGTGTTAAAAAGCAGTGGTAACGCCCTCTTTTATTTTTCCTACAAGAGGGGGATGAAGATGAGCAGAAATGGGGTGAAAATGAAAATGATAACATAAACAGTGATTAAGAAAAGAGAATTGAGAATCGCTCAACTAAAAAGCTCAACTAAAAAGCTGTATGCTGCTATCACCGAACAGCTATTTAGAGCGATGCAGCTTTGGTCTTCATCAGATCGCTGAATTGCTTTTATTATCTTCACAGTATTTTTTAAGTGCTCACTATGTGTCAAGGACTGTTTTAAGTGCTGCAGTAGACACTCTGAACCCTCAAAGGCCTCTAGTTAGGGAAATTAGATTAATCTGGCTTCACGTTCTTGATCAATCATTTACTGAGCATTTACAGTGTGCACAGCACTGTACTAAGTGCTTGGGAGAGCACAGTAAAATGACAAGTACGTTTTGAGATCTGCGGACCTATTATTACACCAAAGAACAGGGTTAGCGGACTAGTTGAGAGCTTTAATTTTGGGGTTCTCTAACCTTCCTTGTTTTACCCAAACTGAAATGCCTCCTCCTCTTATGCCCCTACTTCTTTCTTCCTTCTCCTCTTCTCACCTTTCTCCCACATCCAATTTCATTCCCTTCCATCCTTCCCTGGTCTTCCCATGTTTTCCTCCTGTCTAAAAATCATGCTTTTGATTACCAAATGAGGATCATATTTGGTGCCCAGAGCTCCCAAGAATTCCATTTCACCACCATCAGCAATGTACATGAGGGTCAATTTTGGGCAGGACACAGTACTAGTCATTTGGGAATTCACAACAGAAATAAGTGGCAGTTCTTCCCCTCAAAGAGTTTACAATCTGATAACTGGAGAGGTCAATGACTAACAACTGTATTATTTTCTACGATTAAAAAAATCTGGGACAATGTAGTTTATACTCTGAGAATTTGGAAACACGGTGGTTTAGTTCTACTCTGGACAAACAAATTCTTATACGGCAGTTCAAATTAAATAAGTCAAATGTGAAACTTTCTTGGATACTTGATCATGCAAACAAATGTTCAAGCTATTTGTGCAAAATTTCTAAGTGACATAGTTTGGTATCCCTAATCTAGATGTGTCTGAGATGAGTTCACATTTTAAGCCATTACAAATAATTTAACAGGCAGACAGTTACTGAGAACTCCCTGGGATTCCAAGCCCAGTTGGAGGAGAGAGAAGCTTTTAGACATTGAACTGTGAAGTCCACAGGAAACAGAAGAGCCAGTAAATGGCATTTTATAG